>NW_003852455.1:5415848-5456525 GCF_000181295.1 Otolemur garnettii | reverse complement strand
GTAATGCCACGGCACTCTACCCAGGGGGACAGCTTGAGGCTCTGTCTCAAAAAAAATAATAATAACTGTGTATCTGGAGCCTAGAGAAGATCAATAAAAAGATGTTTCAAGGGTTTTGGTTTTTTTTTTTTTTTTTTTGCAGTTTTGGCCAGGGCCAGATTAGAACCCACCACCCCTGGTATATGGGGCCGGCGCTCTACCTTCTGAGCCACAGGCACTGCCTCAAGTTTTTAAATCTTTTTCTTATCAATGCATTTGTCCTGGGTGTAATACTTCAATTTCACAAATTGTTTGGGAGTGTCTCTCCATTGAAATGATCTCAGGCATTGAACTAGAAGAATAAAATTGATGCTAATGTGGAAGAAAGGGCAAAAGAGACATTGCAGGGAGAAATATTTTATGGCCAATATAACGGTGTATCAAACCAATTTTAGAATAACTAAGCACTTCTGTTATAAACATAAAAGGTCAAACAGCGTACCTCATAATGTAGAAAGAAATTCATTCAATTTTAAAGTTGTTCTTGTGCTGCCCAATGTTACTTGGAGGACAGAATAACTGAGGTTAATAGACTTTAATATGCCATTGGCCTAAGTGGTTGATAAAAATGTGAATTTAAGGGAATAAGATATTCTGAGCCTTCAGTGACATGTCATCAATCTCTGAAATGATTTTTTCCCCAGCTTTTCCTTACCATGGATTTTTTTTTGTTAAGTTTCAGTTCTACATATTTTTCCATCAAGGAAGCAACTTTCAACTTCTGTATTATTTTAACTTAATAATCTTGATCATAAACAATGAATCCCTATTTGGCATTGACTTCCTTGGAATCGATAATTCCGGATGAAGCTTGCTGGAATTGGGAGGCAGAGGGGGCCTGACTCTGATACGTGGGTGGTGACCTGATTTCCTTCAGTTTTAAAAGTAAAGACTTGTTCATTCACAGCTTCCAATAAACACTCTCAGGCTAACGCATTTGATTCCTTCAGACTCTGCCACTTCACTCTAGCTACACTTTCCTTTTAGTTTGCTATCTTGTTCAAAATGATGCCAACTAATCTTAAGCGAATAAGATGGAAAAAAGGAGTGTTTATTATTTTCAAAGCTCTTATTAAAAATACAATATTAACCGTCAAACCAGTATCTCATTGAAGATTTTGAGAACAACAGCAATCACAATGACAATGACAATCTAGTAAAGGAGGAGGGATTTCATCCAAGATCAAAATTTCCAGATACGGGCAACTTGAGTAGGCACGAACTCTCTCTCTCTTTTATTTTTTCTAACTAATCTAGAGCAATACAACAAATTACTTAGTTCCTCCACACTGATTTATTTTTCATCACTTACTGTTATTGTTACAAATGCATTACATATTAATTTGTAGATTACCTACTTCACTAGAATATTAGTTAAATGAAGGCAGGAATTTGCCTGTTTTGCTCAGTGTTCTATCCTTAGAGCCTAAGGTAGGGACCTGGCACAAGCAGGTTCTCAACAATTGTTGTGGAATGAAGTAATTGGTAAGATATAGCCCGTTAACAAGGTTATTTTATTTTAAATCTATGGATGATGTGCATAAAGCCTCATGGTAAACATCCAGTCTACTCCTTTACTCCAGGTTTCAGTACATATTTATGCACGCGTACACTGCTTAGTCCATCAGACATACTTGTGCATGTGACCTGTTAGGAAAAACAAACAGCATAGCCTAGTTAAGTCAAACAGTTTCAAAAATAGCATCCTTTAGTAACTTCAGTGTTCTATAGACTTTACATTTGTATCTTTTTTTTTTTTTTGGCCAAGGGCTGGATTTGAACCCACCGCCTCCAGCATATGGGGTCTGAGCCCTACCCTTTTGAGCCACAGGTGCTGCCCGACATTTGTATCTTTTAAAGAATTTTATGGCTCAGCACCCGTAGGACAATGACTACAGCCCCAGCCACACATGATGAGGGTGGCAGGTTCGAACCCGGCCAGCTAAACAATTGCAACAAAAAAAAAACAGCTGAGCGTTGTGGCAGGCACCTGTAGTCCCAGCTACTTGGGGGGCTTAGGCAAGAGAATCACTTAAGCCCAAGAGTTTGAGGTTGCTGTGAGTTGTGACACCACAGCACTCTACCTAGGGTGACATAGTGAAACTCTGTCTCAAAAAAAAAAAGAAAAGAAAAGAAAAAATTTAAAGGTTTTTTTCCTTCTTTTTAGTGGGAAAGTGGTGGAGTCATGAGACCAGCAGAATGCAGGCAATTGATTAAAGCAGGAATGATCAGTTGACATGAATATGTATTTCTTCTCATAGTTTTCTTTTGTCCTTTGTCTTTATCCTGGGGATCTACAAAATACTTGTTATGAAGAACGACCGAAGTTTGACCACTGAGAAAGACACTTGAAAAATTTTGCTTATCCACCAGAATAGCTGTGGCCAGAATAATCTTTTCTTGACATCCAAGAGCAAGTGCATTTTCTTTCAGCAAATGTATCAGTGGAGATGGAATTTATTTGTTTAAAAGCCTCCAAATTAGTTTTGAAAGAAAAGTTCCTGCTTGGTTTTTTAACCATACTTGATTGAGCACTTGCCATATGCCACCCATTCTGCTACCTTCTGGCACATCCAAGGTCACCAAGAGGCAGTAGCTGCCTCAAGGATTGCACAGGCCAGTAGGAGACAGGGATTTCTTGTTTATTCACACATCTGTGCATTTGTATGCACTTCATCTTGTGCCCAAAATGACTTAAGCTAATCTACAAACAGTATAAAGTTTATAAATTTTAAAACAAAGTGAGTCCGACACAGGTAAGACAGAAAAGAAAGGATAATCCAGTGTACAATACTAAAATATGGCTATAGACACAAGGCTAAGCTAAGGAATCATTTACACTCACTCAGGGACACACCGTATTGGAACTGATAATTATAATTGAATGTGTAATTAAGTGTAACACTTGAAGTATGAAAATGGTACCATTTTAACAGATGAAAGTGTGAATAACTAAAATTTTCTCAAGACATTTGAAGTTAGAGAAGATATTCTAGAATAATTGGTATTTTTTCCCTGAGTTTCTGAGTGAGAATACTAGTTGTTTAGAGAGAGAAGTGGAAGGTCACAGTAATCAAGGCCAGAGAAAAGGACATGGCATGCACAAAATTATGGAAGTAAACGCACTGAAAACAGCATGGACTGTCTGGGGGAGTTTAAAGGATCAAGATGTAACAGGAGAATGTTACAAGGGACGGGGATAAGATTGGAAGTGGCCTCTGGCTGCACGGACTTGAGGCAGTGTGGGGGATGGTAGCCATTAGTGAACACATCTTCCGATGCATATTTTGGGGTGGTTCTTTCCACTTTCACTTATGCTCTAATGTTTACTGTTGAATGCAGTCAGCTCAGCTCCCCTGTGGGGGATCGGACGCCATTCCCAGAGCAGGGCTGTGTTCACTTATTACCTCTGTATCCAACTGACTTTCCAAATGCAAATCCTTTAGCTGGAATGATGGGGAGATGGCTGGGGAATTTACAGAATCCTAATTCTTTCATGATTTTTAAAAATCATTTTTTGGTAGTAATATTTCAAAAGATGCAGCTGCACTGAATAATCCTGACACCTCAACTTTTTATTTTTGGTCAAGGAAAAATGTCTAACTTCAAAGAAATAAAGGTAATGATTTTCAAACGACAGGGATCTGCTATGACACAATGTCGTTATTTTGTTTGTTGTGGCCTGCAACTTGTATTCTCTTCCTTTTTTGGATCGAATCTCTACCCTGGTGGAGCCTTTTCCTCCATACAGGTACCAAGACACACATAAGGGGAGTGGCTGCCAGACTTTGGCCCCTTACTCAGGGTTAATAGAAACCGCCCTCTCAGCACTACCTGAGGGTACCACTGGCCCTGTTCCCGTGCTCCTGGGTAAGTCCATGTGAACACGGCTCATGCTTACGCATTGGGCAATCTAACTGATTTCCTGGACATTTGTACTTTTTCTGTGTTAAAGTTCACACTCACCACGCCCATGACAAGTTTTCCCTCCAGACATAATCTTTTCTCGCTCCTCTTCTCTCTGTCATGTCTCCAACATGGACATATCCCGTCTCTACTTAATTGTATCCTTAATATTCTTGGAGGTCTGATTGTTTTTTTTTGAGACAGAGTCTAACTATATTGCCCTTGGTAGAGTGCTGTGGCGTCACAGCTCACAGCAACCTCCAACTCTTAGGCTTAAGCAATTCTCTTGTCTCAGCCTCCCAAGTAGCTGGAACTATAGGTGCCTGCCACAATACCTGGCTTTTTATTTTATTTTTTTTTTCTTTTGTAGTCGTCATTGCTGTTTAGCAGGCCCGGGCTGGGTTTGAACCAGCCAGCCCAGATGTATGTGGCCGGCACCCTAACCACTGAGCCCAGGTGCCAAGCCTTGGAGGTCTGATTCTAATGTTTCTTTCTTTGTGTTATTATAATCGTCCTTGAAACTAACCTCCATTCTTTTGACTAGAACAGCAATTTCTCTTTCTCATCTTGCTTGTGGTACAGTGTCTTGTTTTAGACTAGACTGAGTTTTTCATAGGAAGAAAAATGGTTTGTACCTCTCTGTTTCATCTCATTTCAAAAATCACCCCCTCCCCAAACTTCATACACAATGCTTGGCTGAGTTCCCTGTATATAATGTGTTTTTTTATCAAGGTATGAGAAGATACAAATCCATAAAATAAGAGCCAGTGCCATCTTTGAAAACAGGCCAGTTTGGTGACAAGGTGGAAGAGGCTTGCTGCATTGCACCAGGGAGATCATTAGGCAGATACTGTGGACCCAGCTAAATGACAGTTCAAACAAATTAACCACCTACCTGGGGCTGTAATGGATTTCATTTCCTGCTGCTGGCCACATGGAAAGAAAATGCCTCACACAGAAAGCAGGCGGCTTGTTGAAATGTTGAAAAGATGTCCTAAGGACGTGGACGGAGGCCAGAGAAGAGATCACAATCAATCACGTCCTCTGGAGTCGATGACATCATCTGGGGTTCACAAAAGCAAAACCAGATTTAATAATTCTATTTCTTGTGTATATATGAATTTTTATAAATTATAGAACGTTTCTACACCCCTTATGTCATTTATATATATGAAAAAAATCACTGAATGAGGAGAAGCTATGTTTACTTGTCCCAGTTACAGACGGGGATGCAAAGCCTTGGAAAAGTAAATTACTGACGGTCACAAAATTACTGCATTGAAGAATAAGTCTGGAACACAGAACTTTGACTCCTAAGAGACCATTCCTCATTTTTAAAACAGCAAGTTCATCTCTGATTTAAAATAAAAAACCAAAAGAAACAAAACGACCACTGAAAGATGAATTCCAGATTAGCAACCCTTTGTGTTCTAATCCAGAGTGATATATGTATCTATGTATCTATCTATATCTATATCTATATCTATATAGAGAGAGATTTTTTTTTTTTTTTGCCTGTCTTGGAATCCATGGTAGATTTCTCCACTAATGCACCAATTTAGGTAAGCACAAAGTATGTTTTCCAGAATTCCCTTTTGCGCAGTGGTCCTAGCTAATATATCTCACTTGAATCATCCTTTGATTCTTCAGACTTCTGGGCAGATGTGTTTTCAGTTCCAGGTTGAAGGGCATCAGCATGTCTTGCCGTTTTTCAGTTCCAGGTTGAAGGGCGTCGGTATGCCGTGCAGACCACCTACACCATCATATTGGGGGCTCAGGGGTGCTGAGATACTTATGTGGGCGCCTCTCTGCCCTGGGGCTTCCAGTTTGTGTTTGTAGGTTTCAGTTTGTCTTGTCTCTTACCAACCTCAAACCCATCTTCCTTTCTCTACTGCCTGGTCTATGGAATTCAAGCTGTCTACAACAGCTTCACATAGACTAACCAGCTCCCACAATAGCATTGGGCCCAATGTCTGTATTGGACTGTCTGGGTGATGTTTATGTATAGGATACATATACAGTATGTAATAAAATTTTATATGTGTATAATTTTAAATATTGCTAGTACAGAATGGGGATAAAAAATGTTTATGTAGTAATCGAAGGGAGCTCCCCAGGGATGCCTCTCAGTACTCTCATATCCTGAGATTAAAATCAATAAAAAAAGAAAAACTATAATGTTTGATGCAGGTAGGCATTCAAATGGTCAAGACCCTTTAAGCGTGAAAGTGTGAGGCTCGGCGCCTGTAGCTCAGTGAGTAGGGGCTGGCCACCTACACCGAGGTTGGTGTTTGAGCCTGGCCCAGGCCTGCTAAACAACAATGATAACTGCAATCCAAAAAAACAAAAAAATACTCAAATATTGTGGTGGGTGCCTGTAGTTCCAGCTACTTGGAAGGCTCAGGCAAGAAAATCACTTAAGACTAAGAGTTTGAGATTGCTGTGAGCTGTGATACTAAGGCACTCTACTGAGGGTGACACAGTGAAATTCTGTCTCAAAAAAAAAAAAAAAAAGGAAGTGTGAGGTATATTATCCAGCAAGAAACTATAATCAGCTGAGGCGCTTGCTGAGGGTAAACGGAGTATAGAGTGGGTGGTGGAAGAAGGTAGTTACAAGTACCAATTGTCTATTTGACCAGTTGTAGAAATATGCACTGTCATGCAAATTTCTTCCTTACCTGGAGATGAATAGGTAAGTGTATATGTTAGACATTTTTCTTTTCACTTCTACTTACCTACCACCTACAATAAAGTATGTTAATAGCAATCAACTTCATGTCCCAGTATTTTGCTCTCAAAATATCCAAGAGGGAGTGTGACTCAGCTAGAAGAGGATTGAACATCCATCCACAATAGATGAAGGAAGTTTGTGTCCTCTTTTGGCGAGAGGCCCAGCATGCTTTGGATTTGCGAGGGACAGTTGCATTATGTTAAGTGGAAGCATCGGTTTGCTACGGTCTTTAAATGGAAGTATGGGTGGAAGAAGGGTAAGTGGATGCCAACTTGGCAAAGAGTGGGCTGATGGATTTGTATTCTCTCAACTTAGTTAAGCTGGGGCTACATTTCTGATAATTCTCTTCACCAAAGAGTTCCATGTTAGCGAGGGCCGCAAGAGATATTTTGTGTTAAGTTTTGGAAGATCTTAAATCAGCAGGCAGTTGAAGTAGGAGATGGATGAAAGTGTGGGAGTGAGGACAAATCCACGAGCAGTGATAGGATCTAATGCCCTGAGACCCATGGTGGCCTCTCAGGAAGTCCCAGCCTCCAACCTGAATGACACGACTGTCCTGCAGGGGACGCCAGAGTCCTTCAACAGGGTGGTACGTGGCAGCTGTGACAAAAATTAGAGAAAGTGAAGGAGAATTTAGTGGGAACCTCAGCCCCTTGGTCTGGCTGTTGCCTGGCACTGACAAGGTGAGTCAGCTCTAAGTGACAATGGGAGTGAACTAAAACAGTGCGGAGCTACAATCTGCTCCTTGTAACAAATATAGGGTTGCTGCTTCACTTCTCTCTCTCTCTTTTTTTTTTTTTTTTGAGACAGTCTCACTTGGTCACCCTTAGTAGAGGGCCATGGTATCATAGCTCACAGCAATCTCTATCTCTTGGGCTCAAACGATCCTCTTCCCTCAGCCTCCTGAGTAGCTGGGACTACAGGCACCTGCCACAACTCCTGGCTATGTTTAGAAACTGGGATCTCACTCTGGCTCAGGCTGGTCTTGAACTCCTGAGCTCAGGCAATCCACCTGCCTTGGCCTCCCAAGTACTGGGATTATGGGCATCAGCCATTGTCCCCTGTCTTCACTTCTCTTTCTTGAGCTCCAGCTCCAGCACCAGGCACAAAGATAGCCACCTCACAAGTATCTTTAATTGGCAATCACATTATATCCCAAGAAATACAGTCAGTCAATCAAAGTGTGTGCAGTGTGTGTGTGTGTGTGTGTGTGTGTGTGTGAAACTCCTAGTGGTACAATTTCTCCTCTTGAATCTGAATTGCTTCATAATAAAAAACCTTTAGACTTATATGAGCAGGATTTGATGCCCTCATGAGCAATAGACTTTGCTTTCAGGCAATAATAATGATGATCATCATAACAATAGCTAAAATTTATTGTGCCCTTACCGTATAACAAACACTGTTCTAAATGTGTGGCATTGTAATAAAAATAAATCACAGTAACTTTGGAGGTAGGTAGTATTACTATCATCATTTGCATTTTACAAATTAGGTCCAACAGAGATATGTGAGATTTAAGTCACATCTCCATGGATGCATAGTTGGTATGGGGAGCCCACATCAATCACCAGCTGTGGTTTGAAGCTGGGGAGTCCAGAGCCAGCGCGCCTGTTCTAACCATTGTGTTATTCATCTTCCACATCAGCCTTCTAAATGAAGGTCATTCTGAATGATCTGATCTCAGGTTTATTCCTGTGTCCTCACTGGAGGAGGGGGAAATGAGATAACAGGATTATTTGCATAGTTATATACAGTTTAGGAACTAGAGTAAATTGGTGATAAAAAGAAAGTGGAACAAGTAAAAAAGGAGAAAATGGGGACGACTTTTGCACCTTGAACCAGAAAATAAACAAGCCAGTTTGATGAGCTGTCTAACTTGTCTCAGTGAAAATCAAACATTTTCCCCATGTGCATAGCATTTTATCAAACAACACCCCGGCTTACTGTGCCAGACATCTGGCAAAAGAGGACGCATTCTGATGTTTTTGTCTACGATCTTGCAGGATTTTAGAAACATAGATTTATATTTTATATTTAGTACATTAAAATGATCATATTCTAGGGGTGGCACCTGTGGCTCAGTGAGTAGGGCGCTGGCCCCATATACCCAGGGTGATGGGTTCAAACCCAGCCCTGGTCAAACTGCAAAGAAAAAAAAAAGATCATATTCTATATTTAAATTTATAATCATTTTCTGTTTTTATGGTAGAATTTGATTTAAAGACAATAATACTTTTATTAATAAAGTTAATTGCAATAATTTAACAACTCTAATTTCTTTGATTTCATTAAGATAAAAGTTATAAAACATCAAATTAACCGTTTTAAAGTTAACTATTCAGGGATATGTGGCACATTCACAATTTTGTCCAACAACCACCTCTAACTAGTTCTAACACATTTTCATCACTTCAAAAGGAAACCAAGGGAAGTAACTGCTTATTTTTTAAGTTTGTGTGTATATGTGTGTGTGTGTAAAATCCTAGTTCCCTTTTTAAGTGCAGCAAAAAACACCCCCATTCTGCATTCATTTGTTTTCTTTTTATTACTGACACTAGTATCTTCTCCTATTCTCTGACAATTTTTTACTCTGAGCAAATATCTAACATATATATAATACAGACCTATTAACAAAGTGATACATTACTATTTTGTCTAGTCAATAGTCTTTAATGTTTTATGTATTTAAAATTTAACACATTCATATATTTAATTTTAAGGTAGTCAAATCTGTCTTTTCCTTTAAGTTTGTACTTTCTAATTCCTGCTTTTAAAAGTGCTTTTCTATACTGAGATAATACAAAATACATTCTGATAATATTTTAAGGCTTTATTTTTTGAGATTTCACTCTGGAATTTATCTTTATATAGTGTAAAATAGGATTCCTCCTCCTAGGGAGAGCCAGTTGATTCAGAATCATTTCTTGATTAGCCAATATTTCTATCTGATCTCCCAGGCTCCTGATATGAGTTGGGTATCAACTAAACTGCCCCACAAGAACACAGAGGATTAACTGGGTGGTATCCAGCTCCAAAGTCCGTGTTCCTTTTCCTTTTTTTCTGTAATCCTGTTAGTGATTGAGAAGTACCTTAAAAAGTAAAAGTTGGCTCTGAGCCTGCCCAACAATGGTTACATCGCCAGCCACATATACAGAGGCTGGAGGGTTCTAACCCGACCCATGTCAGCCAAACAACAATGACAACTGCAACAACAACAACAACAACAACAACAAAATAGCCGGGCATTGTGGTGAGTACCTGTAGTCCTAGCTATTTGGAAGGCTGAAGCAGGAGAATCGTTTAAGCCCTAGTGTTGGAGGTTGCTGTGAGCTGTGATGCCACAGCACTCTACCAAGGGCGACATAGTGAGACTCTGTCTGGAAAAAAAAAAAATGAAGAAGTAAAAGTGATGACAATAGTTAAAGGGTAGCCAGGTGGGTAATGAAGAATTAGGGCATGAGAAACCACAAGGATGACTGTATTGTTGTTGCGGCAAATGCCCATTTGCAGATGAAGAGAAGGAATCAAACCGAGTGCATCCAGAGTTGGCGCCATCACTGTCTCTCGCATAAAGGGTGTCGGCCCCCGGCCCACTCTGTACATTCTACTCTATTTCTATTGTCTTTATTTTCTTCATCCCCTCGTCACCCCCGAGCACTGGGGACACTCCCGGGCTGTGTAGGGGCTGTCTCCCTACATATATGTATATATGATGCCTGTAATATAAAGGCTTCTAGACACTAATCCTTTACATGTGCCGTTGTTCTCTCCATCTCTGGATTTCCTTTTCAGTTTGTTATGGTGTTTGATGAATAAGAGTTTTTGTTTTAATCTAGGAAAAGTTATCCAATTTTTTCTTTTGAGAGTTGTACTTTTTATATCTATAAAAGGAATCCGTTCATATTTAAAAGTCACACATTCTTTATTTTTTTTAATATTTTCTTGTAAAAATTTAAAGATTTGCTTTCCCTATGCAGGTCTTTTATCCATTCCAAAATGACTTTCTTTATAATATAAAAAGCATTTAAAAATAGAACCCAATCGCTTCATTATAATTTATTGAATATTATGTCTTTTTTTCCAGTGATTGGTTAACATTCCTGTCATTTTTAAAGTGTCTTTGTATGTGAAATTTGTTTTGAGTCTCTCTGTTGTATTCCTTTCATCTGTATGTCACCACCCGCACCAGCATCAAACTCTTAACAACCACAGCTTTATGATGACTTAGCCATCTTATATGTGAGGTATAGGTGAGTTCTTCTATCTTATTCTATTTTGGCTTCTTCATATACAATATGAATTTTAGAAGCAGATTACAAATGCCTTAATTAGTTCAGACAGCTTACCGGAATACCACAAATACCACTTAAGCAACAGAAATTTAATTCTCACAGTTTAAGAGGCTGTGAAGTCCGAGATCAATGTGGCAACAGACCTAGTGTCTGGTGAGGGCACTCTTCCTCATTTATAGGTAGCAGTTTTCTCTGTGTCTCCACATGATGGAGAGCAGAGAGCCCTCTCCTATCTCTTCTTATAAGGGCTCACCTTCATGACCAAATTTCCTTCCAAAAATCCCATCTCCAAATACCATCACATAGGGAATTTAAGCTTCAACAGATCATATTCATTCATGTATTCATTCTACAATATCAAGTATGATTAACAAAAAGTCCTGTTTGATTGGAATTATATAGAATGGATAAATTGCCATTTTTATAAATTTAGTTTTTCATACAGTATAAAATATTTTTCCATACATTTTGGTCTTGCGTAATGTATTTAAATAAGGTTTTTATCATATTCTTCACTAAGGGCTTGCAATCTTCTGTATATTTATACCCAAGAATCTGTTAGCTTTTGTTATTGTTGTATGTTTTATACCCAGAATACATTATAAGGTGGACAAAGAAAATGGGTAAGGATTATTATCAGAGGATATTAAGTGGCACTAAAGTCTGAACATGCCCCCTCCCCACACACATAAAGCTTATGGGTTGGAAACTTGATCTACACTGTGGGAGTGTTAGGAAGTGGGACCCTCGACTAGACCGTGAGGTCTCTGCCCATTTGAATGGACTAATGCCATTATCGTGACAGTGGGTTTGTTAATGAGGGAGTGGGGTATTTATAAAAGGATGAGGACTGGCCCCCTTTGTGTCTCTCTCTTGCTCCTTTTTTTTTTTTTTTTTTGCCCTTCCCCCATGGGATGATGTAATGACAAGTCCCTTACCAGGTACCAGTCACTCAACCTTGGACTTTCTAGTCTCCAGAACCACAAGCCAATATGCTCTGTTCATTCCGTTCATTACACATTACCCAGCCTGTGGTATTTTGTAGCAGCTCAAAAGAGATTAAGACAAATGTTTAAGTGACATTGAAAGATTCTCATGCTTTGTAGGAAAGAGGATAATTTATATTTTAAAAATAATACATTACCAATATCATACAAAAATTAGAAATCTGATAATCTGTGTAGTTAAGGCTGTAGCCATCAACGATCTTTTTTGATGGAGGAGATAGTAGTAAATACGTTCATGTCAATTTGATCATATCGAGTAAGATTAAAGATGTAAAAACAACATTTAAGGAAACATGCATGTGATTAAAAAGATATAAAATTAAGAGAAATTGTTGTATAATGATGGAAGAATACCTGAATGTTCACAGACAGGTGACTGGATGAATAAATTATAATATCTCCATAATGTGATACAGCCCAGAGCCTTTGAATGAACTGCAGTTACTTTTATCAACAAAGATCACATGTCAAAGCATATCAGATCATGGCAAGAATCAAATTACAATAATTGTGTACAGAACAATAGCATTTCTATAAAACTTGAAGCATACAAAATAATACTATTCATTCTCAATAAGCAAATATAGGAAGTAAATATGTGCAACCACGAACAATATTGATGAATTTAAAGTTAGGCATATTCAGTACCTTGGGAGAAGGGGACAAAGGGATGTAAAGGAGTATCCAGAGGCCTCAATCCTACCTACCAATAATATTATGTACATTTAAAAATCACTTTTGAAATCATGATCAAGTGGCTAAATTTTAACAGAAAAGTGTTTACATAGGCGTTTGTTTTAATATCCTTTCTACAGTTAAAATTCTTTGGCATAAAACATAGCAAGGATTGAAGGCAGTGCAAAAAATTACTAACTTCTGAATCATTTTGTAGGTTTTCTTCTGTAGGTGATTTCTGATTTCCATGGAAAATAAGGAAGGCTTGCTTTGTGCTAAAGCTGAGACTGGTTCTAAGTGACATTATTTTTAAATGCAACTAGGTTCTCCAATTCATTTACGCAGAAAGAGACCTGTATCTTCATATCCTGCTTCCAAAGATGACTGTCTTTTCTAATTAAGAGGACATTTTATCCTGCTAACGCATTTCACCTATAGAGGAGTGCTTGATTTAACATTTACATAATTAATTGGCTACATCTGCTCCTTACGATTTTTCTCAGGGAGCTTTGCACCTTCTCAGCAACACCCAAATGAATAACTTTTTAAGAACTTAAATAATATCTCCATATAAACCATTTCCCATAATCTGAGCTTTAAATAATATTTCAACATAAAATATGCAGTTTAACAGGGATCTCTAAAGCGATGTCTACACAAATCCTAAAGTGAATGTTTTTGCAAAATGAAATATCTTTTCATTATGGGAATTAGTCTTTATAAATATAAACCATCACTCTTTCTTATCTTTTTTCAACACTTTTGATTTTTTTTAGATTAGGGTTAATATTAATTTATTTTTATTACCAGAAACTTTTTCAGGGTATTTATCATCCTTAATAAAACTTTAATTAAGGGTTGGAGTTTGGGGGAAATTATACAACATCTATCAAATGAGAGTGTTCGGTAGGTGCTTATAAATTCAATAATCTAATGACATAAATAGACATATAAAGAGATCATAAAATTAAAGAATACTTGGGCAGTGCCTGTGGCTCAAGGAGTAGGGCACCGGCCACATACACTAGACGTGACGGGTTCAGACCTGGCCCCGGCCAAAAACTGCCAAAAAAAAAAAGAATACTTAACTTGTTGTCTGTTAACATTCTAACAAGCCTAACATTTTATGCCAAATAGGAAAGTGCATATACCTTATTTAATATATTCAGAATATTGGCTCAGCACCTGTAGCACAGTGGTTAAGGGACCAACCACATAAACTGAGGCTGGTGGGTTCAAAC
Source organism: Otolemur garnettii (assembly GCF_000181295.1). Classification (NCBI taxonomy): domain Eukaryota; kingdom Metazoa; phylum Chordata; class Mammalia; order Primates; family Galagidae; genus Otolemur; species Otolemur garnettii. The sequence continues at coordinate 5,442,631 of NW_003852455.1, read as the reverse complement.
ACAGCCCAGTCCAGTTAAAACAACAATGACAACTGCAAGAAAAAAAATAGCCAGGCGTTGTGCTGGGCACCTGTAATCCCAGCTACTTGGGAGGTTGAGACAAGAGAATCACTTAAGCCCAAGACTTTGAGGTTGCTGTGAGGTGTGACACCACAGTACTCTACCCAGGGTGACATAATGAGACTCTGTTTAAAAAAAAAAAAAAATATATATATATATATACACATATATATAAAGAATACACTTTATGCTTCATATCAAGTAATATAAATAATATTTCAGAATATTTTACAAGGACAAGTAAGTATACTATGCATAAAAGATCAATCATTCTAGTTACATGGGAAACAATGTTTGAATATATAATCATGTAGCAATTTGGATTTGAGTGACAGACCTCCAGGTCTTCAGCAAGCTTCAAACTTTTAAGATGAAAAAAATGAGTCCGAAATTAGACAGGAATGCTCAACTTCTAAATGAGGAACTTAATCTAAATATCTTAAGATGTTCTTCAGTTTAATGAAACAGAAATTTATCCTGGTTGTACCCGTTGCTCAGTGGGTAGGGCGCCGGCCACATACACTAAGTCTGGTGGGTTCAAACCCAGCCTGGGTTAAACCCCAATGACAACTGCAACAACAACAACAAAATAGCCGGGTGTTGTGGTGGGTGCCTGTGGCCCCAGCTACTTGGGAAGTTGAGGCGGGAGAATCACTTAAGCCCAAGAGTTTGAGATTGCTGTGAACTGTGATGCTATGGCACTCTACCCAGGGCAACAGCTTGAGACTCTGTCAAAAAAAAAAGAAAGAAAAGAAAAGAAATTTATCACATATATGATTGCATCTGTGTTCCAGTTTGGATTATTTGGAATTTATATCATGGCAGTTCTGTACTCAGTCCTTTCTTTTTCACTGTTCCAAAACCACTCTCTTTCCCACAGTCTGCATAATGTCTTTAAATAGCTTTAGAAACTTTCGAGAGGAAAGGAGCTAAATGAGTAGATTAATGAGTGGCCGTTTGTGAATTTCTTAGAGCTCCTTCAATGGCAGGTGTGATAAATTACAACACATTATTGTGATGATCATGCAACAAACTGTTATTAGCGCTTAATGTAAAGCGTCTCATTACACAAGCTACTTGAGTTGCAACATACTTTAGCAGAAAATGGGAACAGTTCACACAATTCCAAATAAACATATCTTTCTTGAGATTGAGATTGGGCTTTCATAGAGAAGCGCTGGCCCTCTTTACTGGCAAATGGCTCAGTTATATTTTATTTATACACAGAAAATCCCAAACCTAAATCTCATGTACACAGGGAGTTAACCCTTAAACATTTCTGTTTATAATCCCTAATTTTGTTGAAATTTATACCTATGATACATAAAAGTAGACAAATGATACAATAAGATATTTAGAAGTTTTATGAGCAACAAATTACATAAATAAACAACTGTGTTTTGCCCCCATGAAAGAAAAACACTAATATAGTCTAGCAAGGGGAGAGGAGAGGAGGGAGCGGGAAGGAGGAGGGAGGGCAAAAGGCAGGATCTTACCTAAATAAAGTGCACTGCACCCCCCTGGGGGTTCAGCACGCCCCCTGGTGAAGGGCTCAACTACAACTTGAGATTTACCTTAGAATGAAAATAAGGTCACCTAGACATGTGTACCCTCGTATAAATCTGAAATTTAGGACAAAAGGTATCATTGTTACATTATAGTGTCCGTTATTGACTAAAATGTCTTTAACAATAATGTCTTTCCTTTCTAGGGAAAGTCTGGTTCTAAAACCTAGTATGTACCAAAAAGAAAAATTACACTTCACTGCAATCAAGAACATCACATTATTTTGTGTGTCTTTAAAATAAACAAAATTCTACACCTCATTGAATATGAATTTAGGGGCATAAACTCTAATTTCACAGCAGATATGCTATTCCTTCATAATATAGCCCAACTATGAATACCTCCCGTCATCCCCCTTGTTCCCTTTTAAGACTTCAGTCCCATCTGACCTGGACTACTGTTAAAGTTGATTACTTGGTCTCCAACTTCTATCCCTGTCCTCCCACGTTCATCATCCATGGAGTCATCAGAGCAAACTTTTAAAAACATAAACTGGATCTGTGACTTTCTTAATTAAAACACCCAAGTGAATTCCCAGTATAAATAGAATATTTTCTCCATCGCCTCCAGGGCAAGCCTGAGCTTGTTTCTACCAACTTTTTTCACCTCATCTCACCAATACTAAATTCATCTCCTTCTCTGGCTTCAGAAACACTGAACTTTTACAATCTGTCAAAAATTCCATGCTTATGGAATTCTAGGTTGGCCTCAGGATGTTTACCTTCCTTCTTAACTTTGGCCGGACTGGTCTCTTTTCTGATTTAAGTACGGCTGTCTCCTTCATCCATTTCTCAGATCAAATGATCATCTTCTTAGTTAGATATCCCCTTCTTAAGATTCATTGTTGTGTTAGATTACAATTTATTTAGAGATGTTAGGGTCATTGCAGACTTAAAGTTAAAAGACGTCAGCAGTTTTGACTGTTTTCTGAGATAATGGAATTTATATACATATTTTCTATAACCAGCACATAAAATACCCAGAACAACCACATATCAAGAAAACGACATGAAAATAACTGATACAATAACCACATTAACAGAGATGGAAGTGGCAGGAATCCAAGGACTAGTGGGGGAAATTCCAATGACCATACCTATGTCTAACCGATAATGGACAGTTTCGTTCCTAAAATTACTTTTGCCAAGAGAAAAGGAAATTAAGGCGACTAAAAAGATTTTTTTCTCATCATATTATTAGATGGCCTTTTTATTTTGTATCAGTTTCCATTTTCCAATAAAACAGACGTTTCTGAACAGGTTTGAGTGGGTAGATTTGAAAACCTACATGCATTGAAAGTTTTTGTGTTGCTTTTTATGTCTATTTATTAAAAAAAAAAAAAAGACAAGGAAAGATACTATAATGTCCATTTCCTTGCCAAGTCTTGATTGGCACTTGCTTTTATTACCGACTGCTATTTTCTTTTTTCTGCCCTTAAGCTAGTTGACCAAATAAATAAATAATAATGAAATGCAATTTGCTTTTATTTCTTCCTTTAAAATTGAACCATCCCAGAGGGAAACACCCAGCTGTCCACTGGGCTGTGTACTAACTTCACACATCTATCCCATCTGTCCTTTCATTTTCCATCCCCTGTTCTAGGCCCTCATTATTTTATGCTTTTATTTTTCTTTTTGCAGAAAATACCCGAATGAACTCCATCACTGATCTTTTTCTCACTAGAGTTCTCTCATGAATAATGATTCCGAAGAAACATTTTAAACAGCTAATCAGGTGAGTGGACTAGAATAAACCCCCAAACCCAAATTATGAAATATTTCTTGGACTTTTGAACTGTTTTACATTTTCATCTTATTTACCTTTTCCGATGATCTGTTTTCTCAACTTTGCAATCTATTTCTAGGACTTACGGAAAGGATTAAAAAAGAGTAGACATCTCACATTTTTTCGAAGGATGCCTGATGTTAAGTAATACAAAATTGCTGTTCTCCCTAAGCAAAGCCATTAATAATTTCCTACCACCAAGCAAATAGAAACTGAATGTTGTCTAACCGCATTCAAATTTTAGCACAATCTGGAGCCAACGCGTTCATTCAGTCCACTTGCCCCCGTCCCAGCTTTCTTAGTCCTTTGGGATGTTGGGCATAGTTTCTACGTGTGACTCTCGCATTCTCATTCCTGTGTGTGTCATTCCATGCGTAGCTTCCTATAGGTGGAAATCCTTCATCGATTCGTGTTTACTGATTGAGACTTTTTTTCATTTACTTCTTCCAAAAACCCTTCCAGGTTTTCTTTCAAGATGTCATAAAGCAATATGTTGTTACCTGTATAATAGGTTATGTTTCTATGTCTTCAGATGCCACAATGTTAGCAATCATACATCAGATGAAGTTACCTTCTTGTTCATTACAACCAGACAGTGGGCTCTTTGAAGGCAAAGGCCAGGTCTCGAGCCCCTTTCCCTCCCGCAGTACACCATGCCCCAAAGAAGAGAACCTAGTGGCGATTTGATACTCGATGTTTTCCTAATTAGAAGACAACATATCTTGTATATGTGTGTCGCTGTGCGCATGTGCGTTAGTTTGTATATGTGTGTTGCTGTGTGTATAAGTGTTAGTGCTGTTTCCGTCTCTGTGTGTGTTTGAATACGTAGGGTGATGTAGAGAATAGCGTTACAGTGCAGGAAGAAACTGGGAAAGAATTATAGACAGTAACCTTCATGAGCTTCTGAGAAAAATCATCTATCCATTATTCAACATGGAACGGTTACTGAGCCCTTAATCCATGCCAGGCTGTGTCAGAAAACACCAGGGACGCAGCTGTTAGAGTTCCTGCCCTCAGGGCACTTGCATTCTAGAACGGGAGGCAGGAAACAGATGAGTAAATAAACAGATACAAAGTATAATGTCAGGCTTTGATAACTGTTATAAAGTGACTAAAATGTATAAAAGGGATAGAAAGTGACAAGTGACAAGGGTCTCGATTTTAGCTCTGGTGGTCAGGGAAGTCCCACTAACGGACATTTGTAGAGCAGGGACATCAATGAGGTGAGATATTGAGGACACACGTAAGAAAAGATATTTCTGAACAGAGGAAACAGCAACTGTAAAGGTTTTAGGAAAAAACCAAAAGCCACACGCAGGTTAACCTCACCTATAGAACTAGTTAGCCTGTCCCTCTCACAGGTGAAATCGCTGTTAGTATTTCTGCGGTAACAACAGTATTTTTAATTATTTCTGTAATACCGCAAAGTTTGTTCTGTCTTTCAGGCATCTTTTTCATTTTTAAAGTGAGGTTCAATTAGGGGCACATGAAGGATTGTTCTAGCACCAGTTTACTGTATTTCTCTGAATTAAATGCTTCTCTGCCCTCTTTATCTTCATTTGTGTACAGTGTAGTATTTTTATCTGTGAATTTGTTTTGGACTTATATATGTAGTTAGAACACCATAAACTAAAAAATGCTGTTATTTTTTATTATTACTCCTAGTGGTATTTTCTCTTCATTCCTTGATTTCTGCAAGCCTTAAATAACTGGCTGTTTCTGTTTCACCTTGACTATTTATTTTGAGGCAACGCTATAAAGCTCTCAAATGCAGTACTCAGAATCCTGCGGAGTTAGATCCCCGCCTCCTTCTAGCACACCAAGGTGAGAGGATCCTCCTGGCAACATTAAGAGGAGCTCACAAACTGGACGCAGGCATTGGATTTTTGTGCAATCAGAGCATGGAACCCATGGGTGATACTCGTGACTTTTGGAGGGTGAGCAGTGACTACAGCAGTTGTTCAACCTAGAACAATTAGCTTTGTTCACTTAAGCATTTGGCTGAAAGATTGGCCTGGGAAGACAGTACTCTACCAGGATGTTGGACGTGGCACAGATCGATCTTGAAATCTGGTCCTGAAATCCACTTCCCAGCAGGCATTTCACACATGCAGGGACAAATGAGCACATCCCTTGAGAACATCCCTGTGAAACTGCTGCTGATACTGTCCAACCTGCTTTCAGTCTGGTCGCCAGCCTTCCAGATAAGTGTCAGATTAACTGGGTAGCCATACTTGGATATGAACCTCATGCCAGTGTTAGCTTTTTGAGATAAAATTAATTTTTTTAAACTATACTAGCTTCATCACCTTATAGATCTGTTGCTTCCCTCAGATTTGCAGAACTATAAAAATGAAATACTAAACAAAATGTGCTATTATATCCCTTCCTTCCTCCATCCCTGGCGACCACCTGCCCTTCCTTCCTACCTTGTATCTACTGTGTGCCGAGCACTATGCTGGGTGTTGTGGAAAGACACAAGACATGCTGAAATACAACCCTTTGATATTTGGGGAGCAGCCGCGTGGTGAACAGACATACACTAAGTGTACCATATTGTAAACCTGCTCTAATAAAAACAGCAAACCTGTATTTTGAAGCTACACATTCTAAGTGATTGTCACCAGCAGTGTATTAGACGGCAGGAGATTTGGACAGACAGCAGAAAGGAAGACATACAGATGACCAAAAACACTTGAAAAGAATTTTGAACATCATTGGTATCAGCGGAAAGCAAATTAAAAACATTATGGACGACGTTACCCATTTCCAGAACGACCATGATTAAAGGAAGGCTGAAAAAATTGTTGGTTTGCAGACTTGTTAAATTTATCGTTTACATAAGCAAAACGATACATTCTAAGAGGGACAGTTTTACTTCTCTGTTTCTGAACTTTAAGTGATTTATCGCTCTTTTTATTTCTATATTCCAACTGACAGGACCTCAGATACAGTACTTGAATTTTTGTCTCTGAGTTATGAGTTCTTTATGTTACCTGGTACATGTCTCTTGTGTGACATGTGCGTTGTGAATATTATCTCCCAGTCTGTGTGTTGCCTTTTGGTTTTGTTCACATTCTTCTCAGGAGCAAAAGTTTTGAGTTTTGATTAAGTTCAAATTATCAATGTTTTTATAATGATTAATGCTTCTTGTGTTCCATTTACTCACTACTAACATCTGCAAATATAAAATATTATTATATTAACTTTTTATTCTATAACTCCTGGGCTCAAGCCTTAACCTGCTGAGTAGCTGGGACTGCAGGCACCCACCACAATGCCTGGCTAGTTTTTCTATTTTTAGTAGAGATGGGGGCTTGCTCTCGTTCAGGCTGGTTCTCAAACTCCTGAGCTCAAGGGATCCTCCAGCCTTGGCCTCCCAGGCTGCTAGGATTACAGGTGTGAGCCACTGCACCTGGCCAGGAATGAATAAATATTCCTAAAAGTCTAAGTTAAACTCTTAAAGGGGATTTTTACTCAATTTATAAACTAATGATTTTCAAGTACAAAAAACTCACAGATTTTTTTTTTGTTGTTGTTACACAGTACAAAAAACACAATAGCATTCATCAGAGAATTATATAACTAACTGGCTCTTTCTCTTTCACTTTGTTAATTCTGAGGCAACACTATAAAGCCCTCAAATGCCGGCACTCAGAATAGAGTGGCAGAGTTAGATCCTCCACCCCTTCTAGCACACCAAGGTAAGAGCACCTGGCAACATTAAGAGGAGCTCACAAGCTGGACTTGGGCATTAGACTTTTTGTGCAATCACAGCACAAAAATTCTTTTTTGCTAGGAAGGTAGGCTTGTGGATATAGACCTCTCTGTATAGGTTGGCTGCTATCAACTAACTGAATCTCAGATGCGTTAAGAGAGCTGCACTGGTATCTTCTCAGGTTTTCCCCGGAGATGTGCAATCGCATCATATATTTGCATCTTCAATTGCTTTAGAGTTGCACTAGTCTAATATTTCTGGGGTCAACTTGTTGCCAAAGACAGCATTTGGGATGAGAAACAATAGTTCCCTGTTTAAAATATTCATTAGTAATTCTTCTCTGCTAATTTGATATTGTTTCTTGCATTTACTTTAGTGACCTGCCTTTCGCTGCTTATTGTTTACTCCCCTAAAAACCATGTCGTCCTACCCTGGAGTTTTTGAATTGATAGATAGATTATTTATGTGACTGAAACTATTTTCCTTCCTACTCATTTTCCAAGATATATCAAGGGACATCTTAGTTATTCCATTTTATAATATTAATTTACAAAATTTCTCCTTCTTTGTCAAATTGTCAGACACCACAAAAACATTAAATGTTTTCAAATAGATTTTAATAGTGTCTGAATGAAAACATGGTCTTCCCAAGAGCTATGTTGGTATTTTCTTCATACTTTTATATTAGAGATGAAAAAAATGCCTGACACAGACCACCTCACTGTTACAGTAATAAGTAGATGGATACTGTATTGCCCCTGATAAATGCAATTGATTTATCCTTTTTATATCCAGTGTACTGTGTATCTCTCCTGTAGTGTTTACTTTGTAGCTAGCTGTGTATTGAGGGCTTCCTCTGCTGTTATATTTAAAATACATGTTTTCTGGCTTCTCTTCTTACCCTGGCCATACTGTAAGCCTCTCCAGTATTTCATCAGGCATTTTCATTTTAATTGTCCCGCAGTACCTGAAACACAATAGCTGCATGCTGAATTCAGCTATTAAATGCTAATAAATGTTTGTGACAACATATTTTATCTATAAATTAGAAAAATGCCAACATAAAAAAAAAAGAAAAATGCCAACATAAGACAGAAGTATTTATATTTGTTATTCCCAAATTATATGCTATAGAGTTGCAAGATTTTGTCCTTTTTTGGCTCAAGGTATTCTGGAGAGTGATTATTAGTATGGAATTACAGTTCTGCCCTCTTTCAGTACAGCAGTGTTACAAAGCAGATTGTGTTACCCAAGATGTTCGTATGCTGAAATCCTAGCACCCAGTACCTCCAAATGTGACTGTATTTGAAGGTAAGATCTTTACAGATGTAATTACATTGAAATGTGGTTAGTAAGATGGGCCCTAATCTACTGTGACTGATGGCCTTGTAAGACGAGGAGATCAGAACAAAGGGAGAGACGATAGTGGTGCCACTCACAGAGGAAAGACTACGAAGTCGCACAGGGAGAAAGTGGCCATGGACGAGCCAAGGGGAGAGGCCTCAGAACCCTTTTCTTATACTTTGATGTTAAACTTCTACCTTCCAGAACTGTCAAAAATAAATTTCTGCTGCTTATGGTACTTAGTCTGTTACTTCCTTACAGTGGTCCCAGCACACTAGTACAGGCTGAGTATTGTTTCTGCCACGAAGTACCATTGATAGTTTAAGGATAGGAAAACTTCAGAGAGAATGAGGAAGTTCAGTGCAGCATGTCAAGGTATGGCTTTGACCTTCTCTGAAGGACATAGATTGTTGAATGGTTTCAGCTCTATCTCTTACCTGAGAGCTGCCATTTATCTGTGTACATGTCCTATAATACTTAACCCACATGTATGTCTGTGACCACTTTCTTAACTTTGTTTAATTTCCTCATATGTAAAAATATTTTATTGGCTTGTGAAAATTAATTGAAAGATTAGACCTGGGACACTTAGCATCAGCCAGACATATGTTAAGCAATTAACTTATTTAAGTTTAAAAGTTTAAACTTTACATAGGAATTTAAAGAAAATAATTACCCCTAGGCCATATAGATTGTCTATTGAATTAAAATAGACATTTATTAAAAACAATATATAATTGTGGGCAGCACCTGTGGCTCAGTGAGTAGGCACCAGCCCCATATACCAAGGGTGGCAGCTTTGAAACCAGCCCCAGCCAAACTGCAACAAAAAAATAGCCAGGCTCTGTGGCCGGTGCCTGTAGTTCCAGCTACTTGGGAGGTTGAGGCGAGAGAATAGCCTAAGCCCAAGAGCTGGAGGTTGCTATGAGCTGAATACCACAGCACTCTACTGTGGGCAACAAAGTGAGACTCTGTCTCTAAATATACATATTTATGTATAATTGTAGAAAATTTTAAAGATGGAATAAATTTAACAAACAAATTATGCCCCACAATGCAGGAAAATTTCTATCTCAGCTTGATATTGGGTAAGAAGAGAAAACATCCTTAGGAATCTTTGGACATAAAAATCAAATGTGCTAATAAAATTTAAAAATATAATAAAGTAGTATAAGACAATCAAAATGACAAAATGTTTTTGAAACAGAACGAAATAAGATTTCTAAAAATAAAAGGAAAATAATTGAAATAATTTAATATATGGATCTATTAATACTTTAGATACAGCTGAAGAAACAATTAATATGCTGGAAAACATATTCAGAACTTAATAGGATTATGTAATATCATAGGAAAACAAGAAAATACATAGCAAAACATTAGGAAACATAAAAAATAGAATGACAAAATATATTATTTGATCCCTGAGTTAAAAAAAAAATGGGAGAAATGAAGCCATCTATAGTAGAACAAATTTGCCATGCATTTTTACAAAATAATCATTAGATGTGGGGAAACCAAATGAATCTCTCAGTAAGGGACATTTAGGGGGATCGCAAAAAATGTATACACATTTTAAGAAAAAATACTGTATTAAAATTGTCATCGCCACAAATACTGATAATGAAAGATGAACACAAGCCATGTTGAACACCCCTTGTAACTGTGGAAATCAAACATGACTTGATTCTTATAAATTTAATATGTATTTTTCCTTTTTAAAATGTCATACATTTTTGGCACCCTCTCTCTCTCTCTCTCTCTCTCTATATATATATATATATATATAAAGAATGCCCACATGTTCACATTGTAATGGAATTACACAACTCCAAAGACAAAGTTCAAATACCTTATGAGAAAAAAAAGATTGTTTTTAACAAATAATAATTAGATTGCTAACTGACTTCTGAGTATCAACAATGGAAGCTCAAACATAGAATAGCATTTTCAAAATGTGGAAAGGAAAAAATTTAAGTAGCATACCACAACTAATTTTCATAAAAATATTTAGATAAATAAAAACAGTATTTTTACCAAGAGAGCTTTGCCATCCAAATCACTATTTCTGCCGAGTTACATAATCCTAGATTGAAGATGGTAAGTAAAAGGAAGATATAAAAAATAAAGTAATAAAAATGTAAATAATTCTAAATAAATATTGATAATTGAAAAGGTGATAAAACTACTGTGGGTTTAAAAATATAAAATTAAATTTTAAGGAGCAGCAAGTCATTCGGGGGAAGGGAATTCAAGTTCATATGTTGGTCTGAGGAAGGGAGAATATTGACAATATGAAATCCAAGAGCTACAACTTTTTATGCAACCTTGAACATTTTGCCTCAGTTTTCTGTGACTCAGTTTCCTCATTTGCCAAGTGGGACAAGAGCAATACTACTTCATAGAGTTTCTGAGAGAACTGCATGAGGTAATATATGGAAACTACTCAGAAGAGTATCTGGGCCCTAGTGGTGCTTTATGTATCATTACTTATTATTTTCATTAATGTTAAAATGTCTAGAACAATTAACAAAAATAGAACATGTAACTTATAAAATATACAGGAGTGAAGAAGGTATGGAGAGAAAAAAGATCTAAGAACAAAAAAGAAAACAAGAGAGGAGAGAAAAATAATTTCCAACAACATGCTGTCTTTGTGTGGGAGCTAAATATTAAAAACAATGGTTCTTATGAAGACAGAGAATAGAAAGACGGTTTCTAGAGGCTGGGAAGGGCAGCATGGAGTGGGAGAAAAAGTAGAGAGGGTTAATGGGCAGAAAAACATAGTGAGATAATTATATAGAATGAACAATATTTGATAGCCCAACAAAATGACCGTAATCAACAATAAGTACTGATGTACTTAAAAATAAATGAAATAGTAGAATTAGAATGTTTTTATCACAAAGAAATAAAAAATGCCTGAGGTGATGGGTTTCCCAAATATCCCGATTTGATTAATTCACATTGAATGCCTGTATCAAAAACATCACCTGTACCCTACAAAGATATTATTATGTACTCAATAGTAATTAAAAATAGAAAACAAAAAGAGACACATGAAGGCATGAAAATATAAAATGTTTGATACAGAAAACCTGAGAAGAGTAGTAAGAGAGGAATGTTTCTCATGTGTTTTATTTCTTTTTTCTTATCTTATTGTATTGGCTAAGACATGCAGGGAAAAAGTCAGAAGCAATGACAGTGGATACTGCTACTAGCCAGGAATAAGTGAAGAAAAAACAGAAATCCTTAAAGTACTTTAAGAAGGAAGGCACTTGACTAAAGGAGATGGCAGGCCATAAAATCACTAGAACTGCAGAATTAAGTTGTAGACTTCTGGGTATGTCACTCAGAAAAAGGCAAAACTCAACATAGCAATCCTATTTCTACAATCACAACTGGTCAAGAAGATACCACTGGCTGGCCGCAGTGTTACTTTCCCTACTCGTAAAGACACAAAGGGAAGAGAAGCCTGGGTTTCCTTAGTTCAGTTACAGGGATAAAAATTCTGAAGCAAGAAACTTCCACTTCCGTGACTGTAACTGCTCTCATAACTGTGACTGTCTCTTGACACTTTGGAACACTGCTCCAAAATATTTTTCCCTTTTTATGACAATATTTGCAGGCAGAAGAGCTAAAAAAAGGGCAGAAAGATGGTCTCTAACTCATTTGTATCTTCTAGACTTTGCGCTAGTACGCCTAATTAGCAGACTCTCTTTTACATTCAGATAACTATTTGCAAGGAAGTGTCGAAAATGTGATTTTATGTCTCAGCAGATACACTTGGCAAGAGTGGAGAACAATTGCATGAGCTACAGTATTCTAAACAGTACCTTTGTGTTGTTTTTCATGTTAATGAAATGCCTCTGAAAAGGTCATTAACTATCTTGTATACTGTACGCTTCTTCTCTATAGATTTTATTAGGTCATTTGTTGTCTAAGTTAATTATGGAGAAAATCTATAGTTATGAAATCTGATGGAAGACTTTCTTTTTTAAACCCAGTTCGAGGTTTTTTAGACAGTCTTTCCATTGACCTTATATTTTCTGCTGGACTTTTTCTGTTTTTAGACTTGAGCGTGTTTGGTTTCCTGTCTGGAAAATAATCTTCTGTCTTTCGTTGCATTCCTCCTTCTGTATAGTCTAGTCTGTTATTTCTGCTACTCTATTTGTTTTATCACCATCATATTTTCAGTATTGCAGAAATGTGCCAAATTAAGTCCCCCACTGTAGGTAATCTCTCCCTTTGATTCCCCGGTGAGAGCTTCATTTCTTTTATTCCATTAGCATCATTTTAATTGGCTCTCTGGATGGAGTGGGAACAAAAAGACAGAAATAGTCTATTAAATTTTTCAAAGCTTGCCCATGTTTATTTACTTTCTTATTTCCTTTATCAATATCCGAGGGAGATAAAATCTTTCATCATGATGGTAAATTTTTCATTTTCTTCTTATGCTTCTGTCTTTTTCTTTATGATTTGACAAGTTGCTAGGTACATTCAAATTTTTATCTTGCTGGTGAATTTAATGCAATTGCTCTGGGTATTAGGATTTTGCATTAAAATGCATTTATCTGATATTAATTTAGACACATCTGATACACTTGAGTTTTCCTGATATATTTCTCTTGTCTTAGACTTCTGTTGTCTATGAATTTTTTAAAAATATAGTCTGACAATCTGTATTTTAGCTCTGTGTTGATTATGATTTGTTTGTCCTTTCTATGTGTCCACTGGAGAGTATTTTTTCTTCTTCCGTGCCTTTTTTCAATGATTATAATTTTTCTACCTACTAGTTTAGAATTTATATCACATCTGTATTTTAGTAGTTTTTTCTATAATTTGTCACATTCATGTATTTATTTTAATAAATTCTAAAGCTAATCACTTACCAAACAATACAAGGAAAAAATAATTATATCTAATTTCCCACTGCAACAATTATTCTCACGAGTCATTTTTCCACTTTTTTGACCATGATGTGTCATGGTCCTGAATTGACTAATTTTGTCCATGGGATGCTATTATTATTGTTTCATAAAGCTCATTTTGCTTCTGGTTTTACTGACACAGTATCATTGTCATTGCTCAGTATTTTTCCTTGCACCTTCTTCTTTATTTAGGTTCAAATCACCTAGAATTATATGTTGATTTCTTGAACTTTGGCTTTAAAATACATTCTTCTAGAATTTTTTTTCTTACTTTTTCTAGGAGTGTGGAGATAATATCAACCTGAAACTACATTAAAACTTTTTTCAACTGGAAGGTTTTGGGGCCAGAAGTCGTGTAAATCTGTTTCTGGGGTCAAATAAATGTAGGCTTGTTGTTCAGAATTCTCAAAGGGGTTTTGGCAACATCGACAACCTGAGAGACATTGTGTCAGGTGAAACAGGCTAGACTGAAAGACGAGAACACCACATGATCCACTTACACAGAGAGTCTAAAATAGTGACTCTCACAGAAGGAAACAGAATTGTGGTTATCAGAGGATGGGGAGGGTAAGGAGTTTGTAGGGGTAAAGGTTGGTCAATGGGTTCAAAATAACAGAAAAAATAAGTTCTAGTGATCTATTTTATAGTAGGGTAACAACAGCTAATATTGATGTATGTATTTCAAGATGGCTCAAAAAGATTTTTGAGTATTATCACCATAAAGAAATAATAAATGCTTAAAGCAATGAAATTGCTAATTATCTTGATTTGATCCTTACACAAGGTTTACAGGCATTGAAACATCACACTGTATCCCATAAATATGTAGAGTTATTGTGTGTCAATTATAAATTAGATACATAAAAAAGTCTCATAGGTGGTTTATTTTATTTTTTGTTCAACTCCATTGGTCAAAGGGAGACAGATAAATGTCTCTGCTAACTTTCTCCCGTTGGGTGTTAATGTATTTTGTTGGCTGGTCATAATCGAGGGCTCAGGCTGTAAGTGGTGAACATTGACTTCAAGTTCATGCAAGCTCCAGTACTCACAGAATCTTCTCTTATTCTGTGAATAGAATTTTTATTGTTTCTGCATTGTTTATCAACTTCACATGCACTGTTGTGAGAGGAGATTCAATTAGTGTTTAGTATCCCACATTGATAAAAACTAAAACACTTATATTTTTCTATTAAAAATTGTTGTTAATAGTATATATGTAATGATAAACAATAGAGTCAGTAGATAGAAACATTTACATGATGGTACATAAAATCTGACTTCAGATGTGCCATCATATAAATGTAAATTACATAGTTTTTATGTGATAACCAAAAAAAGTCACTACACTATAACTCAGGCTAATGTGTTTCAAAGATGGAGAAAATCATTATCAAGTTTCTTCACATTGACAACCAGTCATTATTTGCGACCCTCAACTTTATTTTCAAAGTGAATAAAACGATTCAGAAATGTTCCTGGCTTAGTATCTAATCCTGGTAACTAACACAATCAATGCTCATACATCACAGCAGAAAACCACCAGATATGACTTTACTCCTTAGATATAGTATAAAATTAATAGTATCTACATGGTAGAATTAAAAATGGTACCTAATTCTTATCAAAATTTCCTCAGATGTGTTAGGTCTGGTTTATTTATTTCTCTGGAAAATGATGATTTATGAAGTAGAAACAATAATTGCATATGCTTAATGAAAACTCGTGTGAGCTAAGATTGGATTTTCTCACCAGGATGCGGTCACATCAATCAAGTGAAGTCCCAGGATTTTTCATTTTAAAGTTAATAATCATATGCATTACACTCAACTTACACCTGCACAACCGCGGTCACACCTCTAGCCCCTATGTTGGAGATCAAGTTGGTTCTACTTGTTCCAACACTATCTCTTTTTCATTCTCTCTCTCTCTCTCTTTTTTTTTTTTTATAGTTTTTGGCCGGGGCTGGGTTTGAACCCACCACCTCTGGCATATGGGGCCGGTGCCCTACTGCTTTGAGCCGCAGGCGCCGCCTCTCATTCTCCTTTTTAGTGATCATTTCCAGTACTGCAGCATGCCACAGCCCACAGAGCTGTTTCTCTCATGTCCTCCCCTTAGTCTGTTTCATGCCTGAGCAGACAAGATACGTGTAATTACCATTCACTCTATAAGGAAAAGAAAAAATGGATTTGAACAAGAAACATGAAGACATTTACCTAAGATCATGTAAGGAATCACTTGGTCACATAAGTACTCCCATACTTACATCATACAATTTCTAGTTCCAACACTTTTAAATGTCCATGTTTTTCTGGGTGAGATTTATGAAGATGTCTTTCTCCCAGTAATAAGAGCTGGGAAACTTAACAGGATGTCAAGGTCTTATATCTGTCTGAGAGATTAAGGAAAAGTTAGAAGACAACTTGTGCAGGAGACCTTTTTACCCAAGACGTTATCAGAGGTATATGGCCCTAATTTAGAGTCACTTGTTGGGCTAATGCATCTCAGATGCCAACATCATGTACCCAAGGTGCTTTCTGGTCTTTGAACCTCTCTACTTCATAAAAGAATGAATTACAACTCCCAGCATTAGTGTTAATAAAAGGCAGACAGACAATTTGGTCACAGGAGGAAGAACAATGCCGTTTCTTTTAAAAGGTAGAAAACTATTAGCAACTTAAAAATATATAAAAGTAAATAACAGAATGTACTTCAAATGGTTCCTCTACCGAAAAGTTGGCTGTTGAATTAAAATGTGTCATCTTGTTGGCTTTTTGGAAGAAAGCCAAATGCACCATCCAAAATGTTTTTTGAGCTAGGAATAAAAGCCTCAGGTTACATATTGGGATCAAAGGAACTCAGACAAATTGAAGAGAGGTGAGAAGTGGATTACATCAGCTCAGCAGGACAAGTGTCAGATTTATTGAACGCAGCAAGGACAGTGTGTCAGACAGCACCGTCTGTGCTGAGAGACCCAGGCATACTCTTCCCCGTCTTTCGAAATAAACTATTGAGACACTGTCATCAATATTTTGATTTTTGAAACTTTTGTTTTACCTTGGGGAAAGTGTGTGTTAACTTCTAATATACTTTTTCTCTCTCAATAAGGAGTACTGTATTTGAAAGGAATGTGATATTAATTTCAACCTGCCAGCAGTGCTTTCTTTAAAAATAAAATATAAGGTTCTCCTCTAATCTCTTTTCCGTTGTTTCTCCTGCCTGATTAGTACCTCTAAAAGATAATTAAGATTATTCCTTCAGAATTATTAGATATTTATAAATCAGTGGAGAGAATTTGTGACTGGATCTGAATTCATAAGAGAGCTTAGGGGTGGGTAAAGGAAGGACAGAGAAAATATTTAATACACTACATCTTCTCAGGAATGATGTGAAGTACCAGCTTTCATGTTGGAGAGCACCTCTCTGACACCAAGCCCCAAATAACAAGAACCCTCAAATTTCACCTTCACTGTAGATATTTGGTTTTGAGGGTGGTTAAATAGGCAGAGATCCAGCTATAGGGACATAGGGAAGAACTGTTACTAACGGAAGTATAAGTAGTTATCTACCATCTATTGGAACTGTTTCAGAATATTGTTCTTCCAAGCTCCAGTGAACAAACTGTGCTGAGGAAACACAAAAGCAGTTAATAATAACAGGGGTTTTAAAAATCAGAAATCTGCCAGAGGTCTTTGCCACATTGAGTTGATGTTGAGCCTGAATATCTGACAAATGAGTTGAAAGCCTAGATAATATGAGATGTCAAATAAAGACTAACAGCCTATGACTCAGAATACAAGGTTTCCAGTTGTTGTTACCGAACACACGAATTGGAGGAATCTTTTTCCTTGTGTGGGCCTTCATTTCCTAACCACGGAAAGATTAGGGATGATTTCTGAATTTTTTTTTTATTGTATTTGGCAGAAACTTCTAAGGAGCCACTCTACAGAAATAAATGCACAAAGAGTTTTATCCAGCTCACATGATTTCTAGGCCACTTTGTGCTCCATGGATGTCAGATGACTTCTAAGTTAAATTCATACTCTAATTCTAAAAACATACTGTACTCATAAGATCAAAATAATGTTAGAGGCTGACGGGTAAATGTTCTAATTTTACAGTTGAATGTCAGAGATTCAAGAGTCATCTTCATGTTTAACAAGTCACACTTTTCTAACTTACCTCCCATCTTTTCATTTGCTCTTACACGTTGGAGCAACCCATACCAACCTCATTGCAGCCCAGCTCGCTGGAAATTAGTTCTGGCTTTGAGTGCTGCTATGATGATGTGCACAACAAAAATGAATCTGACATATTTATATCAAATATCTAACATATTCATATAAAAAAATCAAATCAGTGGAATAAAAGGAAGTATCTAGAGCAGCCCTTAGAAACCAACTAGTCGGCATCAAGAGGAGGTGCTCTGCATTTGAGGAACTGGTCAAGTCATCCTTGTTCTTTGTTACTTTCCCTCACCCAGAAAGTGCATTCTCATTAAACTGAATTCCTCTGACCTCACCCAAACTGGCCTTAGGAATTCTATATAAAAGTAGTTGATTGTTAAGTGATTTGATTCACATACCAATTTTATAAAGTAAATTGTAAAATGAATACATAAAATATGTATTATATGCAGGATAGCCATTTTTGTCTCTTTTTTGGATAGCATTATACAGGTCTATTTTCACCTAATAAGAAGATAAAAATTAGACAGTTGTATCCAAGTTTCACAATATTAATACCATTAAAAGAGATGCAGAATTTTTTGTTTTTGTTGTTGCAGATTGGCCAGGGCTGGGTTCGAACCCCGCACCCTTGGTATATGGGACTGGCACGCTACCCACTAAGCTACAGGTGCCACCCAAGATACAGAATTTTAAACAGAACTTAATTAATCTTCTTTCTTGAGAACCCACTTGCTAAGTTTTCACATATTCTTTCCTTCTTTTTTTTTTTTTTTGAGACAGAGCCTCAAGCTATCACTATGAGGAGAGTGCTGTGGCATCACAGCTCACAGCAACGTCCAACTCTTGGGCTTAAGCAATTCTCTTGCCTCAGCCTCCCAAGTAGCTGGGACTACAGGTGCCTGCCACAATGCCTGGCCATTTTTTGGTTATAGTTGTCATTGATGTTTGGCAGGCCCAGGCTGGGTTCTAACTTGCCAACCCTGGTATATGTGGCTTGGCACCCTAGCCGCTGAGCTACAGTTGCCGAGCCCACATATTCTTATATATAAAAATTAATTCAAAACCAAGTATTTTTTTTCAATCATCCTTGATCTAGTCATGGTAAAGAGAAATGCAGGGTCTGAAGTTTCTCCTTCACTCCCATCAAGACTTAGGCTTTTC
This sequence comes from Otolemur garnettii, assembly GCF_000181295.1. Taxonomy (NCBI): domain Eukaryota; kingdom Metazoa; phylum Chordata; class Mammalia; order Primates; family Galagidae; genus Otolemur; species Otolemur garnettii. The sequence continues at coordinate 5,423,879 of NW_003852455.1, read as the reverse complement.
CCCATGAAATATTCAGAAGTTGTATCAGCACATTTTTACAGTGTGTTTTTAGGCAAAAAGAAGGCTAAAATAAAAAGTGCTGAGTGGACTACAGGGGAGGTTGATATTTCAGTTAGATTGGTATGTGGCAAGATAAATTCTCCCCTTTCACTGACTCCTTTAAAAATCATATTTGAATGCAAGTGAATGAGTGTGACATTATTTAAAGAAACAATCATGGACCATTGTTAGTTGCAAAATATAAAAAGCATTTAGATATTTTGACATTTAAATTTTTTATTTTAACAAACTATATCTGCTATGCTTCATATCTTACTGTGTTGTAATTGCCCGAACCTGCTCAGATTTTTAAAATCACTTTGTTGAAGTATGATTGAAATATAAAAAGAAACTGCCTGTATATAATATACACAACTAGATGAGTTTGGAGATAGAAATACGCCTATAAAACCATCATCACAATCTGTGCCATAAACATGTCTGTCACCTCCAAAAGTTTCCTTCCGTTCTCTACACTTCTTATTACTTTTTTGTGCAAAGAACGTCACATAAGATTTACCTTCTTCAGACTCTGGGCTAGACAGTAAATCTCCAGGACTTACTCATCCTGAATCAACTAAAACTTTATCCCCTTGACTAATGCTATGTCCTTTGATCAACAAAATTAGAAGACCACAAAAAGTGGTAAATATGGCTTGGCACCCGTAGCACAGTGGTTACAGCTCCAGCCACATACACCAAGGGTGGTGGGTTCAAACCTGGCTCAGGCCAGCTAAACAACTGCAACAACAACAACAAAAATCAGGCATTGTGGCGGGTGCCTGTAGTTCCAGCTACTTGGGAGGCTGAGGCAGAAGAATCACTTAAGCCCAAGAGTTTGAGGTTGCTGTGAGCTGTGATGGCCACAGCACTCTACCCAGGGCAACATAGTAAGACTTTGTCTCAAAAGAAAAAAAAAGGCTAAATATGTAATGTAATGTATATGTTAAATAGCTTGGTTTAGCCATTCGACAATGTCTGTGTATATATATCCACACATAAAACATATTATATACCATAATTATATGCAATTTTATTTGTCAACTAAAAGTAAGTAAATCATTTTAAAAAAGCATTGGATTGGGGATCAATGAAGATTTAGGTTCCAGTCTCCAATTATGTTTGTGATATTGAGCAAAATTTAATTCTTTGGATCTCTTCATCTGTAAAATGACAGTTTTGAATTAGGTGAGCTTTGACATTTCTTTTAGGTCTTAATTATATAAATCCATTCATGAATATTTTTAAATAATCACAATTATTCCCTAGAAAATTCTGACAGAAGAATATTAAAAAGTCAATCACACGGGACAAGAAAACAAAAGGACATAGTTACATGTTTTAATAATTAAAATCATATTTCATTCCTAAAGTATGGAAGTGTTGGATATCAGAAAGTAATACTTTGAGATGCTAAACAAGTGATCATGTACTTTTTTAGTGATATTTTTGAAAAGCCCACTGGAGACCTCCAAATGCCATTTTATTTTGGTAAGTGTTAAATCTCACTATAAAGTAATGTAGGGTTTTCATTGTGTATTGGAAATTCACAGTTTGTGCTTTTTTATAGATCTTGAGTGCTATTTCTTGAACTTGACTTGCCATGTTCATTTGGTGACAACCGACACAAACTAGAGTTTTATTTAAAATTTCTCACAAATTACCGATCTCCACTTTCCCAAGTTCCTCTTGTATCTTTGAATTCCCGTGGCCTCTGGTCCCGGGTGCTGTAGCACGTGCTTACTTTTACTATATAGTATGTGTTCTGTGAAGAGCTTGAGGCCCTGTACTGGCTGTTCACTCACCCTAAAATGCTTCCCCCAGATCTTTCCGCTGAGCTCTTTCTTGTCTTAGTTTATGCTCCATCTCTGCAAAGAGCTCTTCTCTGACCATCCAAGTAAAGTAACTCCCCAGTCGCTGGCTATTGTATCTTCATGGTTTACTTTCTTTCCAGCACCATGTTAAGCTATTTCCTGTATGCATCCCTCGTTGAAACGTAAACTTCCTGCCTGCTGACATCTTGCTTAGATGGTTTACCACTGTGCTCACCGCACTTCAAAATGGTGCTTGGAGACAACAGATACCTAACAAGTATGTGGTGATGGAATGAACTTCATGGCACCTGCACACTTTGCAGCATAGTCAGTAACCTGAGAACAGTGTCCTCTGCTCATTCTTTCTGGTCTTCTACAAAATCTGATATATGGTCTTGCACACTCGAAATGCTCGGTAGATTTTTTTAATGGAATTATGTTAATGAGGCTGAGAAAAACAGTAGAGAATAGGCGCTGTTAGTCTTACTCTATTTGCTAAATGTAATTTCTATTGCAACATCATTTCATTTCATGGGCTCTTGGTTAGATAAAAAATAAAGAAAAGAAGAAGAACCTCATAACTTTAGGATGCGACCTTAAAGAGGTGGCATCAAGGCAAAGAAATTGCATTCCCAAAGGAAAACTTGATTTCATTATTTTCTTAAAAAATGATCCATATCTATTTAGCTGTCATTTTAAAAATGTTGAGTTTTAAATATAAAATATTTACAGCTGGAGCCTTTTAAGAACTCTAAAAATTATATATTTATTAATACCACTAGGGAATTTTCTTCATAGACCTGGTCCAGTAACAGAACACTCAATCCACCAAAGATATAATCCTTCTACTAATTATTGTAATGTGTCAAATGATACATAATGCTTTAACTGAGTTGGATCAGTTAGAAACACAACATTGTGACCGATATAAGGTAGATAAAAGAGGAAGATTCCTAAAGTCTGTTCTTTTTATATGAATAGAAGAAAAAATGAAAGCAATGTCTGTTATTCTTACAACATAAATTGGACTGGATTCCCACCAGAATGGCTACTTTGAAACATCTGTGATATTACTATTAATTAAAATGTGAGAACCAGGAGGGACTCTAGACATCACTTAAATTAGGTCCTTTATATATGAGGTAATTGAAGTAAATTAGTGGATTTACTTCAGTTACATCATAGTTACTCTGGATTACCACATTAGTTACTCTGGATTAGCTCAGATATAAAGGTTGGGTAGACCGTCCAACAAAAGCATTTGTTTTGTAGTCAAAACATAGTTTTCTGACTCCTATTTTATCTCAAAGGTCACCATATACCAAAATCTTTTTTTTTTTTTTTTTGACCAAGGCCAGGTTTGAAGCTACCACCTCTGGTATATGGGGCCAGCACCCTACTCCTCTGAGTCACAGGCGCTGCCCAGATAGCAAAATCTTGAAACAGGTACTTAAGAAGGCTGAATGCTGGTAGGTTTGGGGTCATCACATTCTATATTTTCATCTATATCAAAAAAGGATGGCCAATTTATAATATTATATCACAATCAAATTTTATCATATCTTGACCCTAGTATATCTTTCTTTAGTTATTTGGGAGGCACTTGCGGGTCTAATACTGCTTTCTTTATGAAATTTAATAAGCTTTATACTGGGTAGGATGAATGACATCCTGGTTATCAGATTGTACAGAAGTGGAGTAGGATGTAAGGATACTGCTTCCCCCGTGTGTGTGTCAGTAAGAATTATTTCCATTGCAAACGATAGGAAGTCAGATTAGCTCATATAAAAGAGGCTTAGGCTGGGAAGAATAGGGCAGCTTAATGCTAAAAAGAAGAGATATAAAGAAATAGGTATCTCTCCCCTTTTATGCTTAGATTTATTCTGTAAAAAGTTGTATTCTTCACATTTTAAAAAAGACATGCCCCCCTGGAAGATCTAGCACTAAATCCTCTCAGTTTAGTTACACCCCTGCCCAAAGTGAAAACTTCTTTATTCTTGATTCTGTTGATCAATATTAAGGAAGATCTTGAATTGGCACAGCTCGGAGTCCTTGTTCACAGCAGAGAACAGGGGAAACCTGCAGCGGGATTGTGGCTTGGAATGTTTAAAAGAACTATGTACAATGGGGAAATAGTGAATCTCCTTCACCCCAAAGATGCTAAATTCCAAAAAAGATGCTAGAAACACACACACACACACACACACACACACACACACACACACACTGTCTAGAGTATTTTTGATAATGAAATCTGTCGTGCTAATTTCTCATGAGTTAGTTATTACAGAGGTTGTGCTGTCAATTTCCAGTATTGACCTTATGTAACTTATGAGTTTACAAAGATTAATATACTGTAAAATATAATATTAATGGAGGTGAAGTGAGATGAGCCTTCATATAACTTCGGTGGGAGGGTAAATTGATAAAACCTTTTTGTAAAGCAATTTGATAATAATTCAAGAACGTTAAGGTATTTTACCCTTTTGGATCTAAGAATTTTACTTCTAAAAGTGAATTACAATATGCTAATAAAAATGTGGATATATATTTATGTGCAACCTATTATGTAATTTTGACTATCAGAAAAATATAAATTTAGGGCAAAGTTTATTTAGTTAATTATAACTCTAGCTGTGCACCCATAATGATGTTTCAGTAATGATAGGCCACATACATGATGGTGATGACATAAGATTATATTACCACATTTTCAGCTGAGTGCAGTGGATCATGCCTATAATCCCAGCACTTGGAGCACTTGGGAGACTGAGGTGGGTGGATTGCCTGAGCTCACAGGTTCGAGACCAGCCTGAGCCAGAGCAAGGACCCCTCCCCACACCCCCGTCTCTGAAAAATAGCTGGGCATTGTTGTGGGTTTCTATAGTCCCAGCTACTTGGGAGGCTGAGGCAAGAGGATCACTTGAATCCAAGAGTTTGAGGTTACTATGAGCTTAGTAGACTGCCACGGCTCTCTACCAAGGCTGACCAAGTGAACTTGGTCTCAAAAAAAAATAAAATAAAATAAAAATAAAAAAAGATTATATTACCATGTTTTTTCTATACCTTTTCTATGTTTTGATACATTTAGATACATAAAAATGAGCCACTGTGTAACTATTGCCTGCAGAGTTCAGTACAATAACATTGAGTACAGGTTTATAGTTTAGGAACCAGAAACATCCAGTTTAGGCATGTAATAAGTTATGCCACCTAGGTTTATGTGAGTACACTCAGATATTTGTGCAATGCAATTTTTGGGAAGTATTCTCATTACTGAGCAATGCATTACTATGTATGATAGGTAACAATATGCATATTACACACGATACCCTTGCATGATTTTATGAGGCTGAAAGAAAACCAGTGACCTTATAAACCTTTTGTAATAATGTAAATTGATGCAAATTTATTGGAAAGAAATTACATATAATATATACATATTATAAAATATGTATCAAACTTAAAAATGCAAATATGACCCAACAATTTCATTTCTCTGTATTAATCACATAGATATTCTTATAGGTACTCAAATCTTATAAGTATCACAGCCATATTGTTTTCAATACAAATGTCTGCAGCTAGGTTAAATGTTTACCAGTAAGGGGCGCAATGAGTAAACACAGCAGTTAAAAAAGGAAATCTTGGTATATTAATCTGAAAACTATACTACCTGAAAAAGTAAGAGTTCCAACACTGTTGATAATAAACCTTCATTTATCTCTGGATATGCTTGCACATGTATAACATTTTTCTGGTAAGTTAGATAAAAGTAGATAACTGCAGTGTAACAGACATGACTTCTATTCATTAATACCCAGTTCTACTTTTCTTCTTGGACATAGACATTTTATGCTTTCAAAACTTCTTGCAGTTACCTGAAGCTAGCTGACAAAATAAAAGTCCTTTTAAAACTGCCATCTTGGCTTGGTGCCTGTAGCACAGTTATGTAGTTATGGCACCAGCCACATACACCGAAGTTGGCGGGTTTGAACTTGGCCTGGGCCAGTTAACTAACAAGGACTACTATAACAAAAAACAGCCAGGCATTGTAGTCTCAGCTACTTGGGAGGCTGAGGCAAGAGAATTGCTTGAGCCCAAGAGTTTGAGGTTGCTGTGAGCTGTGATGCCATAGCACTCTACCGAGGGTGACATAATGAGACTCTGTCTCAAAAAAAAAAAAAAGCAAAAAACCCCTGCCATCTTGTTCTTCCCCTAAGTGTTCATACAGAAGGTCTTGTGTTGAAAAGCAGAAATCGGCCTGGGTGAATTTTTTATGAGACGGACTCCACGGGCAATTGAAGCAACATCAAAAATACACTATTGGGACCTGATTAAACTAAAGAGCTTCTGCACAGCCAAGAGCACAGTAAGTAAAGCATGCAGACCGCCCTCAGAGTGGGAGAAAATATTTGCAGGTTATGTCTCTGACAAAGGTTTAATAACCAGAATCCATAGAGAACTCAAACTTATTAACAACAACAACAAAAAAACAAGTGATCCCATTGCAAGGTGGGCAAAGGACTTGAAAAGAAATTTCACCAAAGAAGATAGGCATGCGGCCTATAGATATATGAAAAAATGCTCACCATCCTTAATCATTAGAGAAATGCAAATCAAAACTACTTTGAGATATCACCTAACTCCAGTAAGATTAGCCCATATCACTAAATCCCAAAACCAGAGTTGCTGGCGTGGATGTGGAGAAAAGGGAACACTTCTACACTGCTGGTGGGAATGCAAATTAATACATTCATTTTGGAAAGACGTCTGGAGAACACTTAGAGAACTAAAAATAGACCTGCCATTCGATCCTACAATTCCATTATTAGGTATATACCCAGAAGATAAAAAATCACATTACAATAAAGATGTTTGTATCAGAATGTTTGTTGCAGCCCAATTCATAATTGCCAGATCATGGAAGAAGCCCAAGTGCCCATCAATCCACGAATGGATCAATAAACTGTGGTATATGTACACCATGGAATACTATGCAGCCCTAAAGAAAAATGGAGACTTTACCTCCTTCATGTTTACATGGATGGAACTGGAAAATGTTCTTCTTAGCAAACTATCACAGGAATGGAGGAAAAAGTATCCAATGTACACAGCCCTTTTATGAAACTAATTTATAGCTCTCAAATGAAAGATACAACTTAATTCTAGCCCAAGAATATGGGGAGGGGGTGTGGAAGGGGAGGGGAAAATGGCGGCCGGGTGGTGGGAGGTTAACCGGAAAGATCACCTATATATCTGTCTAACAAGGGTACAAGTGAACTTTTCTAGAACTAGAATAGAAATGTTTTGACACAATGACTAAGCAAATGACATGAAATCTATGTTAACCAGCATGATGAAAGTATTTCAAATTGTATATGAAAACACTACACTGTACCCCATGTTTGCATTAATGTATACAGCTATCATTTAATAAAAAAAAAGAAAAAAAAAAGAAATTGAACCTGCCAGCACCTATAACTTGGACTTCACAGCTGCTAAAACCATGAGAAATAAATTTCTATTATTAGTAAAAAAAAAAAAAAAAAGAAAGAAAAGAAAAGCAGAGGCACAGGTAAAAGCAGCTTGGATGGTTGACTCACAAACAAGGGTAGGAAAAGCTTGCAAGAAGTTTGCAGAAACAAAAATGAACTTTTGCTGTGTTAAACTACTGTGAATTTTGGATTTTGCTTACCACAAAATAGGTCTAGTCTATTCTTATAAGTGGTTAATTTGTAAAGCAAGAGGTATTTAAATTGCCTTACACTGTAAGACATAGACTTCAAATTGCAGAATAGCTCAAATACAGCAGAAGTCTATTTTTTTGGGCTCACAGATCACTCCAGGGAGTGATCCACTAACTGTGAGGGGGGGTGGGGTCTCTTACTTCACACAGGTGTTCAGGGATCCAAGGGGATCAAGATTGGAGTATCGGCTCCCAGTGGCTTCCAACGTTTTAATTACTATTAAAAAGCAACTGGAAGAAGGAGAAAGAGTATGAAAAATTCTACATGGAAGATTTGTAATGGATTAATAAATTGTGGTATATAGAATAGTATATAGGGCGGCAGCTGTGACTCAGTAATAAGGCGCCAGCCCCATATACTGAGGGTGGCAGTTCGAACCTGGCTTCAGCCAAACTGCAACAAAAAAATAGCTGGGCATTGTGGCGGGG
>NW_003852455.1:5409146-5415584 GCF_000181295.1 Otolemur garnettii | reverse complement strand
AAAAAAAAAAAAAAATAGAATATTATATAGAAGGCTGGAGATGGAGATGGCACATTACAAATTCTACTTATTTGCTAGGAAACTGTCACATGGTCATACTTAAATGCTAATGGTACTAAAAATGTGTAATTTTCCTGTGAGCTAATGGGGGAGAAAAAAAAATTGCTCAACAATTACAAATAAAGACATTTTTAATTATATAACTTTATTATTGTTTGAACTTAAAGCTATGGGAATGTATCATTTTTGAACAAAAATAATGACGAAATGACTAAATGCCTATGTTGTATTTTTTGCTTTAATTTTGTGAATTTTTGGTTATTAGTAAATACATGCCCTTTACAGAAAATGTAAAAAGTTGGGCAAAATATAAATAAGCAGCAAAAGCCATCCAATAGCCTCCATGATCCCAGCATAATAATTTTATTAGGATAAATAAAATTACCATTCTTATTTTAGAGTTGCAGCTGCTAATACCCAGGACTTTAAGAAACTTGTCAACTCTTAAAATTCATCCACGTAACAACAACACTTGTCCTCCTTTAACATTTTGAAATAATAAAGAAAAGAACCTTGTCAACTCCTGTACTTGGTAGAGCAGAGAGCCAAAGAAACATTTTCCCAGAACAGGATACAGGGAAAGAAAAAGATTCATTAATGGAAAAACAATTGAAAAATTATTTTAGGGTGGCATCTGTGGCTCGAAGGAGTAGGGCGCCAGTCCCATATGCCTCAGGTGGCTGGTTCAAACCCAGCCCCGGCCAAAAACTGCAAAAAAAAAAAAAGAAAAATTATTTTAAAATTTTAGACCTCTAGTTGTATAGAGAACATAGACCAGGAGAAACATGCCAGGGCAAAGGAGGTAATAACCTCAGCTTTGAATATTTTCCATTTTATTTATATTTTCATTTAAATAATATCAGTATGAACTTGGGTCCTGGATGGAGACCGGCCAGAATATGGAATTTTATGTGTCACAAATGGCAGTGGCTCAAGGTACTGGCTTTACAGATTTTAGACAGAGCTGTAAAGAGGCAAAATCTTAAGCTATGATACATGTTAAAAGTTAGGTTGTTCTATAAAAAAACATATATTTCTAAGTTAAATGAGACTGTGATTGTTTGAGTGTAAGACAATCCTTGGTTTCAAAACTATCTACAGGAGTAAAGGAGGCTGTGGAAACTATTCAATTTCCAAAGAGATCATGTTCTCAATTGCTCTTATTCAAATTTGGACAAGGATGATAAAGGAAAAGAAAGGAACTTGGAGAGAAAAAGGTAAAGATTCATAAAGAATAATGAAATGCAGAACCTGTTACAGGAAGTAGAACTTGGGGCCAATCAAATACACTACCAACCTTTAGGGTAAGGAATTTCCTAGTATTTGCTCCCAATAATTTAAGAATATCTGAAATACAGTGATTTCTAGGTGCTCTGCACTTTCTACCTCCCAAAATGGGTTGTGTGTTAGTGTGTGGGGTGTGGGGGTCAGAATGCTTGCCTTTTATTTTAAGGTCTCCACTCAAGAGGAGCTGTGTCTGAATCTGATGCTGAGATCCACACCGAGAGCCTGATGGGGTAAAATGTGGAGTATCTTTACTAGGGAAAGAAACAGATTATTATACGTACAGAAAGGAAAGGTGCAAATATGTGTGATGGAGAGAAAAGTCTTTCTAGATCTCATTATTTTCCAGTTTTTAACATCTTCTCCTTCTCTGTAAGAGGTTTGTCTTTACTCACCAAGTATAAACCCTGGTGGTGTTACTTGACAAGATCTTATACGGGAGGAATTTATTATCTCCAATAAATCATCATGGGATTTGCACCTTGTACCGTGCTTTGGTTAAAGTTATTAGCAAACAGAATGCACTGCACAGATAATCAAAGGCCTTTCAAGTTCCCATCTGCCTTCTTTGGCGTGAGAATGTGCAGGCTGGGGGTGGGGGGGGATAGCTTTGCATAGACCCTTGAATAGAAAAGAAACTCAAAGTATGGAAATGAAATGTGCCCACAGACTAGAGGAAAGCCACAGATGAAACATGTCAGTGAATGAGAAATGAACATGGCTTGGCTTTTGAAAAAGGTGCAAAGAAGAGAAAATGCTGCAACCGTGTAACCACCCTTTCCCCCTTCTATTTCAATAGAAAGCAAGATTTTTTCAGACTCACATTCTCTAAGGAAGGAAGTTTGTGCTATTTGACACATATATGCATACATATGTAATTTGTAATCCAATTCAAGATATATATCATGTTAGATTAGATGCAGAAGCAGAAAATAAGGACTGGAGCTCAACCTTATATTTAGTACCGGAGGCACCACCTTTTGAAAATCAGCCTTTCTGGGCTTCAGGTTCTTCATCTGTCAAATAGAAACAGACACCCTGTCTAACAACCCGGGGAGAGTTTGTAAGATCCAAAAGGATACAAAGTGTCAAAATATTTTATAAGATTTACGCACCTATTACCGGTTGGAGGAGGTGGCGAAGCGCAACTCCCTGGAGGAACTATGGCTGGTGATCCACGGGCGAGTCTACGATGTCACCCGCTTCCTTAACGAGCATCCTGGTGGAGAAGAGGTTCTTCTGGAACAAGCTGGTGTAGATGCAAGTGAAAGCTTTGAAAATGTGGGCCACTCTACTGATGCCAGAGAAATGTTAAAGCAGTACTATATTGGTGATGTCCATCCGGTAACTCTGAGAGCTAGGAGAGCTTAGGCAGAGAAAATTACCAAATAGTCACTGAACAGGATGAGGTCATAAATTATTAAACTGAAAATTAATTCTACCCAGCCATCAGCCTAAATTTTCTCTAAAATCATCAAGCTTTACTCTTGTTGGGCAAGCAGCACATGTTTATCTCTAGAAAGCTAAGGGAATTGATTTTGGATTACTATTTTTATTGATTGATATGTTTTTATAATATGATTAATAACATCTCTATCTAAAATAGTGGTTTGTAAGAGGGTTCTTATTTAACAAAAGCAATCAGTGTAACCTACTTCTGTGTACCCTCAAGGAATCCCCAACAATAAAAAATAAAACAGTGAAAAAAAAAAAAGATTTACGTTAATATGCAAATTTGGTTATATGAAATTGAAAATGTATACTCTTCAACCACACTGATATTAGGGAGAGCCAGTCTGTTTTTGAAAATGAAATAGTTGTTTGAATTCTACATAGAGAATATGTTTATTGAACACATGTTCAAATATGCAGAATTTCCACAAGAAAATCCAAAGAAAAAGTGTGCTAACAGAAACCATGAGGCTCTGGACCTGCCTTAGCAGATAATTACAGCAGAGAATAATTACGTGTGTACAATAAAAAGCCTGTGGATTTGATAACTCTTAAAATAGAGTAAAATTTCATATTTATACAAAGATTGCTAAAATTGTTTTCAATGGCTCTGGAGACCAAAATTCTGATTTTCATCACTTTATGAAGATGACTATTGCTTTTTCAGAGAAAAAAAATACTGCAAGTTTTTTAATTATTCCTTCCTAAATTCCCAACCAATAACACTTTATAGGCAATTACTATGAATATCAGAACTATGTTATTTAAATCTTCATCATGCTACCCTGCCTGAGAGGAAGAGACTCAAAAGAAATGATAAGAACAGAATTCCAATTATGTCCTGACTACTGAGCCATTCAGGGTATTTGCATGTATTGTTCATTTAACCAGCCACAAAATTTTTGTTTAAAGCAAGTGTACACATTTTGTGACCATAATGGCCTTCTGTATATTATTTATGAGAAAATAGAAGATACAGCAACTTTTTTTCTCCTTAAGCTGATTAATTCCTTAACTGAAGTTACCAATACAACTCATTTAAAAAGTTTTTAATCAAGTGACTGGTATGCCAAATATTCTGTTATCCACTAGGATGTCTAAATAGAAGATTCATTTTGGCTTCGCACCCTTAGCTCAGTGGGTAGGGTGCTGGTCACATACATAGAGGCTGGTGGGTTTGAACCCAACCCCAACCTGCTAAACAATAAGACAACTACAACAACAACAACAACAACAACAAAAATACTTGGGTGTTGTGGCGGGTACTTGCTACTTGGGGTGCTGAGTCAACAGAATCACTTCAACCCAAGAGTTTGAGGTTGCTGTGAACTGTGACACCACAGCACTCTACCCAGGGCTACAGCTTGAGACTCTGTCTCCAAAAAAAAAAAGAAAAAAAAAGGAAGGTTCATTTTCTTGTCAAGAAAAAAAAATTACTCTGCCTCCATGGATTTTAAAGTCATCTGTAGGAGATGAATATGAATTTTAAAAATCAGATTAATACATATAATTTGAAAATGGGGTTTAAAAACTATGACTAGGCTCGGTGCCTGTGGCTCAAGCAGCTAAGGCGCCAGCCACATACACCTGAGCTGGCAGGTTAGAATCCAGCCCAGGCCCGCCAAACAACAATGACGGCTGCAACCAAAAAATAGCTGGGCATTGTGGCGGGCACCTGTCCTCCCAGCTACTTGGGAGGGGAAGGTAGGAGACTCGATTGAGCCCAGGAGTTGGAGGTCGCTGTGAGCTGTGATGCCACAGCACTTTACCCAGGGCAACAGCTTGAGGCTCTATCTTAAACAAACAAAGAAACAAACAAACAAAAAACTGTGACTGAAGATACAAGGTCCTTTAAAAATACATACAAAAATTCCAGGTCCAATGTAGGGATCAATTTAAGAAAATTTCCCTTGAGGAAAGAATACGTGAAATAAAGAATCCATGGGAGTTAAGTAGATGAGGAGTGGGGGAAAGTAACAACCTTCTAAGCAGGAAGAATATTGTATGGAAAGGTGGAGATGGCAAAGAACTTGGTACCCACAGGAGTGTCCTTGATTAGATAAGTCTTCTTTAATAGTAAATACAAGATATTAAGACTCAATTGATTTATTTTTTGACTTAATTATATGTGTGTCTTGAAATTAGCTTCTGGATTTCAGAGTCTATATTCCCAAATAATACAGAATGATTTTGAGGTAGTAACATTGGGCAACAATAATGGACCAAGGCACTAAACACCTGAATTGAGGAAAGGGCACCTGTGGGACGTCCCTTCAGTGTCTTCAAAACACCGGTGGGGTTGGTGGCAGGTGAGGGGAGGTTCTTTTCATCTTTTGCAAATGTAAGTGAATTATTTGGGGGGAAATGTTATACTTTACAAACTGTAAAGAATGATTCAGACATGAGGCACAAAGAGGAGGATGCTTTCTTGGAGAAGTGAAAGAGAGAGCAAGAGACCATTCAGACAGCGGGACAAGGAGGGCGGGGAGCTCCCTCAGTCGCACAGATTAGCTGAAAAGGTGAGTCTGAGGGGTCCCAGGTCTTGATTGGCTTGTGTTTTGCTCAATATTCCATCAAGATTTTTTTTAAATTGGATTTTGTCGCTTTGCACATCTTTTTACTCTAATTCTCATTTCTTTTCCATTACCAAGAAGCAGGCTGTCACCCTAGCAACCCAAGTTGTCAGATCTCACATGCAAACACCTGCACTCTTTGAGGAGAAAATCACACATTTATTGCAGATAATAATGTGAGTAGAAAAAGTGTTTTTTAAAAGGAGGTATACACTTGAGGAAGAAAAGAACCCTAAGGCTAAGTCTGTCATATAGGTAAGGAAAATGTAACTTCACACTTTAATGGAGGCTAACTATGACATGTTGACTTTCTAAGTATTTGATAGGTGTATTGCTAATAAAATATATATGTATATTTGTATTTACCAATTCTTCATTGGTTAGCATATTAACACATATAACCATATCAACATTAGCATATTATAGACATTTTCTTCACCTTTATGTATTAACTTTCAACACATCCTAGAGATCATGGCATAGACGTATGTAAATGTATTCTACATTTCTTTTTAAAACTGAAATGCATGATTTTTAAGAGCTCCTTGAATGCTACTATTTGTGATTTATGGAGCATCATGGAAAGAAGCATAGACATATATATCTATCACTGTGCTGTATCTGACTTTTCCCTCTTGGCTTGTTTTCAAAGTGTACTGCTTTTTCAGCAGTTTCTTACAGAGTATCCATTTTTTAAAAAAAGGAGATTGGGGTCTGTTCCTGAAGTCTCTACAATCTTCTCCCTTTTGTCATAAAGACACTGTCCTCTACTGTAACGAGTACTTGTACTCTGCTCACTATGTTTCCTTCCTTTGGTTACGTGCTAAGTATTTAATAATGACCAGCATGTTTATTGTAATCAGGGTGCTTCAAATTTATGATATGCTCACAGAGAAGACCAATAATGTGTTAAAATTTATAGCAAAGACTTATACTAGCTTTTGAAGATAATAATAACATCATATGGGCTCAGTGCCTGCAGCTCAGTGGCTAGGGCGCCAGCCACATACAGAGGGGCTAGCGGGTTTGACCCTGGCCCGGGCCGCCTGCCAAACAACAATGACAACTA
>NW_003852455.1:5406144-5408975 GCF_000181295.1 Otolemur garnettii | reverse complement strand
AAAAAAAAAAAAAAAAAACCAAACCAAAACTAAAACAAAACAAAACATTATATGAAGTAAACAGAATGGGATCAACCCATCTGTTTTTAATTGATAAAGGTTTATTAGAGAATGGAGACTAGATCAGATATAAAATAGGCTTTTTGACTAGGAATCTACAAAATGAACCAGTTTATCCAAATACATCTCACAGCACGGTTCTTTCTGCACTCTCCCGGGAATGTACCCCATCAGAGTAGGATTACCTGGAGGAAGACAAAGTTAGCATGAAGTTGTGCCATTCATGGGTTGTGACTCTTAATCTTCCTCATTAAGGAGATAAGTTATCTATCTCCCTGGGAGAAAGGACAGTAAGAAATGAGGAGAGACAAGATGCTCTGTATTATAGAGAACCACAGAGTGGCATTGAATAAGGCATGAGGAGTGAAATAACATGACGTATTTATTAAAGTGAAAGTGATTTCACGTGGCAGGGGCTGCAGTTACTGGAGCCCAGCGTTACAGTAAATCACGCAGTGATGAAGATTACTGCCACTCCGAATTTATCATCTCTACTCTATGTGCCCAAAGCTGACAAATACTATTCTCTGAATTCTTAGGGCTCTCCCCCCATCCGAGCTCTCCCCCATCCTACAAATTTGTTCTTTTAACATTTTTGCATTTTTTTGACATTTTCTTCTTTTTTTGTTTCAAAGTATTAAGGGGGCACAAATGCATTTGGTTCTATGGATCACTTTTGCAATGTTTGAGTCACAATTACCAGTGTGCCCATGACCCAAATAGTGTTTGTTGTATTCATGAAGTAGGTCTTGTCCTTCCTCTCTCCCCTTTGCTTGATTTCCACTAAGTTTTACATTCCTTTATGCACATGTGCTTTCACTGGTTAGCTCCAGATTAATAGTGAGTAGGTGGCGTGTTTGTTTTTCTTCTTCTATGTCACTTAGGGTAACGATCTCCAGTTTCACCCAACTTGTTGGAAAGGCAATTATTCATCCTTGTTATGACTGGGTAGTTCTCCATAGTATACATAGCACATTTTTGTAAATTTACTCATGAACTGATGGACATATGGGTTGATTTCACATTTTTTTCAATTGCAAATGTGCCACAGTAAACATTTGAGTGCAGGTGTCTCTTTGATAACATGGTTTTCCTTTTGGTAGACACCAAGGAGTGGGATTGCTAAGTGGTAGGTCTATTTTTAGTTCTCTGAGGATTCTCCATACTGCTTTCGACAGTGATTATACTAATTTGGAGTCCCATCACCAGTGAATAATTGTTATGTTTTTTCCTGCATCCACACCAACATTGTAGATTTTTCAATAAAATCCATTCTATTAGGTCATTAAATGTGACATGTTTGATTTCAAACCAAAAGTTTAGTTTATTATATCTTAAACAAGAACCAGTGCAAGTAATCAGTGTATGCACCTAAAATATCAACTGTTTTGCCATCTTGACTATAGCTTGTTTATGCCAGAAGCAAAGACGCCTGGAAAGTGAGTGGTGATGAAATTAAAAAAAAGGTGTTTTTCATTGTTTGCTGAGAACTGAATATTTTTCCTTTCAATTGGTCCAAAGCCTGGAAGAAGAGGCAGTCAATTAGTCCAAAGTCCATGAATATAGTGGATGACAGAGATTTCCAAGTCCTATTTCTGTAGTCTGAGCAGCATTGCTTGTGAAACATGTGGCTAAGCATTTTCTTGCAGGAGGACTGGCCTGTCTCTATTGCATAATCTTGGCTGCTTAATCATGAGCATGGTCATCATTTCATTAGCTGGCTGTAGTAGACATCTACTGTAATCTACTGATCAGGTTTCATGAAGCTAGAGTGGATGATACTACCACTGGACCACCCAACACACACTATTAACACTTTTTGATGTCTATTTGATGTTGGAATGTGTTTTGGCACTTCATCTTTATCCAACCATTATGCTGAATATTTGCAATTATTAAAATAATACATTTTTCATCACATGTAACAATATAGTGTAGAAATGGTTTGCCTTTATGTCATAATAGCAAAGAAAGGCAAGCTTCGAGACCATTTCTCTTCTGATGCTGTTTAATTCGTGCAGAACCCATCTATTCAGCTTCTTTACCTTGCTAATGCATTTGAAATAGTCCAATATTGTTGAATAGGAATGTCAAAACTTGCTGCTAATTCATGTGTAGGTTGAGATGGAATCACTTCCACCCCAGCTTTCAGTTCATTGTCATCCTCCTAGGTCTTAGGCTCCCTATTGGCTCATTTTCAATATTAAATTCACCACCAGAACTTCTCAAACCAATCATGCACTGTACATTTATTAGCCATTAGCCACCCATACACTTCACTGCTATTTAAAGCTGTCTGTACTGCTTCCATGGCAGAACTCATATTCAAAAATAATACATTTTTTCTTTATCCATGGTTTCACAAAAATTGTTCTAAAAAATCTGTAAGATAACCACGAGAAAAAAAGTGTGTTTGAAAGAATGAGAAGGTACCTTCACAATTAAACAAACAAAAAAAAGCTGTCTCAAACTGATATATCAGAAATACCATCTGTCAATTTTAGTACTTAGGGAAATCGGACATTTTATACTTATTTACCTAAATAGTAGGGGTAAGGGCATAGACTTTTTTATTGTGATTTTAATTTGCACTTCCCTGATGATTAGTGATGTTGAGCATTTTTTATGTTTATTGGTCATTTGTCTATCTTCTTTTGAAAAGCTTTAGTTCTTGTCTTTGCTGAAATTTTTATTTATTTTTTATTTTTTTTTATTGAATGGTAACTGTGTACATTAATGCACTTCTGGGGTACAGTGTGGGGTTTTCACAC
>NW_003852455.1:5376177-5405785 GCF_000181295.1 Otolemur garnettii | reverse complement strand
CGATGGGCACTTGGGCTTCTTCCATGACCTGGCAATTATGAATTGGGCTGCAATAAACATTCTGATACAAATATCTTTGTTGTAATGCGATTTTTGGTTTTCTGGGAATATACCTAATAAAGGAATTACAGGGTTAAATGGCAGGTCTATTTTTAGTTCTCTAAGTGTTCTCCAGATGTCTTTCAAAAAGGAATGTATTAGTTTACATTCCCACCAGCAGTGCAGGAGTGTTCCCTTTTCTTCACATCCACACCAGCATCTCTGGTTTTGGGATTTAGTGATATGGGCTAATCTTACTGGAGTTAGGTGATATCTCAAAGTAGTTCTGATTTACAATTGCTGAAATTTTTAAATGTGTTTGTTTGATTTTTTTCTTGCTGATTTGCTTAAGTTTTTAATAGATTCTGGATATTAGCTATTTATTGGATCTATAGCTTGCAAATATTTTTTTTCATTCCATGGTTGTCTGTTTCCTCTGTTGAATTTTTTTTTTTTTTTTTTTTTAGCTGTGCAGGAGATTTTTAGTTTAATCAAATCCTATTTATTTTTGTTATTGCTCTGATGGCCACATGGGTCTTGGTCATAAATTCTTGCTTAGGCCAATAGAAGAGTTTTGTTTTGTTTTGTTTTGTTTTTGCAGTTTTTGGCTGGGGCTGAGTTTGAACCTGCCACCTCTGGCATATGGGGCCGGCACCTTACTCCTTTGAGCCACAGGCACCGCCCTAGAAGAGTTTTTTCTACATTTTCCTCTAGAATTGTTATAGTTCCATGCTTTATATTTATCTATTATCTATCTGGAATTAATTTTTGTGAGTGGCAAGAGACGGAGGTCCCATTCTTTTTCACATGGCTATCCAGTTTTCTCTGCACCATTTATTAAGCATGGCTTTATTTTCCTCAGCATGTGTTGTTATGTTTTTGTCAAAGATCAGTTGCCTGGAGATTGACGGTTTTATATTTGGGTTCTCTATTCTGTTCCATTGGTCCATAATGTTTCTATTTTTCTAACAATACCATACTGTTTTGGTTCCTAAACCCTTGTAGTATGGTTGGGAGTCCAGTAATGTGATCCCTCTGGAATTGTTCTTTGAATACTCAGGCTCTTTTCTGGTTTCCAACAAAGCATAGAATTCATTTTTGTAGATCTGTGAAATATGACATTAGTATTTTGATGGGGATTGCATTGAATCCATAAATCACTCTGGGAAGTATGGGCTTTTTAACAAAGTTGAGTCTACTGATCCATGAGAAAGGTATATTTTTCCATTTGTTTGTATTCTCTGTGATTTCTTTCCTTAGGGTTTCATACTTTTTCTTGTAGATATATATTTCACCTCCTTGGTTAAATGTATTCTCAAGCATATTATTTCCTTTGCAGTGCTTGTGAATGGCATTAAGTCTTTGATTTGAATCTCAGCTTGCCTATTTTGGTATATAGAAACACTACTGATTTATGTACATTGATTTTATAACCTGAGACTTTGCTGTAGTTATCTGTCAATTCTGAGAGTCTTTTGGTGGCAGCTTTGAGATTTTCTGGATATAAGATCATGTCATCAGTGAAAAGCAATAATTTAACCTCTTCTTCCTTAATTTGGATACTCTTTATTTTTTCTTTTATCTGATTGACCTGGCTAGGACTTTCAGCTCTATGTTGAATAGAAGTGGTGGCAGTGGGGACCCTTATCCTGTTAGAGTTCTTCAGGGAATATTTTCAACTTTTCCCTGTTAAGCATGATATTGGCTATGGATTTGGCATATATGGATTTTTATAATTTCATAATATATTCCTTTTGTGGCTAGTTTTTTGAAAGTTCCTACCATGAAAGAGTACTGAATTTTGTCAGAGCTTGACAAATCATCAAAGAAGAAAATAAATAAACACTGAACTTAAACCAGACTATATAAATCAAATGGACTTAACAGACATTTACAAAACATTCCACCTAAACTGCTGAATATACATCCTTCTCAGCCTCACATTCTCCAAGACTGATTATATCTCAGGCCACAAATCATGGCTTTAAAAATTCAAAAATAAAAAATGACACCAATTACCTTCTCAGACCACAGTGGAATAAAACTGGAAATCATGGTAAGATAACACAAGAGAAACAATCAAACCTACAAAAAAAAAAGCATGGAAATTACACAACCTACTACTGAATAATTATTGGGTCAAGAGGAAAATTAAGAGGGAAATGGAAAGATTCTTTGAACTAAACAACAAAGGAGACACAAATTAACAAAAACATTGGGACTCAGTAAAAGCAATCCTTGAGGGAAAATTCATAACCTTAAATTCCTACATAAAAAGACAGAAAAATCACAAATTGACAACATAATCTTACACTTCAAACCAAAATGCAAAGCCAGCAGAAGAAAAGAAATAATGAAGTTCAGAGTAGAACTAAATGAAATGGAGAACAAACAAAAATGAATTGGAGATCAATGAAACAAAAAGTTGGTTCTTTGAAAAGGTAAACAAAAGCAACAGACTGCTTCCTAGAATAACCAGGAATGTAAGAAAAAGGACTCAAATAAGGTCAATCAGAAATGAAAAATGAGACATTACAACTGACATCACAAAAATATAAAACATTATCCATGAATACTGTGAAAATCTCTATGCACATAAACTAGAGAATGTAGAGAAAATGGAAAAATTCCTGGAAACACACCATCTCCCCTGACTCAATCATGAAGAAATGAAACACTCCCAAAGCTCAATAACTAACAACAAAATTGAAATAGCAGTAAAAAGTCTTCTAACAAAATTAAATCCCCTACCGAATGGATTCATAACTGAACTCTACCAGATATACAAAGAAGAGCTGGTACCTATAATACAGAAAATATTCCACAACATGGACAAGGACAGGATTCTCCCTAGCTCATTCTATGAAGCCAGTATCACCTTGACACTAAATCTAGAAAAGAACCCAAGAACAAAAAAGAAAACTAGAGACCAATATCCCTTATGAATATAGATGCAAGAATTCTCAATAAAATACTAGCAAACAAAATTCAATAACATATCAAAAAAATAAATAACAATCCACCATGACCAAAAAAATTGACCAATAATCCACCATGACCACAAGGATACTTCAACGTACATAAAGCAATAAATGTGATCCTCTCCATAAACAGAAGCCACAGCAAAGACAATATGATCATCTCAATAGATTCAGAAAAAATATTCAACAAATAATGTCTACATATTTTTCAATGACTTATTCTATAGTTTTTATTTTTTTTATGAGTGAAAATAGTGCTTACCTTCTATGTGCAGATAAAATAGATTGTAAGACAAGAACTTTCTTAACTGCCTCTTTCTCAACACCTTGACTTTCTGTTATGTTTCTATTTGTATTCTTACTTATTTCTATTCGAGCAAAAGAATTGACTTTTCCCCTGATCTAGAGGTATGCTATCATTTTTGTTATGGATCCCATTTCTTACCAGTATTTTAGGACTTTGTAAATTTTCTCTTACCTCTTGATCTTCAAATCATATCTCTTGACCAAGTTCTTTTCATCACTTTAAAAAATTATTTTTACATTTTTCTTTAAAATTGTGAATAGAGTTTATGTAGAAAAGTACCTCCCATCTCATATACAGGGATGTACATATTAAAAGAACTTTTTTTTTAGGTTTTGGATTATTGTGAGGAGTTATTTACTTAGGTTACATTGTTTGCATTTGTAAGGTAAAGTCTGAGTTGCATTTGAATCCTTCATCAAGATAGTATTCCATATACTCTTTCACTGCACCTGTTAGGTGGGAACTTACAACCCCCCCCTCCTTACCTTTCTCCTTCTTGAATTGAATTGTATTTTTCTCTAATGTGGTCCTATAGTTGTTGATATACTAATTTCAACATAGTATAGAGTACATTGGATGCTTGCTTTTTCATTCTCGAGATACTGTACTTAGGGGAATGTTCTCCAAATTTATCTGAGTAAATACAAAAGATGCAAAATCTCCATATTTTTGTTGTAGCTGAATAGCATTCAATGGTATACATATACCATAGTTGTTAATCCATTCATGTGTTTATGGGCACTCCACATCTTTGCAGTTATGAATTGAGCTGCTTACAAACATTTGAGTGCAAATGTCCTGATGATAAAATAATTTTTTTCTTCTGGGTAGATACCTAGTTAATGAGATTGTGAGGTCAAATAGAAGATACGTTTCTAGAAGAAAGTGGGAAACTCTTTACAACATAAGGCCTTGGGAAAGAATTTATGAAGACACCATTGGCAATTGAAATAACAACAAAAATAAATAAATAAGACCTGATCAAGTTGAAAATCTTTTGCACAGCAAAGGACACAATCAACAAAACAAATGGACGATGTTCAGAAGGGAGAAGACACTGATATGTTACACATCTGACAAAGAGCTAATATCCGGAATGTACAAAAACTCAAGCAAATCCACAAGAAAAAAACCAAACAGCTTCATTAATTATTGGACAAGAGATTTGAACGGACTATTTTCCGAAGAGGACACATGGCCAAAAAACACATGAAAAAATGCTCATCATCCCTAATCATCAGAGAAATGCAAATCAAAACTACTTTAAGATATCATCTAATGTCAGTGAGCATAGCCCACATGGGAGAAAGGTCCCAGTGTTGCAGATGTTGGCATGGGTGTGGAGAGAGTGGAACACTTACCCACTGTTGGTGGGACTTCAAATTAACACAGCCCATTTGGAAAGAAGAATGGAGAACCCTCAAAGAGCTAAAACAACATTACTTTTAATATATTCCCCACATTGACACTGACAAAGGAAAATCTCCAAGTAAAGAAATGTAATATTAGCAAAGAGAACCTGCAAGGAGAGAGCCTATGAGGAATCGAGATTAAATATAGACTTGACTAGTTGGGAATTAAAATTTTAAATCCCTCCAGGGATAAAAGCATTTCCAGAATGATGAAATAAAGACCTCAGAAAATCTGCTTCACCCTAAAAGCAATGGGAACGCTGGTAGAAACTGTCAAAATTACTTTATTCATAACTGGGAATTAATCCAAGTCTTGAAATAATTTAAAGAGTGTTAGTGAAGAAAAACAGCTGTATTTCAGTAATAACATTAGGCTATGTGGCATTTTTACTTTCCCTATTTTTTTTTTTTTTTACTTTTTGAGATAGAATCTCGCTCTGTCACCCTGGGTAGAGTGCCATGGGGTCATCACAGAAGCCTCAAACCCTTGGGCTTAAGTGATCCTCTTGCCTCAGCCTCCCAAATAGCTGGGACTACAGATGCTCACCACCAAGCCTATCTAGTTTTTCTATTTTTAGTAGAGATGAGGGTCTTGCTCTTGCTCAGACTGGTCTTGAATCCCTGAACTTAAACAATCTTTTGGCCTCAGCCTCCCAGTGTGCTAGGATTATAGGTATAAGTCACTATGTCTGGCCTGCTTGCCCTAATTCTATCTTCTCTTCCCAGCTCCATGGCAACCCTATACTTCGACAGTGTTAAAACTATGGTAGCTGTGAAACCAGAAGCCCAATAGCTACTGAAAGAGGAAGAACAGGTTTTAAGATTTCCAAAAGGCCTCTTCCCAGAAAGAGTCAAGAGACTATTTGACCATTCTTGCAGTTCACTGAAAAGCTTCATTTTCAGGGCTTGTCCTTACTTGACTTAACTCAGAACTCTGTTTGAACTGCCCTATTTTCAGGGCATTTTTCAGAAATAATTAGTGGCAAGTTTTTAACATTGCAGTTCCTTAAAGTGGTGCTACCAGTTTGAGTTAACAAGAGGCTGACTGAAAAAAGGAAAAACTGATCAAGAAGATGTCCAAGGAGGTGCTTTGAAGAGCTCTGCCATTTTCTAGGGATTCTCACAGGCCGGGAGTATGAGCAGGACTGTTCGTCTGCTCAGGAAGGGCATGAGAAGGCATTAGTGTCTCACCTCATATGGAAGTGCAAGCCATCCAGAATAGTCAAGAAATCTTGAGAAAGAAGAAAGTTGGATGTTTATATGTTCTGATTTCAAAACTTACTTCAAAGGTGCAATAATCAAGACTATGTAGTACTGACATAAAGACAAAAATGTAGATCAGTTGGATCACATTGAAAATTCAGAAATAAAGTTCAGAGATATAGAGTCATATATATCTATATGTCTATATAGCTTATAGACATTATATGCTGCTATATAGAGCCATAGATATAGAGCTATATATATGTAGTGTAGTATATAAAGTATGTAGTATACTATATATATGTGTATATATACTAAATTTTCTTTTTTTAAAACAAGGGTTCTAGGACAATTCAGTAGGGGAGAAAATAGTCTTTGTAACAAATAGTATTGGGACAACTAGCTTTCCACTTGCAAAATAATGAAGTTATTCCCCTATCTCACAATATTTAAAAACTGAATTTCAAGTGGATTACAGGATTAAGTGTAAAAGCTAAAACTCTTAGAAGAAGACATAGGAGTAAATTTATTTTTTTTTATTTTTATTATTTTATTCATTTTTTGCAGTTTTGGCCAGGGCCAGGCTAGAACCTTCCACCCATGGTATATGGGGCCAGTGCCCTACTCCTTGAGCCACAGGCACTGCCCAAGGTGTAAATTTTTGTGACCTTGAATTAGGTGATGGTTTCTTAGAAATGACTCCAAAAACACAAGTGATTAAAAATATAGACATGAACGGCATCAGAATATATAAAGAACTATTACAATACAACAAAGAAGACAAACCAAACATTTACTTCTTCCCAGGAGGGATAATATATGCATTTAAAAAGTAATTGCTGGGCAGTGCCTGTGGCTCAAAGGAGTAGGGCGCTGGCTCCATAAGCTGGAGGTGGTGGGTTCAAACCCAGCCCTGGTCAAAAATCGAAAAAAAAATAAAAAATCAAATAAAAAGTAAAAGGCAATTGCTAAATTGTCACTTACATAAATAAAGCTTGGGATCAGGGATGGGATGGAGAGAACTTACTCTGCCACGGTGGATCCAGAACAACTAGGAATGATCATTTAAATTCCTTGATTGAGACTGTTTTGTGAATAAAAGTGACTAGCAGGCATAAAATAAATTACAGTGTAGGCTTGGCGCCTGTGGCTCAAGTGGCTAAGGCACCAGCCACATATACCTAAGGTGGCAGGTTCAAATCCAGCCCGGCCTGCCAAACAATGACGGCTGCAACCTAAAAGAAAATAGCCAGGCATTGTGGCAGGCACCTGTGGTCCCAGCTACTTGGGAGGCTGAGGCAGGAGACTCGCTTGAGCCCAGGACTTGGAGGTTGCTGTGAGCTGTGATGCCACAGCACTCTATCCAGGGGGGACAGCTTGAGGCTCTGTCTCAAACAAACAAACAAACAAACAAAACAAAAATTACAGTGTAGCAATAATTGTCACAGAATAATGAAAGTATGATCATAGAATGATCATCAGAAACCAAAGGATGAAGAAATATTGGCCTTTATAGAATAGATTTGATTAATAAAAAGAGAAAAGAATAAAGTTATTTTCTGATAGCACCATACTTGTTCTAATTATTCAATAAAAATTTCACATATGCCAAGAAAGTAAGTAGACAAGTATAATAGACTAGGATATATATAAAATATATATGTAATACATATGTGTGTACATATATGTATATATGTAGTCTCTAATAAGTTATAAACAAGAAGATATCCAATAATGTATTCACAAGAATATCAACAAAAATTGATGAGAGTGTGAACAGAAGTCAACAATATTAAAAAACATAATATAGAAAAATTTTCAGTAACAATAAAAATCAAGAGGCCTTGTATTGGCCCATGTACCTTAAAGGTCTTTTGTTTCCTTTTCTAATGTTTATACTTGCATTTTATTGTGTTCACTAAGATAAAATTTAATGGGTTGTGATAAGCATGTAATAGAAGATAAAAGATGAAAATACGTACCTTGCCTTTGCTAAAAATGTATAGCTATCAGAAATAATGTTCTATAAACAAATAAGCATTTCATAAAAATTCGTGAAACATAAATTAGCAAATTAATATTGTGTGCTGTTTGTGGAGAATGTATTTGCAACTATAGTATTAAAATGTGAAGAAATTACACACTCAACCTCAATATTGATTGTTCAGATGAACCTGAGATACAATGAGAGTCCTGAGCGCATGCTAATCAGAACACAGGCGTGGTGACTCACGTCATTTTAAGTACACAGGGAAGAGAAAATAAAACACCTAGTCAGTTCAGACATAACTCCAAAATTCAGAGTCAAAGGAGCTGGTGCTTTCTATTGCCAGCAATGATTTGCAATTAAGCCCCTGTTCACATAGGCCTATCTGCGTAATCCACCAAGTAGCGGCAGTGTTTTACTTAATATTGTTTAATTGCTGTCTTAGCAATGCTGACTAATCCAGCTAATGCTAACCAAAAACAAAGAGTTATTGAGCATGAAGGTGGGGAAAAGTTTATAACTCACAAATATGTAGTAAAACAATGTTAAAAAAAAAAAACACACACACACACACATAGGGAATAGTCAGAAGCTAAAAACAGAAGCCCAGCCGGACTGTGGTTACACTAATAGTTGAGGAAGGAGAATGGGATTAGGAAGGATCCACAGGACACACAGAAAATCCAAAGGGAATATCATTTTTTTTAGTAAAACAGTGTTTATCATTCTTCATCTCAGGCATATTATCTATTATTTTGTGTCTCCTAATATTTAATAAGAAATTAATAAAAATAATATTATTTGTAAATAAAATAAAGGACATAAGACACGAAGAGGAATTTTCCAGAAGAGAAAATAAATTACCAACCAAAAGAGAAAAATTTTTAAACTCTATTGATCATTAGGGAAATACAAAATAAGACCTTAATAAGAAGGCATTTCAAATCCACCAAAGTAACAACAATTGGGAAGTTGGGTTATTTCTTCAATTTTGAGACTGTAGTATAACAGGAAACTCACATCCTGCTGATGGGAAGGTGTGTAGGTACAAAGACTTTGGGAATGAGTTGGGGATTTCTTAGATTTCTTTAAAATGTAGCAGCTTTTGAAACAACCATTTCAGTTTTAGTATAAAATCTAGATAAAGTCTTATACATATGCACTCAGAGACCAGGAGACATGGATGGCAGTGTTTGCAGTAGCATTGCTTAAAACAGTTAAGTGAAACAGTTGAAACATTTGGTTTGAAAATGGATACCAAGCACGGTATATTTAGAATAGAATAGAACACCAAATAGTAAAATATTGACAAACTACCTCAACGGTGTTACAATTGAAAAATCTTAATAAGTTTGAACAAAAGAAAAAGTACCTAAATACACATCTTGGATAATTCTACAAATTTAAATGTCAAGAACAGGTACAACTATTCACTCACATACATCAATATACACTTAGGGAAACACACAGAGGTATAAAACTGTAAAGGTAAGAGATTAAGTAACGAAAATTTCAGAATTGTGACTAACTTTGAGTGGAAGGCAAGGAGTTACGATCAAGGAAAACTTACAATGGGTTTCTCTGAGTAACAGGAAATCATCATTTCATAACCTAGGTGATCTGTAAAAAATTGTAAATTATTTTTTGACTGTACTTGTGAATGTATAGCTCTCCATACCTGTTTCATGTTTTCATCTTAAGAACATGTTCAACTTATTGACTAAGTTGCTCTGTAGCTTATTGACTAAATATACAACATGATTAAAAAGTTAAGAAACTACACAAGTTGAATTTAAAAAAGAAATATTAGTATTTTTTGGTGCATAATAAAGTCTTATTACAGTGCTTTGCAGTTTACAAACCACATCTACAGCCATTGATCTTTCTTTCATGTGATCATCTTTATCATCTCAGACAGACATAGAACAAAAATCAGCATCACCATTTTACAGATAAGAAGACAATCCAAGAGTTTAATGAAGTCATTTTCATATTATTCTATTGTTTTATAATGGTTATCTCAACCTAATGGAATGTGCGTAAGTAACCAATTTTGCATTCTTTTGATTAATCCTCTTGATCTTAATGTATTAACTTTCTAGTACATTGCTGGATTCAGTTTGCTCATTTATTAAAAAGGATTTGGCTGCCCTGTTCATTAAGATGGGCAAAATGCATGCAGTTTTTCTCTAATTATATTTATGCTATTGATTTCTGTCTTAATTGTATTGTGGTCAAAAAATACTATCCAAAAATCCATCAAGGTTTTGAAATTAGCTGCCTAACACTAAATTTGGCCAGTCTTTACTATGTTTAATGTAAGCTTGAATGGAATGCATAATTTTTAATTCTAGTGTAATAGTCTATGTAAATGGATCATATAAAATTTAATTTTTTTAATTGTACTTTTCAAATCTGTTACTTTACTGAATTTCTCTCTGCTTGATGTATAAATTATTAAAATAGTCATGTTAAAAATTTTGCACTATAGGCTTGGCGCCTGTGGCTCAAGTGGCTAAGGCACCAGCCACATACACCTAAGGTGGCGGGTTCGAATCCAGCCCAGACCCGCCAAACAACAATAATGGCTGCAATCAAAAAAAAAAGAAAATAGCTGGGCATTGTGGTGGGCACCTGTGGGCCCAGCTACTTGGGAGGCTGGGGCAGGAGACTCGCTTGAGCCCAGGAGTTGGAGGTTGCTGTGAGCTGTGAAGCCACGGCACTCTACCCAGGGCATAGCTTGAGGCTTTGTCTCAAAAAAAAAAAAAAAAAAAAAAACTTGCACTATAATGCTAGGTTTTTAAACTTCTCCGTATAGTTTATTAATGGTTGTGTATTTGGAATCTGTGTTATTAGATGTTCATAAAAATTTAGAATTATTGTATTTTCCTGATTTATTGAGAATTGCATCATCCTGTAATGATCCACTATGCCAATGGTAACTTTTTTTCTTTTTTTTTTTTTTGAGACAGCCTCAAGTTGTCCCCCTGGGTAGAGTACTCTGGAATCACAGCTCACAGCAACCTCCAACTCCTGGGCTCAAGCGAGTCCCCTGCCTCAGCCTCCCAAGTAGCTGGGACCACAGGCACCTGCCACAATGCCAGACTATCTTTTGGTTGCAGCCATCATTGTTGTTTGGTGGGCCCGGGCTAGATTCAAACCCGCCACCTTAGGTGTATGTGGCTGGCACCTTCGCCACTTGAGCCACAGGCACGGAGCCAATTTTTATTCTTTATAGTCTGTATTGGTAGTCATTATCTAGGCTATTCAAGCTTAATTTTGATTAGTATCGGTGTTGTGTATATATATTTTCTATTTAATTATTATTATTATTATTATTATTATTGCAGTTTTTGGCCAAGGCTGGGTTTCAATCCACCACCTCCAGCATATGGGGCCTGTACCCTACTCCTTTGAGCCACAGGCGCTGCCCAATTTTTTTCATCTCATTGTCTTCTTAGAGAAGATAGTTAGGTGTTTTGGTTAGGAATGTAGAGAACTTAGAACTTAGAACACAGTCTGACAAGTATTAAGTGTTCAATAAGTGTTAAGATACAGCATGCATAGAGAGTAACAGCTCAGTATCTAAAATCACAGGCCCTGGGTTTGAAATCTGATTGAAACCTATGAGCCAGGTGATAACTTTTCTGTTCTCGTTACCCTCGTCTCTAAGATACACTAGCACTACTTCTGCACAGGTGCTGTGTGGAATGAGTGAATACATATGTCTTTAGAAAAGTATATACTTTGGGGCATGTTTTTAAAATATAGTATACCTCTGGGTATACTGATACTTGCTTTTCTTAAGTGTTGTAACAGAACATTTTTTGCTCTGTTTCAATAATCTATTGATGTGAAACAAACCATGTTGAAATCTAGTGGCTTAAAACAACCATTTTACCATCATCTTTTATGATTCTCTGGGTTGGACACACTAGGCCAGGGCTCCCCCAGTAACTGTACTTGCTTCCTGAGGGTCGACTGTAACTGCCAGGTGTGGCTGTCCTCCTCAAAGGGCATGGTGCCACTGAGCAGGATGTAGACAATGACACCCAGTGCCCTTAACGTCCCCTGAGTTGGTGAAGGGCTTGTGGACTATGACTTCAGGGGCAATGTAGTCGGGTGTGCCACGAGTGGTCTTCATCAAGGAGTCATCACTCTTCTTGGGAGCACTGGCCAGGCCAAAGTCGGTAATAATGATTTTGGGGTTGGTGCCTGGGAGATAGTAGAGCAGAGTCTTGGGCTTGAGGTCTGGGTGTGTGATGCAGGACATCATGGCACCATCTGCAGGACTCGTGGCATCATGCTCAGCCAGGAACCCTTGGCAGTGATATAATGGAAGAGCTCTCCGCCCGGGCCAGCTCCATCACCATGTACCCACGATCCTCAATCTCAAACACCTCCACCAACTGACTGATGTTGGCATCACATCCCTGGTGAAACACGCCCACCTTGGAGTCACTTCCTGCTGGTTCCCGGAACATGGTCTGGATCACGTTGAGGGCAAATGGCTGCCGGGTGGCCAGAGCTCCACTTGGACCACTCGGCTGAAGCTGCATGAGCCAATCAGGGCCTTGATGTCATACTTAGCTGTCACACGTGAGGCAAACTTGGCTCTGTACTTAGACACCTTGGCTCTTCATGGTGGTTCTGGGGGAGACTCTGTGTGGCCAGTAGTGGGGACACTGGGGCAGGGGTGTGCATACTGACTGGCTGCTGGGAACCCAGCTTTGAGAGGGCAGCGCTGGCCACCTCTGTGATAAAGTGCTTGTAAACGTCACTCTTGATGCCCCACAGGGGCTCCACCTTCTTAAGGAAGGATCCAGCTGGACATCCCTGGGTGACTGGCAAAGGACTTCGCTTGTCCCACAGCCCATCACGGACTCAAGGGCATCCTCTCTGGAGAGACTGGCAGGACCTGCTCTGCCGCAGTCTACACCTTGCGCAGGCGGTGAGCTCTTCGGCAGCTCATTGGTGCCACCAACAGTCTCCAGGCAGCGGCCACTGCGGGACCGCAGCTATTCCTCGGGCATCGGCGTTGTAGAGTCATCATGACGTTGATTTTGTACAACCACTGGGCTGGAGCACCAGGACGGCTCACTCATCTGCTGTCACGTAGCAGTTCTCTGGGACTTCCCACCAGAGAAAGTGGCCACGCTGGGCTTCTCCGCGAGGTTACTGAGCTGTTTACATCTGTAACTGAGCTCTGCACAGGAGCGTTCCAGTTGTGAATGTTCTAATTAGCCGAGGAAGTGAAAGTTTACAGTCCTCTTAAAGGCTTAACTTGGACCTTGCTAAGTATCTTCTTTGCTGTGTTCTGTTGCTTGAGCAGCCTCAGAGCCAGCCTGAATTCAGTAAGACTGGAAATACATGCTGCTTTTGCAGTAGAGAGTAATGAAGGCATGTGGAAACTTTTAGTCTATCACAAACCTGTTTATATTTACAGTGATTTTCGTATATCTGGATTAATTCACATTAAATTTTCATGTGATATTTTTATGTCTTACTATCTTTTTTTTTTTTGAGACAGAGCCTCAAGCTGTCGCCCTTGTGGCTGCCCTTGTGGCCTTGTGAGTGCCGTGGAGTCCCAGCTCACAGCAATCTCTAACTCGTGGGCTTAAGTGATTCTCCTGCCTCAGTCTCCCAAGTAGCTGGGACTACAGGCACCCGCCACAAGGCTCACCTATTTTTTGGTTGTAGGCAGGCTTGGGCTGGATTCAAACCCAGCCAACTCTGGTGTATGTGGCTGGCACCTTAGCTGCTAGAGCTACAGGCACCGAGCCATGTCTTACTATCTTTTGTTTTTTGCTACTGTCTCTCTTGTCTTCCTTGAAATGCTTACTTTCTATTTTAGAAGTTATACTCTATGCCTGTTATCTTAGAGATTACTTCAGTATTTTCCACACATGTACTAAATTTAGCAAATCTAAAACCAATCTTTGTAAATATATTAAATATCCCAGGACATTGTGAATCTCAGAATTTGGGTTCTAGCCTGATTACTCCCCAGATTAAACAATATAACTGTTGGTGACATACGAGTAACAATTGCTTTAGATATAACCAATTATTTACCATTATATTTGTCCTTTCTGTTTTAATTTACTTCATTGTGTTTAGGTATGGATTTCATTTTGTATGTCTTACTTGGGACTGGAATATATAGACTAATGTTTTTCATCAAAGGAAAGTAATTAGCCATTATTTCTTTAAATAATGCCTCTTTCCTGTTCTTCATTCATCTTCTGACATTCTGATCATACTACGAGATCTCCTCACGCTAATTCCTATTAGCTCTTACCCTGTTATATTTTCATCTTATCTTTTCCTCTCTGTGTATTCTACATCCTGTCTTTCGATCTATCTTTGAGTTCACTAATTTTTCTTCAATGGTAGCTGAAAAAAAAAATATCTGAAGAGTTATTTAAACTGTTTATTGTTTTTTTTTCTAGTTTTCACTTAGAGTGGCTTGTTGTTTTGTATTATATTTTGTGATTCTTAACTATTGAGCTGTTTATCTACCAGGAATATTTCAGGGTGAGGTTGAAGTTAAGTTCCTGCTGATAAGAATTGCATTTGCCTCTGCCAGTTCCTTATGGGAAAGAGTAATTCAAAATAGGGACCCTTTAAATTATCTTTTAGTAGTTTCTTAATCCATTCTAGTAGCTGGATTCAGACCTCAGTTCTGCTGGAGGGTTGCCTATGATTCTAACTTCTCAGGGGAGACTTTGTTCTCAGGGTAGCAATGTGGCTTAGTTCTTACTGACCATTATACTTTGCTTATATCTATTTGGGGTTTTATCTAATTGTGTGTGCTTCTTATAATATGCTACCCTTTTTTTGGCATTTGGCTTTATTCCCTTCTATATACACCCTAAACATTTGTATGAATAAAACCTCAGTTCTCCAGGATACAGCAGATATATTTAGAGTGGAAGAAAACTTTGGGACTTGCCGCTTTTCCAAGAATATTTATCACATAAGGAAATACATAAATATCTTTACTATGTGATCCAGCATTTTAGTTGTTATCCTTTGAGAGACTTCTGTATGTCTCTTTATCACACAGCAAATTAGGACTGAATGTTGCATTGTGCAATTGATTTAAGGGGTCATAAAAAATATGTGAAGTAATAGAATCATGT
Organism: Otolemur garnettii; assembly: GCF_000181295.1. Taxonomy (NCBI): domain Eukaryota; kingdom Metazoa; phylum Chordata; class Mammalia; order Primates; family Galagidae; genus Otolemur; species Otolemur garnettii. The sequence goes on along the minus strand of NW_003852455.1, from coordinate 5,390,711 downwards.
AGAATAAAATGGTGTAGAATAGAAAATATTAGAGTGCCTTACACATAATAATAGTAGTATTGTTTTGTGGACAAAGTATTGCCTCCCTTTTCATCCCTTTCCTCTTGTCCCAGCCAGTCCTTCTGTCTCTGTTTTATTCATACTTAAAAGGCTTTTAAAACCTATTTGATGTACTTGATAAATTTAAAAATTCATTTAAGATATTTAATCTGTCATTGAACAGTTCATATATATATAATATTATAACAGGACTCTTTTATAGTCTTCCTTATTTTCATGGCCTTCGAATGTATTTATTTAAGCACCATACACCTTACTTGACAAAATCACAATTCTCTGAGTTCCTATAAAATATTCATAAGGATTTTTTTTTCATGACATTAGAGATATTGTTATGGACTCAAATGCATTACTTTACAGATGTCATTTCCTTTAGGAAAAATAACAGGATTACAATAATCACGGAATGTATTTTCTACAGCAATGTCCGAGAAGCCTTCATGAACACTGGCTTTATGACTGAGGCTATTTCAAAAGAGCCGCATCAGACTCACAGGCAAGGAAATGATAACAATCATAGGCAAAAAGCCCAGTGTGAAACACCAATTCCATCGTTTCTCTGGCTCCCCGCAAAGGAAATTTCTTTGCAGATCCCGTCAGCTCATCTCTCTCAGACTTTGCTACTATTCCTGAGCAGAAGCTACCAAAGACAGCTGGAAGGCGGCTCAGGGCTTCCCCTCTGGAAGGTGTTACAGCCTCTCCGACCAACCGCACAGTGCATCTTGTGACTGGAAGACATGGGCTGCCTTTCCCTGGAGTGCATCTATTCCCGGTAGCCACCCACATCCTCATGAATATTTACACTCTGGCTCTGACACCCCAGCCTGATCCATGTCCCACCCCTGGAAACTATGCATAAGGGATCATCACTAGCGGCTGCTCCCCTCTCCCCTCCACAAACAAACACAGGGTGCCTGTCTGATTTATTTCTTTCTAGAATGTATGCCAGGGAGGGAAAGCACAGCAGACTGCCTCGCTCAGCAATTCGCTGGGATTTTACAATCACGCTTTATTAGTTTTTCCTCACAGAATCCCATGACATTGACCTAGCTGACTTTCGTAACAGACAAAGCAGATTTCTCAGATATTATGGCTTAATGTGGTGAAAAATGAAATTTAAAACGGTTAAGTTGAAATGTCTCATTTCTAACTATACCAGTAACTACCTGAGGGGGGTAGGGGGCAACACTGTTCTCCAATCTATGTATTAATTTTCTCGGTAAAATGGGAATAAACTCACTTGAATTCCTTTGTCACACTATTATGAGGATTATGGGAAAATATTATCGTATATAGAAAAATAAGTTAGAAGCTCTAGAAAGTGGTAAAGAGTTAAAAGACAAGCCTTAAGAGTTGTGCAAACAACAACGCCTTTGCCTTTTGAGCTTAGGTGTCCTCACTTGCAATGTGGGAAAAATAATATTCCTGCATATAAGCGTTGGCTTTAGAATTAAATTGGGTTAATATGTATATACTACTTGAAAGAGGGTCTATGTATAATCAGCTGTCAGAAACTTAGTTCTTATTAGAAAATATGCAAACATTCAGCATTCTAATTGTTTCTAGACCTCCAATCAGTTAATAAAGATGGAAGCTTCTAGATGACAAAGATGTTTCTATACAGAGCACAGAACATTTTGACAGTGGGAACAGGAAAGCTCCCAAGCTTAAAATGGAACCTTAAGCCTAAAGGATAAGATGTGCCCCATATTTCTTTCCACTCCTCAGTAAACTGTTATTTTTGTTCTTCTCTCAGGAAAGCCCTCTGTGATCAATGTTTGATGATCTGTCTGCGGGGTTGCCTGTAACCTTGCAACTTGCATTCTTTTTAAGGTTTTTGTTTTTTTTTAAACAAGGTAACTTACTGAGTCCTGTCATATTTCATGGTTCCTTCCAGGAACCTGTTCCCTAGATTATTGCCAGGTGGCATCATCCTCTTTTCCAGAACTTCTGAATTATGTCCACTTAATGATATAATAATTTTGAGGAATAGAGTAGACACAGACACTAACTTCAATTATGATGATTCAGGATGACTTTGGTTGTGAACCTATTCACCCAAACCACAGCACTGTCATTTTATTTTTTTCCTGTTTGACACATTAAGTTTTGAGATGCACTACATATGGGGTTTAGGCTTTATGTATTTTCTCCAAAATTCTACACCTCGTAAAGTGACTTGGAGAGAGGCGGCATGGATGTGACTTTCAGCTCTATTCTACTCAAATAATCAACTCTACTTCTGTCTTTTTTTTTTGTTTTGGTAGAGACAGAGTCTCACTTTGTTGCCCGTGGTAGAGTGTTGTGGTATCACACAGCTCACAGCAACTTCCAACTCCTGGGCTTAAGCAATTTTCTTGCCTCAGCCTCCCAAGTAGCTGGGACTACAGGCACCTGCCACAACACCCACCTCAAAAAAAGAATGGGCATAAAAAGACCTTGCCATTTACATGATTTCACCTTTTTATCTAAATATCAACCATTTTTACATTGTTGTTGCTATTATTATTATTTTTTGGACACAGAGTCTCACTTTGTTGCCCTTGATAGAGTGCAGTGCCATCACAGCTCACAGCAACCTCAAACTTTTAGGCTTAAGCCATTTTTTTGCCTCAGCCTCCCAAGTAGCTGGGACTACAGGTGCCCCCCACAGTACCCGGCTATTTTTTTGTTGCAGTTGTCATTGTTTAGCAGGTCCAGGCCAGGTTCAAACCCACCAGCCTCAGTGTATGTGGCTGGCTCTCTAACCACTGAGCTCTGAGTGCCAATCCTAAATATCAATTATTTATATAACATCAGAGCTACACAAAACCTTATCAGTTACTCAACTTCCTTAGCAAATAAAAAACATTTATTAATTTCCTACTACATAATGGGAAGTGTGGTTGGATATTGGGATATGGTCATGAACAAGACAGGGGGAGTTCTATTTTCCATGATGCTTGTATTTTGTGAGAGTTCAGTGACACTAAAGAGATTTTTAAAATAAATAATTACATGAATTCTTAATCATGAAGAAATAATTAAAGTAGGATGAAACATCTTCTGTAATAAAAGATATTTGAACTCAAACCAAAATAATGAGAAGATGGCAGCCATGTTTCCAACTAGGGAAGAGTCTTCAAAGCAAAAAGAAAAGTGCATGAGCTCTGGGATGAGCATAAGCTTAGGACATTCAAGAAATGGAAAAGCGAGCACTCAGGCGGGAGTGTGGTGAGCAGATAGCAGCATGGTGGTGACAGAGGAGGGCCTTGTCATACCTGGTAACTAAACATGGTTGTGTTGATTACTGAGGTGGCAAATGCTTCCAGAGAGTAGATTCTGGTGGTACTTACGTGGGTAAGATTGGGAAAATGATATTTCTTTTACCACCTGAGGGAACAGAGCCTTGATAAAGGAGATGATTTACCATAACATTCTTCATACAAGTTAAACAGGTATGGAAATGAGGCCACCCCACTTTTAGTTCTTTTCTTTTCCCAGCACAATCCTAATTACGAGTAACCTAGATTTAGTTAAGTTTCCACAATCTATCCATTCATTGTACTTCTCGGCCCTTGTTTGCTGTTGTGTCTTATTGGGAGGGAGGATACTTATGTTTAGAAATGCAGAAAATAAATGATCGGGCTAAAATCTGCTCTGACAATTTAGACTTTTCAGTGGTTTTCATTATGTAACATTCCCTTTCCACATTATAGGGTATTTAGTAATAAATAAGCAGCAATATTTTTTCTCATATACATAGGGAAAGGCTTATCTCCGTCTCTGTCCCTTTGGGAAGAACACGAATCTATCAACTGCATTCTGAGTGTTATCCACACTTGAGCCAAAGTTATATGGAGGAAATAATTACACGTTCGCCTGACTAAAATAATTCAATAGTTTAAAAATAATCTCTTTCACTGGCTGAGGCTGAGCTGTGGTAAATCAGAGGCCCTTATTCTAAAAATACATATACAATGTGGGAAATACAGGCTCTTTTAAAATGTCCTCTTAAAAACAATTAAGAGGCTATTAGCTCTTGCACACAAAAATAATGCAACTATTCATCTTCATGCTTAAGTCCCGACAGATGAAAAACTACTGAAGCCACAGGGATGGTTGTCTAAAAAGAAAAGGAAAAAACCTTTCCTCCTGCATTTTAATAAGTTATTCTGATAATTGATGCAGAATAATGTTGTTTTTCTTATCTCTCCCAACTATTTTAGAACTGTAAGAGATGAAAAGTAAAACTTAGAACTCTGACTTTAGAACTCACTTAACATGGAATCAGTCATATCACGCTGGCAGTTTTACAAATGAGGCAACTCATATCCAGAAATGAGGGAGACACCCAAGGTCATGTAGCAAGCTGGCTCAGCATAAGGATCAGCTCTAATCCTAAGGCTCATTTCCTGTGATTCCTCCCTTTTCTTAGAACGTTTTCATGTTTCTACGGCATCATAATACCATAGTTCGTATTTCAGTAAAAGATGAGATACCCATTCATGAAAACAAATGCTAGCAACAATACAGAGATTAGTCATTCTATCTCTGATAAATTTTACCCCCGAGATATCAAGAACATTAGGATTTTTCCATGAAAAATAGTGAAGAAAACCCACGACACCTCACTCCCATTAGAATTTATCCTGACTAGAGAGACCGTTGCATGCCTGCCTTTGCCCTGAGACTTCCCAGGGTCCAGCTCTACTTATGGCTGTAGTTTTACGACGGCTATGCCGAATTGTCAGATGTTGCCTGATGCTGAAGCCTGAAAAGGGGATTTTTTTTTTTCTTTGGAAAAATATTCTCAAAGACATAAGCTTTGAGCCAAAAAATAATCAACCCATCAACCATATGAACAAACACAGCATTTCAAGAGTAAAATGAGCATGAGTGCAGATAAACGGAATGTTGGCGTTTCATAATTCCCTTTGGGTGTCATGAATTTGATAGGAAGGTCATGAATCAAGTTTTCTTATAACAAGTGCTTTTCTTTTTCCTGTCGGATTCTTCTTTTTTTAAATTAAAATCATCTGTTGCCAGACAGAGAAAAAAAATCTGCTAATTAAACTGACAACTGATAGTTTGTAGTATGTTCCACAAGACAACAGTTCATCGTACTTAGAGTTTCGTAAGTGTACAAAATTCCTTCATGTAGTCACTGTATTTGGTTATTTTAACAGTCCTGTGAGGCACGTAAAGCCGGTATTATTGTCTCTGTCGTAGGAGAGGACACTAACTCAGAGAATGACAATGTGACCTGCCGTGAGTCAGTGGAGAAGCTGAGACTTTGGGGTTGAACTTGTTCCTCTGATCATTTCACTCTGGCCTCTAGGAGTCTGGAAGGATCTAAGAGAAACCTTAAACTATCCGAGTCCTACTGTTGTTAGATCTCCATTCCCAATGCAAGGGGATTTTCTTCACAAAGTAGCGAAGTATAAATAAAATAGTGGTAGATAAGGAAATCTTTGTTCCAGTTCCAGTTTAACTGGGAAGAATCACCAAACTCCGGAGGTTACTGACCCGTTAAATGATTGACATCCACCAGTAAATTTCTGGTAACTCTAAGAGGGCTATGTCAGTTCTCACAAACGTTTTGGTTTGGAAAAAAGGTAATAGATTTCGAACATGGTAGAGCATAATAGACAGCTCAGATTAAACCCCTCATCAGGTCAGTGAATGCTACTCACTTTTATGAAGGTACTATCTAGGTTTTACAATAGGGAACATAATTTCTACCCAGGAGAAGGTGGAGTTGTGAGAGCTGAGCAGACTATAGCCAGAGGGATTTTCCTTCTAAAGTGCTTATGGGGGGGGGGGCACAATATTTCTTTGCTCCATTACAAGTTCACTATTGGTGTACCTCCTGGATTGATGACCTATACAGAGATTTTCCCTGCATTTTTCCCACTTTGCTAAAAATAGTAATAAATTAACTCAGTCCTATTCTTCTTCTGGTTATGTTGATTAAAAAGCTTATTTGATGGGCTCGGTGCCTGTGGCTCAGTGAGTAGGGCAACAGCCACATACACCGAAGCTGGCGGGTTCGAGCCTGGCCCAGACCTCCTAAACAACAAGGACAACCGCAACCAAAAAATAGCCAGGTGTTGTGGCAGGCATCTGTTGTTCCAGCTATTTGGGAGGCTGAGACAAGAGAATCACTTAAGCCCAAGAGTTTGAGGTTGCTATGAGCTGTGATGCCACAGCACTCTACCAAAGGTGACACAGTGAGATTCTGTCTCAAAAAAAAAAAAAAAAGCTTATTTGATTATATCCTTTGTAAAAAAACATTTGGACTCATGTCTAACTCTGCCTATGAAGGTAATAAATTGGAACATTGGCTCACCCAAGACAAAATACAGGTATCTATATTGTCTGAAAGTGTCACACTACATTTATTCTATTACTTTCAGCCTAATTTATTTTGGTTTTTGAAAACTATTCATATTAAGCAAGCCAAATGAAGACAGTAGTACCAAGTAAAATGAACAAATCATTAAACTGAGAAAGAATCAGAATTAGCATAGTGTAGTCTTGGCTGGGTGTAATGGATTACACCCGTAATCCTAGCACTCTTGGGAAGCAGAGGTGGGAGGATTGTGTGAGCTCAGGAGATAAAGGCCAGCCTGAGCAAGAGTACCTGTCTTTACTAAAAACAAAAAAAGTCAGCAGAGCATGGTGGCGGGCACCTGTAGTCTCAGCTACTCAGGAGGCTGAGTCAGGAGACTTGCTTGAGCCCAAGAGTTTAAGGTTGCGGTGAGCTATGGACACCACCACACTCTACCATGGGCAACAAAGTGAGACTCTGTCTCAAAAAAAAAAAAGATTTAGGAAAATGAGCAGGAATCCAGTAGTCAATGCCTACAGAATCTAATATGAGAGCTACTTTCTGTATCTTGCAGTTGATGAACCAAAGAAGAATATCTCCTTGTATGTCTCAAGCTGTACAACTAATTAGAAATTTAGATTTTATATTCACCCCCCACACAAGCTACCTCAACGATAAGGGCCAAGCTTGATTCAAAGAGAAACAAGCACAATTCAAGCCCAGTGCCTATTTGGCTCCTGGGCAGCCAGCCAAGCAAGCCCCCTCTTCACTGCGGCTCTGAAGCATGATAAAGAAGTAGCTGCCCCAGGTGGTGGAGCAGCAAGATGCCTTCACACTGTAGGAGAATCTCATCAAGGAAAATCAGCGTGGTGAGAAATATTACTGAAGTGATTTGGAGTGATGGTGTTTCAGAAGGGAATTACCAAATAGAATTTAAAAGATCACCTAATGTGACAGCTGCGATGAAGAGAGATTCTTTCCTCTAACAAAATCCCCTTCTCCTTTATTTAGTCCTTTATTCCCTTGTTTGTGATTTAGAACATCAGCCTAGTTCCTTATGCTCTAGTTAAACGAAGTACGAGGCTACATTAAATTACATTTTACCCTTTTCATGCAAACTTTGCTGAATAGATCAAGTTCATTTGGGGGGGTCTTGATATTTTGGTCATAAAAATAAAAACTATACAGTTTTTAACTTAGAGCTCTATTAATTAAAGGATTTGTAAGACCAAGTCCATATTTTTGCATGGAAACAATGCAATGCCTATGACACGGCCTTTATTTGTGCATAAAAGTTTTCTAATCATCCTAACCAACACAACCATTCCTATACCAATAGGATTTTCATGTTTGTATAGACCTAGAAAAGGAAAATTTTAACGAATTACAATATCTGACAATTCAGTTTATTAACTTGTCCTAAAAAAAGTGCTACCAACCTCATTGCTGAATATCACTACGGTTGCCTTTGATGTACTGCCCGGGCAAAACTATACACCAACGCCAGTGCCTAGTCCACCCTTCAAAGCCATTCTGGAATTCTTTTTCTGGAACGATCATCAGAGCTGTCATTGTACAAGGTCACGACAATTAAGTTCATGAACTTGCCATGTCAGGCTTATATTGGCAGCAGCGTATAAACAACTTGGTAAGGTTTCATAAAAGCTATGTCATGTCGACATGTGGCCCTGTCTTGCTGAGTGGTGTTCGTTCTTGTTGTTCCGTGTTTTTGTGTGAGATACGACAACAGCTCATCAGAGCTGACAGTCCAGGAAGAGTTCCAAAATTGCTTTGAAAGATGGACTCGGCTGGACTTGGTGCACAGCTTCCCCAGGGGAGTACGTTCAAGGTGACCACGGCGATACTCAGCAGTGTGGTATCTGGCACTTTGTCTAGGATGAGTTTGCAAACTTACTTGTCTGATCTTGTATAATTCAAAATATTTTCTTAATAGTAAAATAAATGAATGTAATTAATGACGATATTTTATAGCAATTTCATTACTTATAGAATGGTCTGTCATTGATAGGAAAGGAATACAGAATGGAATATGACAGTTAAAATATCAGCTGAGAATTTACAGTCATCTGTAAAGAGTATGCTTTTCACTTTCATGAGAACATGAGTCAGTGAGGAGAGGATTACACTATAACATATCAGAGCCCTTCTTAATATTATCTAGTCCTGGGACTGAAAGTGGGCTTGTTTCATCACCCATAATATTCAATATCTAAAAGTGGATCCTTTCAGAGTGTCATTTTCTAAAATAAGTTTCAATTGTTTCTAATACGATCTCTTAAAATTTCAGGTATTTTACTTAGGAGCAGAAGCTGCTTTGGGATGCGGATTATCCATTCTCTGCCCTCTGCCTGAATATTTTGGCCTCCCACCAAAGTACTGCGTCTCCCCAAATTCATTCACAGAACATATTTAGGCATATATGTGTATTGAAATATTACTCTGCCATTTCTAAAATTCTGTGGGGAGTGACGATTATTTTGAATTAACCGTCTCTTTATCCATTGGTATTGCTGAGTGCATTGCTTCAGTTACTATCTGAGACTGATTAAAGTAGGAACATAGCTTCCCAGCCTATTTTTTAATAGACGATCTTTGGGAGCACAATCCATTAATATTTCAAAGTGGCATTTTGAGCTCCATGGTGATTTTAAGAGAGAGATGTTCGTGAGTTGAAGGGTTTTCACTGTGTTGGGAGCTGCCAATTTTACCAGATGCCTGAGCTGGCTCTGGTTAGAAGTGCTGTAACTAGAGGCATGGTGTGGGGACAGTCTGCTTGCCCTCTGAGGAGCGATCTTTCTTTATCAAGGCCAGAGTTTAATTTTTCAAGCAGAAAAATTGGCAGTTGATCTATAGGCTCCATCAAAGGCTATCAACTTTAGGAAACTGATATGCATTAATTAAAGTTATTCAAAATTTATCAAAACCAAATATATGTGGTGAAATTAACTTTCCAGTTACTGGAAGATTTTATTTTAATATCAAATTGATATGAGGGTACAAATGTTTGGGCTATATTGTTTTCACTTCCAAGGTAAAGTTCAAGTTGTAGTTGAACCCAAGGTGCTGTATACCCCAACCTTGCGCATGTTAGGTGAGAACTTGCCAATCTTCATCCCCCTTCCCTTTTTTTTCCCCTTCCTCCTTCCTCTTGCTAGAATATAGTTGTTGTTGTTGTTTTTTTTTCCATGTGGGCATGTACTTGTCTGTGTATTGGTTTCATATTAGCATTGAGTACACCGGATACTTGCTCTTCCAGTCTTGTGATACTTTACTAAGAAGAATGAGTTTCAGGTCCATACAGGCAAATACAAAAGATACAAAGTATCCACCCTTTTATAGGCTTTGGTATTTAAGGTACCTACAAGACAAAATTACTCATCATAATGATAGCTTTTTGAGAAGTGATCACAGTATTTATTTTTATTTTATTTTATTTATTCATTTATCTATCTATCTATTTATTTGTTTTTTGAGACAGAGTCCCATTCTGTCACCCTTAGAAGAGTGCTCTGGTGTCACAGCTCACAGCAACCTCAAATTCTTGGGTTTAAGTGATTCCCTTGCCTCAGCCTCCCAAGTAGTGGAATTACAGATGCCCACCAATGCCTAGCTATTTTTATTTTTATTTTTTACAGTTGTCATTGTTGTTTAGTTGGCCCAGGCCAGGTTTGAACCTGTCAGCCTGGGTGTATGTGGCCAGCGCCCTACCCACTGAGCTACAGGTGCCGCCTGATCACAGTGTTTAAATGACATGAAAATAGTTCTTACAGATTTGATAGATAGAGAAGAATCTAATTTGTTCCATTACAGGTACTTTCTCTTTTTTTTTTTTTTTTTTTTTTGAGACAGACTCTCACTCTGTCACCCTTCATAGAGTGCTATGGTGTCACAGCTCACAGCAACCTCAAAGTCTTGGGCTTAATGATTCTCTTGCCTCAACCTCCCAAGTAGTTGGGACTACAGGCATCCACCACAATGCCCAGCCATTTTTTGGTTGCAATTGTCATTGTGGTTTAGCAGGCCTGGGCTGGGCTGGAACCTGCCACCTTCAGTGTATGTGGCCAGCACCCTACTCACTGAGCTATGGGTACCCAGCCCATTACAGGCACTTTCTTTATGTACACACAATTTATTATGTGCATTTCTACATATCTTGTTTTTATTAAAAATGATTTGACATAGCTTAACATATGTGACATCAATAAGGTAAAATTTTGAGTACCTTTTGCTAGTGCCTAGAGTTATTGTAACCTCTGGCAGGTATAAGTAAATAGAATTTGTGTGTGTATATGTTTGTGTGTGTGTGTCAATCCAGTTCAACAGAGGAGACATGTTGTTCCCTTTGTTTGCTTGTTTGACTGTAGGTCATAGTATGGGATCAAAGGCTAGACTAAAACCAATCTTCCAAGAGAATCTGATTTCTAGTCTTGCATAATTCAATTCCAGGTTGAATTGTTTGTTTCTCTAAATGGTTAGGGATTAAACTAGCACAAGTAATGTGGTATTTATGAAATATAGTTCTACAATCTAAGGGAATGAGATGTATATAATACTAAGGCAAGACAGAATAAGAACATTTATTTGTACATTTACATTGGGAAACAATTCAATTTAACACAGCTTCTGGGGTTTGCTATCAATATAATTCAATAAAGCACAGAATCTATGAAACAAGTTTAAAGATGAGATAAAACAACAATCTGAGAAAACAGACGGAGATGAAAAGGCAGCTGGCTGAGAGGCGGAAATAGAGAACCACATGAGATAAGAAACAGCGTGAAGAAACTGAAATTGCTATTACAAAGGGGCTTACTATCTGTGCTTTAAAATATCTGACTAGAAGAACCTAACTTCCTACTGAAAAGTTTGTGAAGAACTATTTCTACAATACTAAAAACAAAGATAGATTGACAACTAATTCTTAAATCTGGGAAAAAACAATTAAGAGATGCATTGACTGGGATTAAAAAAATTAAGCTTTCTGTTCCAACCTCCCTGAGGACCTTTGCATTGGTTGTTTCTTCTTCCCAAAATGTTTTTTCTTTCACTCTATTCACTTTTAGCAGATTGATGGAAGAATGAAATTAGACCATTATCTCTTGCCATAGACAAAAAACGAATCAAAAATGGATTAAAGACGTAAATATAAGACAGGAAATTATGAAACTATTTAAAGAAAACGAGGCAGAGCCGGTGGCTTAGTGAGTAGGCTGTCATATCTGAGGGTGGTGGGTTCAAACCCGTCCCCAGCTGAACTGCAACCAAAAAATAGCCGAGTGTTGTGGTGGGCGCCTGTAGTCCCAACTACTCAGGAGGCTGAGGCAGGAGAATCGCTTAAGCCCAGGAGTTGAAGCTCAGTGCTGTGAGCTGTGTGACACCACAGCACTCTACCAAGGGCAACAGAGTGAGACTCTGTCTCTACAAAAAAAAAATAAAAAATAAAGAAAACATCAGAGAATGCTTTAGGACACTGCTCTTGCAGAGAACTTCTTAAGTAATACCCCAAACCACAGATAACCAAACCCAAATTAAACAAATGGGATTACATCAAGCTAAAAAGCTTCTTCACAGCAAACAAAGCAATCAACAAAGTGAACGACAATACACAGAATGAGAGAATATTTGCAAACTACCCATCTGAAAAAGAATTAATAACTAGAATATATAAGGAACTCCAATAACTTCATAGGAAAAAATTAAATAATGCAGTTAAAAAGGACATGAATAGACATTTCACAGGAGCACATACAGATTACCAACAGGTACATGAAAAAATGCTCAACATCATTAGTAGTCAGAGAAATGCCAATTGAAAAGATAATGAAATACTATCTCACCACAGTTAAAGTATTCTTTGTCAAAAAGATAGGCAATAATGAATGCTGGTGAGGATGTGGAGAAAGGGCAATCCTCATGCACTTTGTGGGGGAATGTAAGTTTGTGCAACCACTGTGAAATACAGTGTGGAGGTTCCTCCAAAAAAGAAAGGCAGCACGTATGGCTCAAAGGAGTAGGGCGCCAGCCCCATATGCTGAAGGTGGTGGGTTCAAACCCAGCCCCAGCCGAAAACTGCAAAAAAAAAAAAAAAAAAAGAAAGAAAAGATGGCAAGCACCTGTAGTCCCAGCTACCTGAGAGGCTGAGGCAAGAGAATTGCATAAGCCTAAGACTTTGAAGTTGCTGTGAACTGTGATGCCATGGCCTTCTACCAAGGGTGACATAGTGAGACTCTGTCTAAAAGAAACAGAAAGAAAGAAGGAAAAAAGAAAAAGAAAGAGAAAAATAGAGCTACCATTTGTCTCACCAATTTCACTGCGAGGTAAACATCCAGAAGAAAAGAATTCAGTATACTGAAAAGATACCTGCTCTCCCATTTATATTGTTGCACTATTCACAATAGCGAAGATTTGGAATCAACTAAGTGTCCATCAGCAGATGAATGGATAAAAAAATGGTGGTACTCATCCACAATGGAATATACATAGCTGCAAAAAGAATGAAATTCTGCCATTTCAACATGGATGGAAATGCAGAACGTTATGTTAAGTGAAATAAATCAAAAGCAGAAAGATAAATTTCTCATGTTCTCACTCATATTGAGGAGCTAAATATTCAAAACAATTGATCTGAAAGAGACAGTAGAACGATGGTTACCAGAGGCTGAGAAGAGTAGCAAGGAGGATAGAGTGGGGATGGTTAATAGATGCATAATTATATTTAGATAGTGATTATACAGGACAAGGGGTATCCCAGCGAGCTCATGGAGCTGGGGGGCATGGATCGGCTGCCTCCACCTTGGCAGTGTTGGTGCTGTGGCAGCAAGCAGCAGAACCAGCAGGCTGGAGGGTGGGCAGGGGGCCCCCCATTTCCTAGGCCTGGGAAAAAAGGGATTGTAGCCATTCATTTGCAACCCAGACATGTTGATCCAGACATGTCCCAGACAGATGTCCCAACACGCTAAATGTAACTACCAAGGGCCAGACATGTCCCAGACAGATGTCCCAGACCGGCTAAATGTATCTACCAAGCCCTGCTAAATGTTACTACCAAGGGCCAGACATGCCCCAAACACAATGTTCCAGACATGTCCCAGACACCATGTCCCAGACAGGCTAAATGTAACTACCTAGCCCTGCTAAATGTAACTATCGAGGGCCCCATGCAACTGTATATACCCCTAGACAAAGAGCCTACAGACAGTCAGACAGAGAAGGAGAGAGAGCACTTTTCTCTCCTGACTCCAGTTTTCCCTCTGCCAGGAACTCTAGCACTTCTGTATTCTTTTCTGTAAATAAATCCTATCTTACCACTGATCTGTGGTCCACGGATTCATTCTTCGAATCACCGAGACCAAGAACCCACTGAAGAGCAAAATTCTGGTATCAATGATATAGAATAAAAAATATATGACAAGACTATAAAGTGACTGTAATCAACAGTAAGTTAGGGTATACTTTAAAATAACTGAAAGAATGGAATTAGAATTCTCCTAACATAAAGAAATGATAAATGCCTGAGGTGGTGAATACCCCAATCACCCTGATTTGAACAATTCACATTGTATGCCTGTATCAAAACATCATATGTGCCCTATAATGATATAGGGCTATTACACAACCAGAATAATTAGAGATTTTTAAAAAGTCATTTTGTTGACCTAAGATTTGACAATGCAGAATAATTCCTACAAGATTAAACAGTGGGAAAGATATCCATACCAACACAACTTCAGGCAAAAAATTTTCAGGGGCACTGATAATTCAAAATAGAACCTGGAACATACAAGTGTCTCTTCTGATTTGCAGCAGTATTAAAAAGTAGGAGAAAAATCATCAATTCTGAGGAAAATCATTACCATGTAAGATTTTTGCATGCTGCCAAGTAGCTCTTTGTGAATTAAATAGACATAGATACTTTTAAAACAAAATTTATGGCTCAGCATCTGTGGCTCAAGTGGCTAAGGCTCAGCCACATACACCCAAGGTGGCAGGTTCAAATCCAGCCTGGGCCCACCAAACAATGATGGCTGAGACCAAAAAATAGCAGGGCGTTGTGGTGGGTGCCTGTAGTCCCAGCTACTTGGGAGGCTGAGGCAGGAGACTTGCTTGAGCCAGGAGTTGGAGGTTGCTGTGAGCTGTGATG
>NW_003852455.1:5352435-5375600 GCF_000181295.1 Otolemur garnettii | reverse complement strand
GAAGGGAAGGAAGGGAAGGAAGGGAAGGAAGAGAAGGAAGGGAGGAAGAGAGGAAGAGAGAAAGAAAGAGAGAAAGAGAAAGAAAGAAATATCTGATGTGTGTTGGTGAATATTCGCCAGGGCCTAGCCTCCCTCAGAGCCGATATTTAGACTGGGCTGTCCCACTGCCTGGGCCCAGGGGCTGAACAGTAGCAACAGCAGGTGGAGGGGGGCGCGGCGGCGGCAGTGGTCTCAGCCACAGACGCCCAAAAGGCGTAATGCATGAGGCTGCTTATAAGAAGACTTGCCTGACCATGTCTCCCCTCTGCTCCCTGGAATTCTCCCTTGACTCCAGGGCGAACTGTCAGTCGTCAGGATGAGAACAAGTTGAGCAATGCTAACGGCCAAGAAGAACGCAGCAAAAAGAGGAAACAGAGCAAGAGCACGAGTGGTAGTCATGAAGGAAAGATAAGCAAAGGTGGTGCCCATAGCTCAGTGGGCAGGGCACCGGCCACGGACACAGAGGGTGGCGGGTTCAAATCCGGCTCGGGCCTGCTAAAAAACAACAATGACAACTGCAACAACAACAACAAATAGCCGGGCACTGTGGCGGGCACCTGTAGTTCCAGCTACTCGGGAGTCTGAGGCAAGAGAATCGCCTAAGCCCAAGAGCTGGAGGTTGCTGTGAGCTGTGACACCACTGCACTCTACCTAGGGGGACATAGTGAGACTCTGTCTAAAAAAAAGAGAGAGAGAGAGGGAGAGAGAGAAGCAAAAGTAAGGAATGGAAGCGAAGTAGAGATAGAGAAAGGAAAAAAGCAAAAGCCGTGAAAGGAAGCAAAGAAAGGAGACAGAGCTGCTCAGGGAGTCGCGATCACAGATGCAGAGGCCGCTGCAGAAGTCCCTGCTCTGGGGAAATTTTAGCAGTGCCATGGGAGGAGGAAAGATTGGGTTGTCTCTTAGCATCAAATTGAGCAGACTGCGTGCTCAAAGCCAAAGTCCGTTCAGAAAAGACAAAAGCCCTGTGAAGGAACCTACTGAGGGTCTAACTCCTGAGGAAAGAGACGCAAGATTTCCACCCCGGGATTTTTTTTTTTTTTTTTTGAGACAGAGTCTTGTCTCCCTCGGAAGAGTGCAGTAGTGTCACAGCTCACAGCAACCTCAGACTCTTGGGCTTAAGTGATTCTCTTGTCTCAGCTTCCCAAGTAGCTGGGACTACAGGCGCCCACCACAATGCCTGGCTTTTTTTTTTTTTTTTTTTTTTTGCATTTGTCATTGTCATTTAGCTGGCCTGAGCTGGGTTCAAACCTGCCAGCCCAGGTGTACGTGGCTGGCGCTGGACCTACTGAGCTAGGGTGAGAGCTAGGGTGTTGCCTAACAACCAAGGGATTTGGAAGAGTGTTTTTCTATAGCTGGAAAGGTTGGAGATGTGAGGATCATTTCCCACAGAAATTCAAGACTTTCCAAAGGAATTGCTTCTGTGGAGTTTGTTGGTGTTAGCTCAGGGCCTCTAGCAATAGGATTAACCAGCGAAGGAGTTTTGGAGTGCCAATCATAGTACAGGCATTACAGGCAGAAAAAAACAGAGCTGCAGCAATGGCAAACAGTTTGCCAAAAGGAAGGGCTGGACCCACGCTGCTTCATGTGGGCTCCTCACACTTTAACGTAACTGAAGATGTGCTTCAGGGGATCTTTGAGCCCTTTGGAAGGATCAAAAGTATCCAGCTTATGATAGAGTGAAACAGGTCATTCTAAAGAATACGGATTTATTACATTTTCAGACTCAAAATGTGCCAAAAAGGCTTTGGAACAACCTGATGGACTTGAATTAACAGGAAGGCCAAAGAAAGTTGCTGTTACTGAACGTCCTGATGCTTCCAGTGCTAGTTCATTTTTGGACAGCGATGAATTAGAAAAGACTGGAATTGACTTGGTCATCTTCAATTAACAGCAAGACTTTCAGAGGGTACAGGTTTGCAGATCCCACCAGCGCACAGCAGGCTCTACAAAAGAGGGGCTCCTTGGCATTGGGTGCTGTGGCAGATTTCCACACAAGACTTTCCCGACAGGCTGAAGCTTCAGCTTTAGCTGCAGCTGCCTCTGTCCAGCTACTTGCATCGCAGTGTTTCCAACTTTCTAACATGTTTAATCCTCAAACAGAAGAAGTTGGAGGGTATACAGAAATTAAAGATGATGTGATTGAAGAATACAATAAACCTGGAGGAGTTAATCATATTTATGTTGACAAAAATTCAGCTCAGGGCAATGAGTATGTGAAGCGTCCATCAACTATTGCAGCTATTGCTGCTGTCAGTGGATTGCAGGGCAGGCGGTTTGCTGGTGAAATGGTGACAGCAGCATATGGACCTCTCTCTTCCAACTCACCACACCTCCTTCCTGATTCTACCACAGCTACACAACTACTGCTTCCAAGTAGACGGTGAATGAAGATACAGCCCCTTATGTACATAGCTTTTTTTTTCTTTCTTGAGAATTCACCTTGAGTTTTCTTTTATTTCGGTAAAAATAAAAAGGATCTACTGTCATTTTTATTCAATTTTCATTACCTTGAAAAAATAAAAATGTTAACAGGGAAAAAAGGAATGAAAACGCTGAGATTATTTTAACAAATGTTTAAAACCGAATGGGGGGGCTCGGCGCCTGTGGCTCAAGCAGCTAAGACGCCAGCCATGTACACCTGAGCTGGTGGATTCAAATCCAGCCCAGACCTGCCAAACAACAATGACAGCTGCAACCAAAAAATAGCTGAGCGTTGTGGTGGGCACCTGTAATCCCAGCTACTTGGGAGGTGGAGGCAGGAGACTTACTTGAGCCCAGGAGTTGGAGGTTGCTGTGAGCTGTGAACAGCACTCTGCACAGGGCAACAGCTTGAAATTCTGTCTCAAAAAAAAAACTGAATGGGGGGAAAGAAGAAATGAACATTACAGTCTCCTAATTGCTGATAGAAGAGAGCTAAGAAACAAAATCTTTTATATTTGATTTCAATTATATTTGCTGTGGTCAATCTGATTGCAGTGCTGTTTGCAACTAATGGACCACAACCAGTGTGGACTTTATTATTATTATTATTTTTTTTTTAGAGACAGAGTCTCACTTTATGGCCCTCGGTAGAGTGCCATGTCATCCCCCAGGTCACAGCAACCTCCAGTTCCTGGGCTTAGGCGATTCTCTTGCCTCAGCCTCCCAAGTAGCTGGGACCACAGGTGCCCTCCACAATGCCCTGTTGCCTTTTTTATTGCAGTTTGGCTGGGGCCAGATTTGAACCCACCACCCTCGGTATATGGGGCCAGCATCCTACTCACTGAGCCACAGGCGCCCCCCCATGGACTTTTTTTTTTGTTGTTCCTTCTTCATTTCCACTGCTTCATTTTACTAGCCTAAAAAAGGAAAAAAAAAAAAAACCCATTCCTGATACTTTTTAAGTGCTTATGAAATGCTATTTTTTAGTTTTTATTTCATGTGTTTTTCATATAGTAACTCATAAGAATAGATTATTTAGGTAATATTTTTAGAGAATTTTAAATCAAACTTTTGGTAGCTATAAATCAGAATGAATATTTTCCAAAACATCAGAGAACATATGGGTGAAGAAAACCTAAGAAATTAGTAAGAATGTATAAATAAACAGAAGGTATAAAGCAAGATAGCATAAATGAAAATAAAATAGTTTATTTTAAAAAGCAAATGAAAACAAAATTAACCTTAAAGAAAAGAGTCGCTAATTGGATAAAAATTATTGTTGTTTACATAAAGCATGCCAACATAAAATTTTATAAAAATGAAATGTCAAACTTAGGCCTTATTATTATTTAAAAGCTAGCAGAGCAGGACAATGATGCCAATAATACATACAAAGATTCAAAGCAATAGCTCTCAACACAAAGATAGCCGTATTATATTAATAAAAATAGGATTAGAAGTGAAGATTTATTCACGAAGTGTAAGATCTCAGCTTTCAACTAAGGCAAATGTTCTTCCCATGTGCAGTCAGAGCCTTGATGCTACATTTACTGTATGGTGTTGCCACACTTTTTCTAGAACTTCTTGCAACTACCAGTAATCCAGATCATGACTGACCCTCCTGAGAGACCTCAGCCATCAATTTGAGACCTCAACCAGCAATTTGCTAATATTAATTAGTTTAGCACGGTCTACTCTACTGAACCCACCATGATACAACTTGTTTTTCTTTTGTGACTTTCTCTTATCACCGTAACATTCAAGTTTCTTCATCTTTGACTCAAGCTCTCACTATCTCTCTTGTCTTCCAAACTTTCCTACTGTATTCTCTGGCCTCCATTTTTTAGTAAACACCTCTGCTACTTCTTGCCCTTTGCTGAAAATTCGCTCTCTCATAAGAACACTATTTCCACTGCATTTAACTCAAATGCTGCTAATTTCTTTCACCTCTCATGCAAACCAGAATAAGAAGGTGTTATCTGCGTTTTCCTGGTAGTGCAGGTTATTTCAAGCCTCTTGCTGTTTTCCTTATTTGAAAACGCTGTTCCTTTAGGATGTGACCTCCGTGTCTTTTCTCATCTATCCATCCTCATTACCATCACCGAGTAACCACCACATTTGACCAAGCAAATGAAAAATTGTTCAACCTAGTTGCCAATGTCAATTGCTTTAAACCCTCAACTTATTTTCGTCCATGGCCTTTATGTGCCACACATTTACTCCAGATTTATCCATATAGCACCATCTCATCTCGTACTCTAAATTGGACTAAGACCTTTATGGACACTAAAGTTGAAATATTTACAATTCCCCTCATTCTCTACCACATAAAACTAAAAATAAATACAAATTAAAAATCATAACGTAAATGCAATCATCCAAAAACTATGATTTTCTGCCATAAATTTCTTCCTAGCTTTTTCTTAATACATACGCTAAGTCTTCATGTTGGGTATTTCAGTACTGATTAAAAACTCTTGGATAATGTGTAGAAAATCATATTGCCTTCAAATTGATGCCTATTTTGTAACTATTGCTGCATATCAGATTATACCAGTTTAGCAGCTTAATACTATTATTTTATTAGCTCATAAATGCACGGGTCAAGAATTTAGGCAGAGCACAGCAGAAATCATTCATTGCTGTTTCTTAATACATTAAAGCCATCGCAGAAAAGACTTGACAGCTTAGCAGTTTAGCTGCTGGGCACTGGAATCATCTGGAAACGCCTTCTCTTATATGTCTGGTGATTAACACTGGCTGTTGGCCAGGACCGCAGCTGGGGTTGTCATCCAGAACACCTACACATAGTCCCTCCGTGTAGTTTGGGTTTCCTCACAGTATAGCACACTACTGCTCTCTGTGAAGTCGGATTTCTGATAGGACTCCAGAAGTAATTGTTCTAAACAACAAAGCAGAATCTACATCATATACTCTGACTTAGCCTTGGAAGTTTCATGGTGTCATTTGCTATGGTGATCACAAGTGAGCCATGAGCTTGTCTAGGTTCAAGCCAAAGGACATAATTCCAACCTCCTGATGAAAAAAGTTCACGTCATTTCTAAAAACCCATTCAATGCTATTATGTTTGGTATCTTTCCTTAGATGAAGAAGATATAGTGATGCCCTCAAATCATAGTAAATGATTAATTTTCTATAAAATTCTTCAGAATGAATGATTTAAAACCTGTCCCTTCTTAAAACTCCTGCACATGGTAGCCAGTCACTAAGATGGCCCCCAATAATGTATATAGTTGTATAATTGTATCCTTTTGAGTATGAGTATGACTTATAAGTTTTTTCTAATCAATATATGATTTTTTTCAAACGTATTTAAAATTCCTAATCAGTTGATTTTTAACTAATGAAAGAGGGTGATTATCCTGAGTGAGCTTGTCCTAATGATTGGAACCCATTAAAAGAGAATTTAGAGATGAGAGAGACTATCTTGCTTGCCTTAGAAGATGCAAGTATTGAAGAGTTCTATAGGAATAGCGACATTAGTTCAGCTAGCCAATTGAATGAATGACTTTGGAAGCAAAACCACCCCAGGGAGTTCTCCACATGAGTAATCAGTGTGACTGTTACTATCCTAGATTCTATCCTTTTCAGGTCTTAAGTAAAGGGCTAGCTAAGCCATGACTACACTCCTGACCCACAACATTGAGATAATGAATGTTTGCTTTTTTAAACTGCTTGTGGTACTTTGCTGCAGAGAAATAGAATGCATTACCATAACATTCGTTACTCTCAGATAATATTTTTCTTCTCTCTGTCCACAGAAATAGAAGCCATGGAGTGGAAACTCAATTACTTCTCACTAAGCCTGAAATTTCCCTTTTCTACCAATATCAAACTTTGTTTCCTTTCCTTTTATGAAGATAGATGTGCTTCCTTTCTTCATGTTTTGATAGTTCCCTGAGTATAGTTTGCAATTATCACATTCCCCAAACGCACTAAGACATTAGAAATCATCATAAAACGTTAACTGAAACAGAAAAATATTTAACCTCTTGTTATTATCCACTTAATTGAAATTTCTAACCTATGAATAAATATAAAGTTAAATACATATTTTGAAACATCTGCTTCTAAGAAAATAGTTTGTAAAAAAAAGAAAGAAGTTTGTAGCAGACCAACACTCACACTTACAACAACTGGAAAAACAACATTGTCAACAACTGTGTGAAAAGATTGGAGAGTTTCAGAGACATCCAGGACTTGAAAATCCATGAATCTTATAAGAAGGTAATTCATTGATGTGAGCCCAAGGTCTCCTTGTTACTGGTTAGGTCTTAAACTAAATACCTACAGTCTAAAAAGCTAAGGGAAAGGAAGCTGATACAAGACAGAAGACAGTGGAGACTTCCTTGATTTTTGTTAGACACAAGAGACAGAAATTAATGTTGGAAACTAGAATTAATCTTGGGAAACCAAGACTTTGGAGATAAAGGAAGCATATAAAAGTGAACCGCACCTTATGAGCTACATTTTTCTCTGAGGCTTTTATCATTTCTTAAACTGTACCATATGATAGGATGTAAAACCATAGAGGGTCAGTCATGAATTTCAGAAGAAATTTTGGGAGGCCTATAGTGCCAAGAAGATGAAAAGATAGAATTCCAGCCCTACCAAAGTTGAGGACCCTAGTAAATATCCATCCATCTTCTTTCCCAATTCCTGGAAGACCATACATTGAAAGTAGTGAATAAACACTAAATCTTCAGAATCTTAAGACCTGAAAATTAAATGCAACATGAGATGTGATAGAACTAAGGTAAGATGATTCTGTTCTATCCATCTTCCAGAGATAAGGAAAATCTATTTTGGAGAAAGACTACAATTTTCATATATCTTGTCTAGAATTTAGTAAAAGGTCACCAAGGTGGTGCCTGTGGCTCAGTGAGTAGAGCGCTGGCCCCATATACCAAGGGTGGTAGGTTTGAACCAGGCCCTGTCTGAACTGCAACAAAAAAAGGTGACGGGGTGTTGTGGAGGGCACCTGTGGTCCCAGTTACTTGGGAGGATGAGGCAAGAGAATCTGCTAAGCTCAAGAGCTGGAGGTTGCTGTGACCTGTGATACAAAGGCACTCTACCGAGGGTGACAAAATAGAATGAAAAAAAAAAAAAAAGGCATGTCTAGGAAAAGGACCAAAAGAAACAAAATGGATAATAGAAACAGATATACAGATGATCTATAGAACTTATCAGATGAGTATGTTTAAATAGTTATGATTATTATAAGAAAATAGATGGTGAGATAGATTATTTTATAAAATAATCAGAAAGTTATTTTAAAAATCAAATAGTAATTACATATTTGAAAATACAGTTATTGAAAGTAATAACTCAAGGGCAGAGCTATCCTTAATTAGAAGATTAATTAGGCTTGGTGCCCATAGCACAGTAGTTACATGTGGCGCCCATACACTGAGGTTGGTGGGTTCAAACCCAGCCCTGGCCAGCTAAACAACAATGACAACTGCAACAAAGAATAGCTGGGTGTTATGGAGAGTTCCTGTAGTCCCAGCTACTTGGAAGGTTGAGGCAAGAGAATTGCTTAAGCCTAGGAGTTTGAGGTTGCTGTGAGCTGTGATGCCGTGGCACTCTACCCAGGGTGACACACTGAGACTCTGTCTCAAAAAAAAAAGAGATTAATTAATAGTATAGATCAGTACTGTCCAAACAGTAGACATTAGGCAAATTTGACTTTTTAGCACCTGGAAACTAGCTAATCCAAATTGAGATATGCTCAGTGTGAAATATACATTGGATTTTAGAAACTTAGTATCAAAAAGAATTTAAAATATCTCATTAACATTCCCGTACTGATTACATATCGAAATGTTACTATTTGGGGTTAAATAAAATATCTTATTATAATTAATTTTATTTGTTCTTAGGGTGGCACCTGTGGAGTGCCAAGGAGTAGGGCGCTGGCCCCATATATCGTGAGTGGAGGGTTGAAGCCTGGCCCTGGCCAAAACTGCAAAAAAAGAAAAAAGAAAAAAAAAGAATTTGATTTGTTCTCTTTTTACTTTTAAGAATGTAGCTAATAGGGAACTTAAACTTGCACATGTAATGTGCATGATATTTCTAGTGGATGATGCTTATTTAGAGGGTAGTACAGGAGTGAAGCTTTCTTTTCACCCTCCTTATGTTTGCTAAAAACCACCAAGAGGCAAATTAATAGGAAAAAAGGAACACAAATTTGTTTAAGATATACATGAGAGCCTTAGAATGAAGACCCAAAGGCACAGAAGAATTTGTCCATTTTTATGCTTAGGTTTAACTATGTATAGACAGCCATGTAGAAATATAGCTGGACTAATATAATGTCAAAAGACTGAGTATGGAAACTCAGCAAGGCCTATCTGTCTAGATCTTTCTTGGCCTTTCTGAGCATGCATTGCTTCCTTTTGGGTCTAGGTCTGGGGCAGGAACCTCTCTGGAGTGCCGCAGATTTTATGATCAACAAACAAGTACGTCAGATCATTTCTTTATGGCCAGGTTTTACACAGAAAGTTCAGGGCAAAGTTAGAATAGTATTTTTAGAGTAAAGGGCTAGCTTTGGTCCAGGAGTCCTAGGGGTTCTGGTTTCTATGACCTCCTTGGGGAGGAGGGAATCTTGTTTTTATAGCTAGGCGTAGGGTTATAGGTAGACTTAGGGGAGAACTGGAGAGACAGCAAGGTAGAAGAAGACCAGAGAGAAACTTTTGCTTCTGAGGTTTTGATTTTAGAGTGTTCTTTTCGGAGTCCCAACATACCCCACCCAGTCTCAAACTTCCCCAAGAAGTTTCACTGGCCAGAAATTAGATTCATGGATTATTCTACAAGCTACTGAGTGAGTTCTCTCAGTCCAGAGAATAAGCACATTCAGTTAAATAGTTACCAGTCATGTCTCATTTTAAGCAGTGGCATTGCAGACGGATGCACTTTCATCAGAGTTGGGTCTCTATATAATTTGAATAATTGTATAATTAGTAAGAAATGTTTGAGTCCAGAGGACAGCCAACAGAGAAGACTTGAAAATATTGAGTTGGAAGCATTTTCAAATCAAGTGATAGTAGATAGTGGCAATCTGACAGAATTTTTTCCTGGTTTGTAGTTTGCATCAGGTATCCAGTGAATTTTTGAATAGTGTATGCATTAACGGTTACAAATGTCATTTATATATTGAGTTGTTGAAATGATTTTTTAAGTTTATATCAAGTTGTCTCGCTAGTAGGTCTTTAAAAAACAGTTTTAATTTCAGAATTGGAGAGCGATTTAATATTTTAAGTCATAAAAATAAAAAAATGAAGTATTATTTTGGAGACTTATAGCTGGGAAATAATTTCAGATTTAGTTCTGATTGCAGGCAAATAATAAAAACTCAAAAATAATAAACAAAGCTAGAATTTACTAACACGTGCTATAGTTTTTTGTTTTTTGGGGTTTTTTTTTTTTGGTTTATTTGTTTGTTTTTAGAGACGAAGTCTCACTCTGTCCCCTTGGGTAGAGTGCTGTGGTGTCATAGCTCACAGCAACCTCCAACTCTTGGGCTTAAGCAATTGTCTTGCCTCAGCCTCCCAAGTAGCTGGGACTATAGGCGCCTGCTACAACGCCTGGCTATTTTTGTTGTTGTTGCAGTTGTCATTGTTGATTTTAGCTGGCCGGGGCCAGATTCAAACCCACCACCCTCGGTGTATGTGGCCTGCACCCTATCTGCTGAGCTGTGGATGAGCACTGCCCTGTAGTTTATTTTTAAAACATTTTTTTCTCCTCCAGTCACTTTTACTGAAGACAAGTCATAATATGACCACTTTATTTGTAAAGTAAGTTTTAATCTTATTATTCTTGGTCTGCTTACTTGTACAATGTAGCAAGATTATTGATTGGCTATGTAGGCTCTCTTTAATTCAACTTTGATGAAATCTTTTATAAGAAACCTCATATTAGGCTTTTAAAAGTCTCAAGGCTAAGAAACAAGTCAAAGATTTCTCATTAAACCATACGTGCAATACTTGTATAAAAATTGGTTGAATTATTCTGTTGTTTGATGCCAAAATAACTTGAAAGTCCAAGACCTGTCAGAAAATGGCATTTTTTACTGACTACATGACAAGAATTTTGTAAAGGAGCCACAAAGAAAGGTACCGGGCCAATGTTTCCAAAGAAACATTTTATTGATGCTATAATGTCAACTTCAGCTTTCCAAAATAGTGTTTTTGTATCTAAAAATGTACCATTCTAGTCATAGTCTTGGCAAAATAACCAGTGTCTCCAATTGTGTCCTGTTACCAAGGACAACAGATAACAGATTCTTATTGAACTTATGTACATAATATATTGCCATATATTAAGAACATTCACAAATAGTTTCTAAATTTTGGAATAATTAAATACAGAGAAAGATAAATGTTTAAAATTTTTATTGATAAGAGAATACTTCACCCATTTTTTGTAAGCTATAAATACCTTAAAAGAAGAAAAGGTGGTTTTCTGGAAAAATGGTTCTCTGGAAAATAAAACATAAAAAGAATCAATGATGTTTTAAATAAAAAGTTCACAAAAATAATTTCAGTCTTCTTGGCTTGACACCGTAGCACAGTGGTTAGGAACCAGCCATCTTGGCTTGACACTGTAGCACAGTGGTTAAGAACCAGCCACATATACTGAAGTGGTCCGGTTTGAACCTGGCCTGGGCCTGCTAAACAACAATGACAACTGCAACAAAAAAAAAATAGCTGGGTGTTGTACTGGGCACCTGTAGTTCCAGCTACTGGGGCGACTGAGGCAAGAGAATAGCTTAAACCCAAGAGTTTGAGTTGTTGATGCCACAACACTCTAGCAAGGGTGACATAGGGAGACTCTGTCTCAAAAAAAAAAATTATTTCGGTCTTCTATCAGTTCAGTCCTACACAATTAACTTTTCTTCAGCTTGTTGTTGGGTTAGCAGTCCTCATGAATACACTTTTAATTGGAATACTGGAAGTTTCTATCTAGTCCAATGGTATAATACCCAAAGTTATTAAAACCAGTACCTAAGAGTAATTTCAGCATCTTTTCTATGAATTTTCTTAAAGAAGCAAATTTTGGACTATAGCTTATTATACCACTTTTTGAGGAAAATTAAAGTAAAACAATAATTATCTTTGGATGACTAAAGATTTAGCCATTGTTAAAGAATTAATTGACAAGAAAATTTATTTATTTCTGTAGCCTACAACAATTTAACATAATAAGCATAATTATTACTGATAACACATACTAAGATATCAGAATTTTAGAAATTCATATAATTTTGGAACCCATATTTATACAAATACAAACCAAAGAAAGCTAAATACCATATCTTATTTGACAATTCTTTCTACATGATTTTAGTACACCAAATAAACCTGATATATCTCTTTTGGACTTCTAAAACCCCTATATTTATTTATTTTTCTTTTCTTGTTTTTCCTGCAGTTTTTGACCAGGGCTGGGTTTGAACCCACCACCTCCAGTATATGGGGCCAGTGTCCTATTCCTTTGAGCCACAGGCCCCATCCATAGCTCCTATATTTAAGAAGTTAGTTTGAGGTCAAAAAAATTGAATTTGAAATTTTTATTTTAAAAACATTTTCAAGGCTCGGCGCCTATGGCTCAAGTGGCTAAGGTGCCAGCCACATACACCACAGCTGGCAGATTCGAATCCAGCCCAGGCCCGCTAACCAACAAATGATGGCTACAACCCCAAAATAGCCAGGTGTTGTGGCAGGCACCCGTAGTCCCAGCTACTTGGGAGGCGGAGGCGGAGACTCACTTGAGCCCAGGAGTTAGAGGTTGCTGTGAGCTGTGATGTCACAGCACTCTACCCAGGGTGACAGCTTGAGGCTCTGTCTCAAAAATAAATAAATAAATAAAAACATTTTCAAAAAGGTTTAAAAAAATTGGTCAAAATAGTATTACAGGTCACTGGAAAATAATAGTTATTCATTAATTTTGCCAAAGTGATATTCATATATTTAAAAAAGAAAAAAACTTTACTCTTTGAAGCAGAGGAGATTCAGTTTTCGAAACAATAATAAGACCTAAGAAAGACATTATGAAGCAAACTGAATCTGTCTCTGTCTCTTGCTCTCCTCTCTCTCTCTCTGTTTTTTTTTTTTTTTTTTTTTTTTGCTTTTCAGTTTACTCAGAAGGTAAGAGTAATGTAAGCAGAGAGAAATAAATGGAAAAATAGAAAAGCATATAAGTTATGATGGGGCAGGAAATTAATATCAAAATGCATGTCACTGAATATCTCTGAAGGAAAAAAGAGGGAGAGTCATGCAGAAACATTACTCAAATGGATGATGTGGGTGAGTTTTCCAAAATTGAATGAGAAATTTATAGAATCAAAAGTTATGATAAACCTCCAACAAGAAAATAAAGCATCTAGATATATCATAAAAACTATTGATGACTAAAGATAAAAATCTTAAAAACAGGTAAATGGTGTAATAAAAATACTTCAAAAGGGGTCATAATAGAATTATAGTTTGCTTCTTAACAGAAACGATGGAAGCCAGAAGACAATGGACTGGCATTTTTTAATTGATGAAAAGCAATTAACTGTTGACCCAGAATTTTACACTAAGTAAACATATTTTTTAATGAAAGAGGGCTAATTAAAGACCTTTTTAGGCAAAAGGCTAAGAGACTCTGTCACTATTGAGACTATATTAAAATAAAATCCTAAAGGAAACTTGTCAAACAATAGAAAATAACCCCAGCTGGGTGCAGCAGCTCATACATACAAATTTAGCAATTTGGGGGGACCAAGGCAGAGGAATCACTTGAGACCAGTTTAAGACCAGCTGGGCAACATAGTGAGATCCTTGTTTCTAAAAAAAAAAAAAAAAGGTGGAAAATTAGCTTACTTACAATCCTAGCTTCTCTGGAGGCTAAGTCAGTAGTATTTGCTTGAGCCCAGGAGTTTGAGGTTGCAGTGAGCTATGATCACAGTGCAGAACTCCCACAGAGTGAAACTGTCTCAAAAAAAAAAAAAAAGAAAAAAAGAAAGAAGAAAGAAAGAAAAAGAGAAATGCAAAAATAACCACAGACAGTCTCACAGAAATGTGGAAAGTAAGTAATAAAGAATAATAGACATCAAAAATAAGGACAAAACTAAATATTAACAATCCCTGAAACACCAAGCACAATAATATGTGTGATTTAAAAGATACATAAAATTAAAATGCATACCTATAACATATAAGATGTGAACTAGCAAATAAAATTGAAATGTTAAGGTCCTAGTATTGTGTGCTATGTGGCCCTAGCATTGTTTCTAAGTGTGCTATAAACTAATACTAATTAGTATTAGACTTTCATCCATCAAAAATGGTATTGTTATCTCTTAGGTAATCACTAAAAGTACAATAAAAAATATGTAACTGACAATCTAATCAAGCTAAAATGGAATAACTTAAAATACTTGATTATTCCAATAGATGGCAAGACAGAAAATATGTGGGGTAAAAAATATTACTAAGATAGTAGACACAAAATAAATAGATTAGTAATTGCATTAAATCTAAAGGGAAAAATAATTAAAAGAAAAAGATGATCAGATTCATTTTAAAAGCAATCACTATATGTTTCCTACAAAAGGAAACAATTTGAAAGTGAAAAGATAGACTATGGAAATACTAGTCTCAAAAAAAGCTGGAATAGCTATACTGACATAATACAATGTAGCTTTTAACAAAGAAGCATTATCAAAGAGAGATGATTAGTGATAGTAGAAGATTAAATCAACCGAGATTAACTACAGTAACTTTAAATTTCATGTACTTAAAAAAAATTCACAAATGGACAGAAATAGAAGTTGAAATAGATGTAACAATGGGAAATGTCAACACTTCTGTCAATTGCAGACAACAAATCACCAGGATACGGACAATCTGAATAGCAAATAAAATCGTTAATGTGCAAAATCAAATCAATTATCTCCAGTTCAAAATAATTTCTCTCCAGTAAATACCAAGTCAGCTTTTCAAAAGTTTCTTAATATTTTCCAAAGATATAGAAGAAATAACACACACAATTTCTCTAAATCAAATGCATGATGCCAGCGCAGGCAAGAAGAGCTGAAAAATTCCCACCAGAGCTGCAGTAAGTGGTCAGGCTCAGCAATTTGTTCAAACTGAAACTTGACAAATGGTATAAAGATACAGTGCCTTCTCTATGAGGTACAATAGCCAGTATACACAAAACTAGGAGTTTATTCCTACTTTTACCATTAATAAATTACTCTGTTAGGGAATGGTGCCGGCTCTGCCATCTACACTAAGAGGGGAAAAGAAGAACACATCTAAAAATAACACTGTAAGACAAATTTGTAATCCTACCAGCTACCGCAATTCATTTGAAGTAGCAATGTTTGTCTGGGGAATATGTCTTTAAGAATAAATTCAGGTTCTTGGGCATAACAGAAGGAACACAGGCCTTTTTAAAGAGGTTTGTAAATAGCACTACACAGGTGTGCCTACTCCACGGATCTTTAAACAAGCCTGCCTCACAAATAAGGATGTTCCCTCTAAATTGATTCCCTCTAAACTGTAACAGTGATCACTCTGATTACATATCTGATTAATAACTGACTTGTGAAATATTTTTATTTTTGAAAAATAAATGGTGGTGGGCAGTGCCTTTAGCTCAGTGGGTAGGGTGCCGACCACATAGAGGCTGGTGGGTTAGAACTCAGCCAGGGCCAACTAAAACAACAATGACAACTGGAATAACAACAGTAAAATAGCTGAGTGTTGTGGTAAGCATCTGTAGTCCCAGCTACTTGGGAGGCTGAGGCAAGAGAATTGCTTAAGCCCTAGAGTTTGATGTTGCTGTGACCTGTGATGCCACAGCACTCTACCGAGGGTGACATAGTGAGACTGTGTCTCAAAAAAATAAATAAATCAGCTCGGTGCCTGTGGCTCAAGTGGCTAAGGTGCCAGCCACATACACCTAAGGTGGCAGGTTCAAATCCAGCCCAGGCCCACCAAACAACAATGACGGCTGCAACCAAAAAAAATAGCCAGGCGCTGTAGCGGGAGCCTGTGGTCCCAGCTACTTGGGAGGCGGAGGCAGAGGCAGCGAACTCGCTTGAGCCCAGGAGTTGGGGTTGCTGTGAGCTGTGATGCTACAGCACTCTACCCAGGGGGACAGCTTGAGGCACTGTCTCAAAAAAATAAATAAATAAATAAATAAAATTTTAAAAAATGGTGGTATACATTTTTGTGCTTTCTTCTTTCACCATTATATGGTTATCTTTATTATTTTAATTGCTCTTAATGCTTATGCTGTATTGGCTGTGAGTAAAGATTAATGTTCTTTTCTTCCAAATTTCTTTCTCCTGTCTATTGGTCTGCAAAATTCTGTTTTTCCTTAGGCAGGGATCACATTCCCATTGTATTTATTCCTTTATCACTTAGCATAGTGCCTGATAACATTCGATATTCAGGAACTCTTTGAAGAATAAATAAATTATATGTTGTAATGATTGATTGTAACAATTTATTGCTTTTATATTATAAATGATCTCTACTAAGCTACTATTCAATACATAGCAATTAAGAACACAGAATAGATCTATACTTATACCTGTATTAATGTCATATAACTCTTTGAAAAGAATCTAACTGGTATTAGTGCTACAAAATAATTTTTGTCAGTCTGTGGATTGATGATATTCAGCTTGGACCAAAAATAACTTTCATTGATATTATCAATTTTTCATTTATAGGCCATTTAAGAATACATATTAATGGCAAAAGAAAAAAAAAATTCTAAAACATTGATCAATACCAAAACAATTTACTGATTACTATTAACATTTTTAGGTAATTACCTTAATAGTAGTGTAGTGTCTTATTCTAGACTCTTTTCAAGGAAAACATCATTTAATTTATTGCGAAATCCAAGAGAATCTTTTCAAATACCAACAGATGTTTAAGTGCTAAAAGAAAATGTTTGCAATATTTTTAGATATAATTAACACAGCATATGTTATAACTAATTTATACCTTTAAAATTTGCTTGCAACAGTTTTCTTCTTTATGAATTAATTTGACCTTGAATAGAACAATTTTGGGGAAGTGGCACAAAACTTCTTAATTAGGGACAAATTTAATTTTAGATTTCTCCACAATTTTTTCTATATTTGTTTTCTTTGTCTTATCAAAAAAAAAAAAGGCTGGGGAGAACACTTTCAGAAATCAAGATTATACATCAGAATAGCAGTTGACTTAAAGTCAAGGAAAATTGCATATCTTTTAGGTAATTAAGCAGATAATTAAAGTCAATTGACAATTTTATCCAAGGTAACATTAAAATTCTTACTGAAGCTTTAATATATTAGGAAAAAAAAGCCTAGGTTATTGGTGTCATTCTATTTTATTATATGTACTTAAATAGAAGTGCTAACTTATATTGTAGTAAGAGGCTATTCTAGGCACTAAAAATAAACACAATGTATTGTATTGTAGGATACCTAAATGTCACTCCTTTTATGTGTTCTAGTTAAGAGTAATTCAGACGGCTTAGTGCCTGTAGCTCAAGCGGCTAAGGTGCCAGCCACATATTCTGGAGCTAGAGGGTTCGAATCCAGCCCAGTTCTGCCAAACAACAATGACAAATCCAACCAAAAAATACCCAGGCGTTGTGGCAGCCACCTGTGGTCCCAGCTAACTTGAGAGGCTGAGGCAAGAGAAGTGCTTGAGTCCTAGAATTTGAGGTTGCTGTGAGCTGAGTTGCTACAGCACTCTACAGAGGGTGACAGAGTGAGCCTCTGTCTCAAAAGAAAAGACTAATTCATAAAGTAAGATGTAAATCGAATTGATTTCCCAACTGACTAATAACTGACTTGTTCATTTGTTATCCCACAAGAATTTATTGAGTATCTATCATGTGCCAAACACTATTTTAGGCACTGTGAATAGTAAGGGCAGGAAGAGAAAGTGTCTAGCCTTGAGCTTCCCCCAATGTAAAGAGAATGAGAGAAACAATAATAAAATGATAATTGCACCATGATGTGAAAAGTGTAATGATAAAGACAGGTACAAAAGATTATGGAAGTACAGAATCTATTTATTTACTTATTTATTTATTTATTTTAG
Organism: Otolemur garnettii; assembly: GCF_000181295.1. Taxonomy (NCBI): domain Eukaryota; kingdom Metazoa; phylum Chordata; class Mammalia; order Primates; family Galagidae; genus Otolemur; species Otolemur garnettii. Next base: position 5,358,015 of record NW_003852455.1, on the reverse strand, counting down.
AGACAGAGTCTCACTTTGTTGCCCTCGGTAGAGTGCTGCGGTGTCATAGCTCACAGCAATCTCCAACTCCTGGGCTTAGGTGATTCTTCTGCCTCAGCCTCCCAAGTAGCTGGGACTACAGGCACCCACCACAATGCCTGGCTATTTTTTTGTTGCCGTTTGGCCAGAGCCAGGTTTGAACCCGCCACCCTCGGTATATGGGGCTGGTGCCTTACTCACTGAGCCACAGGCGCCACTCGGAAGTACGGAATTTAAATTGCTCACCCAAATCTGGAGGTTATGGGTGGCAAGAGGATTTTTAAGAAGATAATTCTTGAAAAGTCTCAAATAGTTAAGTCAGAGTTAGATTATGGATTAGGGAAGAGGTTCCAACAAGAAGCATAAACAGTGGCAAAGAACGATGACGTTCATGCAAAGAATGGTGCATATAATCCCCTGCTGGAGGGCATGGCTCAAGGCAGAGAACAGCTGGGAATGAAGCTGTCAATAAGCAGAGCCAGATCAGAAAAAATCTACAAGGAGTATTACAAAATGTTACTGAATTTCTAGCCGGGCGTTGTGGTGGGCACCTGTAGTCCTGGCTACTCGGGAGGCTGAGGCAAGAGAACTGCTTAAGCTCAAGAGTTGGAGGTTGCTGTGAGCTGTGTGACACCATAGCACTCTACCAAGGGCAACAAAGTGAGACTCTGTCTCTACAAAAAAAAAAAAAAAAAAAAAAATTTACGGAATTTGAATGCAATTTGAAGGCACTGATGCACAGTCACCAGTAGCATCAAATGGCAATTTTAACAGATTACTGCCACAGTGCCAGGCTATTTTTTTTGTTTGTTTTTTAGTTGCAGTTGTCATTTTTGCTTAGCAGGCCTGGGCTGGGTTTGAACCCACCACTCTAAGTGTACATGGCCCAGCCCTGCCAACTGAGCTATGGGCTCCACCTCCTAAAGATTTTTGTATTCTAAGTTTAAACACAATTGGAACCCATAGTCTTACATGTAATTTTCTTTTTTTTTTTTTTTTTTAGATGGAGCCTCAAGCTATCCCCCTGGGTAGAGTGCCATGGCATCACGCTCACAGCAACCTCCAACCCCTGGGCTCAAGCGAGTCTCCTGCCTCAGCCTCCCAAGTAGCTGGGACTACAGGCGCCCGCCACAACACCTGGCCACGTTTTCATTGCAGTCATCATTGTTGTTTGTCGGGCCCAGGCTGGGGATTAGAACCCGCCACCTTAGGTGTATGTGGCTGGCGCCTTAGCCGCTTGAGCCACAGGAGCCGAGCCTACATATAATTTTCAATTTGAATTTTAGCCATCTATTGGGGAATATTTTCCATGGCTTCCTAAATCTATGGTGCTGAAGGTTAAAAGCTGAAAATAAAAAGCAAGGGAGATGTATGTTACAGTGCAGCATTTTCCTTCATTGTACAAAAAGCAAACAAATAAACTAGCAAATAAAACAAATACCTCCTTCACCAAAGTTCAATGAGTTTAGAAGTTTGTAACTATTCCATTTACGTTTTTAGGCTTTTTTTCTTTTCTTTTCTTTTCTTTTTTTTAGAGATAGAGTCTCACTGGGCTTAGGCGATTCTCTTGCCTCAGCCTCCCAAGTAGCTGGACTATAGGTGTCCACCACAACGCCCGGCTATTTTGTTGCAGTTTGGCCAGGGCTGGGTTTGAACCCTCCACCCTCAGTATATGGGGCCAGCACCCTACTCACTGAGCCATAGGAGCTGCCCACATTTTTAGGCTTTTAAAGCTATATTATTAATCCATAAGATGAGGATATTACGTTCATTAAATTTTTATTATATTTCTTCAAGGATCATTTAAGCATAGCAACATATTCTGGATTTGTGTTTTCTGAACTTAATTTTTAATTGTGCTTATGTGTGTGTGTGAATAAAACATGATACTAAAAAATACATACTGCTACGGAATATTAACCCAAGGCCCACTGAGATTTGCTTTTATAAATTTTGCTCCTTGTAAGATTTATGTTCTGGTGTCTCTTCCCCAGTGCACTCTTCATCCATTCTCCATACTATAGAAGAATTCCACTATTTTTTTTTAAACAATCTAGCTGTATAACCTTACCAGGAGCAAGAAAACAGAGATCCAATTTGGAGTAATTTCCCCCACTCACTAATTGTGCAAAGTTAACCCAGAGAAAATAGGATAGAAAAGGCTCATAAATATCCTTAAGAAGGGTTCTTGTTTCAATTTCAGAAAATTATACAAATTTAAATAAGTAAGCACATTAGTATTTTTGTATTTATTCAGAAATGGGGATTTCCAAGGATATGAAAGACAGATAGAACCTTTGCACTTTTGCGTAAGTAGAAAGGCCATAACAGGACCAGCCAAATGGCTTCATGGCAGTCTCTAGTTGTGTGAACTTAGACGAGTCCTTTCCCCTTCTCATTTCAGACTCTCTTATATATAAAGTGGAAATAATAATATCCCCCTCTCAAATTGTTGTGAACATTAATGAAATGGTAAAATTGAATGACATGATAAGTATTAAATCTGAATCCTCTCTCCTCATATATCAAATAAGGGCAAACATCTTTCCCATTACAGGGAACTATTCTAATTTTTATTTATTTAGGACAGAGTCTCAAGCCAAGTGATAGGCACGTCTTAGTCTCCAGTAGGACTACGTATTCTTTTTTTTTTAGAGAGAGTCAGAGTTTTACTTTGTCGCCCTCGGTAGAGTGCTGTGGCATCACAGTTCACAACAACCTCCAACTCCTGGGCTTAGGCAATTCTCAGCCTCCCTAGTAGTTGGGACTACAGGTGCCCACCACAACACCTGCCTTTTTTGTTGCGGTGTGGCCGGGCCAAGTTTGAACCCGCCACCCTTGGTATATGGGGCCTGCGCCCTACCTACTACACCATAGGCGCCGCCCAGACTACCTATTCTTAAAGAAGACTGGGAGATCATCTGTGCACTCAACAGCAGCTTTAGCTCAGAGCTTCCTATTGTTGCCGGAATTTCTCTGTGTTGGGTCTTTTTGTCTCAGGATTGGAAGAATGAAACCACCTTCCGCTGCCGATCAGCAAAAGGACAGAGTTTATTGACAGAGAAAGAAATAGATAAGGGAAAGAAGATCAACAGGACCTCTGGCAGTGGAGATGGAGTGGGAAGCCATGTGTACCTTTTGTATAAGGGTTCATATGCTGCCTGTGAGCAGGGGGGATTGGAGAATGCGTATCTGGGACATGTCACATGGGGCAGGGGCCAGCAGACAGAAAACAATTAGCAGAAAAATATTAGCAAATGAAGGCAGTCCCTACAGTCCCTGCCCCAGGTGAAGCAGCAGGGTGAATGTTTTCACCAGGAGACTCTGCCCAGATAAGATACCTATCAGGCTGTTTTTCTCTGGCTTTGCTTGAGTCCAGAGAATGTGGTCTGGAAAAGGCCTATTTGTCCAGGCCTAGGAAATGAGGGGTCCCTGTCCAGTTCTGAATGGGGGAACCCTGTATCACTATGTTACGATAATAAATAAACATTTGTTGTAACATAACTTGAATCACTCTTCTGAGTACCTCACATGTTTGGGAGTGGCAGGTTGAACAGTAAGACTGTATAAACTAAAACATACCATATCGGGAAGGTCTGGTGATGATTAAGACCCAGTCACTGGTCTTGAGGATACTCTATAAATGCGGTAGATGGGAGAAGGTATAAGATAAATTAAACAGAGGGAAGATCAAGTAAAACACAGCAGTTCCATTTAGGTTGAGGCATATTCTCAATGGAAGAACTGAAGAAATACAGGTTAGGAAATAACTAGGATTTTGCAGGAGCACTGGGGGAGAAATCTGGAAAGAAATTTTATCAAGCCACAAAGGAAATACAGTACAGTCTTTTTTTCCTGGAGATTCCTCCTATTCTCTCTTACAATTTTCCTTTGGGCTCGATGCCAGTAGTGCAGTGGTTATGGTGCCAGCCACATACCTCCAAGGCTGGTGGGTTCCAATCTGGACTGGACCAGCTACACAACAATGACAACTGCAACAAAAAATAGCCAGGCATTGTGGCAGGCACCTGTAGTCCCAGCTGCTTGGGAGGCTGAGGCAAGAGATTCACTTAAGCCCAAATGTAGGAGGTTGCTGTGAGCTGTGACACCATGGCACTCTACCCAGGGAGACACACTGAGACTCTGTCTCAACAAAAACAAAAACAAAAAAACTGGTTCAGCGCCTGTAGCTCAAGTGGCTAAAGCACCAGCCACAGACACCAGAGTTGGCGGGTTTGAATCCACCTTGGGCCTGCCAAACAGCAACGACAACTACAACCAGAAAATAGCCGGGCATTGTGGCAGGTACCTGTAGTCCCAGCTACTTGGGAACTTGGGAAGCTGAAGCAAGAGAATCACTTAAGCCCTTCCATTAAACATTTGGTTTTGTTTGTTTGTTTGTTTGTTTTAGAGACAGATTCTCACTTTGTCGCCCTGGGTAGAGTGCTGTGGTGTCACTCCTCACAGCAACCTCCAGCTCCGGGGCTTAAGTGATTCTCCTGCCTCAGCCTCCCAAGTAGCTGCGAGTACAGATGCCCACCACAATGCCCAGCTATTTTTTTTGTTGCAGTTTGACTGAGGCCCGGTTTGAACCCTCCACCCTCGGTATATGGAGCCAGTGTTCCACTCATTGAGCCACAGGCGCCGCCCTCATTAAACATTTGTCTCTTCATAATTCTATCTGAGTCTCCCTTCCTCTTATCACTTTATACTTTCAGACTGATTCACACTAGTCTATTGCCATGGTTTTCAATTATTTAAAATTTTATATTTGCAAATTCAAGGTAAATCTCTCTTGAGAACCTCTCCTCTATATCAAAAAACATACAAGACCATTTCACCCACCCATCACAGACACTTTAGACAACACAGCTTCAATAAGTCACAAAATGATCTAATTTTCCCTGACTCCACCAAAATTCATACTCTCTAATAATCTATGTTTTAGTAACTAGCATCATCTACCCAGTTTTGCCAGATGGGTGATCCATCAACTTAGTTTTTCCTTTTTTTTTCCAGTTTTTGGCCAGGGCTGGGTTTGAACCCACCACCGGTATATGGGGCCAGTGCCCTACTCCTTTGAGCCAGAGGCACTGGCCAATTAGTTTTTCCTAGTTTTATCTTCCACTACCAAAATCACTATATTAAATCCCAAATCTCTCTCTCCCTCTCTCTCCTCCTCCTCCTCTCTCTCCCCTTGCACCCTCTTCTCCTTCCCTGCCATTGTTGCCATTCTCTCCAGATCCTATTTCCAGAGTCTCACACAGACTGCGCGAAGGACTCTGAACTTGTTTCTCTGTTTCTAGTTCTGCTGTCTCCAATGTCTCCCTCATTCTCCAAGTGACTTCTGAAAATGGCAAAACTGATTGTGATGAATTACAAATTAAAAATTCATGTATATTCCCCATCTTTTCACAAGCTGCCTAATAAAAATAATTCAATATTGAATACTCAGAATCGTTCCCCTGTTCATCCTCTATATGTCATAGATTTTTTTAAAAAGTCATAGATTGGGCGGCACCTGTGGCTCAAAGGAGTAGAGCGCTGGCACCATATACTGGA
>NW_003852455.1:5344393-5352053 GCF_000181295.1 Otolemur garnettii | reverse complement strand
AGTCTCCTGCCTCAGCCTCCCAAGTAGCTGGGACCACAGGCACCTGCCACAACGCCCGGCTATTTTTTGGTTGCAGCCGTCATTGTTGTTTGGCAGGCCTGGGCTGGATTCAAACCCACCACCTTAGGTGTATGTGGCTTGTGCCTCAGCCACTTAAGCCACAGGCTCTAAGCCTATAATTTTTTTTTCTTACCAAATTAAATGCCCAGAGAGATTTCAGTTCTTTCTGATTCTTTATCCCGCTCAGTCTCCTATAGTAAGACTCTTGATGCCTGCGGAAAATGGATCTTCCCTATGGAGGCCACATTCAGCTGGCTTTTCTGTAGCTTCCCAGTCTCAGAGGTTGTGTTAGTCCCATGCATGGTTCCTGGTTTAATGCTCCACATTTCAGGTTGTGAGAGTTAAGAGACACAAAAGATTATTAGGGCGTTAACCCCATAACTACTCCATTCAGGGATTAAATTCTGAAGCCCCCGAGCAAGCCCTATGGAAGGAGAGGAAAGGAAGAAACTTCAGCTCCATCAGGATCCCAACTGACTTTGTTAGTCCAGCAAATGCGACCCGAGAACACAACCTGGCCTAGTAGAAATTCAGCCACCTCAGTGTCTGCTTGGGCACTGTCCTGTGTCCATTTGGCCCACTCTGGAGAAGAGCAGACTAGGCATGTCTTCCAGATTATGATAGAGCAGTTGTCACATATCACCACATACCAGAAGAGCATGATTCTTTACAGAATAAAACAATGTTAGTTTTGTCTGCTTTTTCCAGTCAAAACTTTATCGAGCAGGGATAATGTTATTCCATTCCTGGATAAAAACTCCAGCAAAGCCATGAATTTTATAACTAATTTTTGATAATATCCAATTTTACAATCTCTTTAAGTCACAAGGTGACTTATGTTGCATCTTCTCCCCTTTTTAATTTAAGCCTCTTCTGATGACAGCGGGAAGTCGGGCAAAGTTGGCTTCTCTCTTTTGCCCTGTACTTCTCTCTCCCCCTCCTCATTGGCTGTTGGTTAGTTTTTCCACCGAAGTTGGGATGGGGAAAGACAGAAGGCTTGGTTCTTACTTTAACTTGTGCTGGAGTATACTAGTTTGAATACTCCCAGAATGCCAGATATTCAGAGAGGATTCTTTTTCTACCGGTGCATTTTTTAATAGCTCTTCAGAGGTTTCTTGACGAGCTCTTTGCCTTAATTACTCAAAACTCTTTTCTTTCTAGTGGTGGTTTACAGCAGCTCACCCTGCAACTAGGAACATCTGGGGGAATAATTCCAGTGACTTTATGCTTTGGTCTCCTAGACCAGGGTCCTCAAACTACAGCCCGCGGGCCACATGCAGCCCACCTAGGACATTTATCAGGCCTGCCAGGTGTTTTTGCTGCCGCTGCCTGTCTTGCTTAGCAGCCGACTCGTCCCGGGACTGGCAGTCAGGCCCTCCAATGGTCTGAGGGACAGTGAACTGGTCCCCTGTTTAAAAAGTTTGAGGACCCCTGTTAGACTTTCCGGACCCCCGACTGAATAGGACTTTATACAGCCTATAATTCTGCACCCCTCTTCCAACAACCTCTGGGTGTGCCCCTCAACCCCATCCCAATCATACTCCCCTGATTCTCATTAGCTTTTCTCTAGTCCTCATGATTTCCTGGAAAAAAGTCATAGCCCAGTCCAGATTCTGTTTTAAATTTCTCTGATCCGACTGAGGCACAAACCATCTGTCCCTACCAACAATTTAGGAACACAAACTCCCTTCTGATGAGTGGCTGGGACTGGGCGCACACCCCAGAAGAGGTTTAACTTCCTTCCACTGCTGGTCCTCTTCTCTCAGGCCAGCCTCTATGCCCACTTCTCTTTCCTTTCTCCTAAGTCCAGGTTTTCCTAGGTCTTTTTAGTAGACGTGTGTGTGTGTGTGTGTGTGTGTGTGTGTGTGTGTGTATTACACGTATTGTATAGGCAAGATTTTTCTCTGATACGTAAGTATTGAGACATAGCATGGGAGATTGGCTCCTTGAAGGTTTGTTTTTGCTTTGGAGTGAATAATTAAAACAGTAATTAAATATTCCTCAGCTTGTAAGACAGAAATAAAAGAAGGAAATGTACAGGGAAAAACCAGATTCATATTTTGGGTTACTTTGTTTAACTACTTCCTCCCCTACTAAATGTTTGGATCCTTCCAGAGAGTTACTTCTTACCTTGGGCTTTTCCGTCCTGAGAATATTGAAGTCAGGGCCCTGTGGACTATGTTTGGACTATGTTTTGCCAGGATAGGAATTGCCAAGCGCCTCCCAAGCCCCACAGTGAGCTCTGAGCGGTGGTGCTCCTACTCTTGGTCCTCCAGATGAGTACACAACCAGAACACTTGATGGTTTATCCTGCCTTCTCCTTTAGCAATGAGCACAATCATCCACTTTACCAGGAGGAATCTCATTCAAAAGGTTCAAGATCATTCATTCTTCTAACCCCCACTGTATCTCCACCTCTTACACATATTTGCTAACTTTCAAAAACCCATGTCTGGGGTAGTGCCTGTGGCTCAGTGGGTAGGGCGCTGGCCCCATATGCTGAAGGTGGCAAGTTCAAACCCAGCCCTGGCCAAACTACAACCAAAAAATAGTCAGGCATTGTGACTGGTGCCCGTAATCCCAGCTACTCAGGAGACTGAGGCAAGAGAATCGCCTAAGCCTAAGAGCTGGAAGTTGCTGTGAGCTGTGATGCTACAGCACTCACCAAGGGCAGTAAAGTGAGACTCTGTCTCTAAAAAAAAAAAAAAAACTCATTTCTGCTTTTTTTATGAAACATTACAAAAATGCCAAATTTCATTTATTCTAAACGTACATACATTTTCAACTCTTCACATCTCTGAGGCAGGGATGCACTAACAATTGGTGGTGCACCATAATTTAACTTTTGGCTGGCTCTGTTTTTTCGTTGGTGATACATTGCCTATTATCTAAGACTTGATGATAACACAGATTGCATACAAACGGAGAGAACAGAATTATGAACATTCAATAACGATTTTCTAGATTTAACTATCATCATCTCATTGTGTATGCTTTATCTTTTTCAACCTTTCAATTATTGTGAAATGTCTCCATTTTAACAAGGATTTTGGTGATTCAAATACATGTTAACCCTACATATTTTTATTTCATCTCTAATAACTCTAAGTACATTTTCTGATATAGCAATAACGCTATCCTCTCACCATCAAGATTAACAAATGTACATTAACATATTCTAATACCACATCTATTTTCAATTTTTCCCAATTGTCCTCAAGATAAGTGTTTATATTTGATTTGAACAAATTTCAAATAAGGTCCTTTTGTAATCTTACTCATTGTCTTTCTTCTCTTTATTTTTCTGCCATGGCTTATTTAAGAAATCACGTCATTTCTCTTCTCCGGCCTACATTCAGGATTTATCTTATATTGTCTCCCTTTGGTGTACCTTAAATTGTTTTTCTGTCTGCCATGTTTCCTGTAAATTAGAAGTTAGATTACATTCTTGGCAACTGTACTTCGGAGCTGGCCCCGTGCACTGTGTGTTGTATCATATCAGGGAAACACAATGCCTGGCTATGCCACTTGTAGAGATGACCAATTTCAGAATTGATTCTTGTCTTCCACAGCCAACTTTTTCAATGAATGACATTGTCTCTCAAGTCTTTCCTAAGATGTCAATTACAATGAATTAATGTTTACTTGTTTCTTTTTTGGAGTCCCTCTCTTCGGAATTTGTTTTCCACAAGTCTTGGTCACCCATCCATGTTATTTATGAATAGTTTCTTTTGCAAAACGGTATCTCTGTACCATAAAAATGCTAAATAAGTTTGTGAGTCATGGGCGGCACCTCTGGCTCAGTGGTAGGGCACTGGCCCCATATACTGAGGGTAGCGGGTTCAAACATGGCCTGGCCAAACTGCAAACAAAACAAACAAACAAAAATAGCCAAGTGTTGTGGCAGGCACCTGTAGTCCCAGCTACTCAGGAGGCTGAGGCAAGAGAATAGCCTAAGCCCAAGAGGTGGAGGTTGCTGTGAGCTGTGTGATGCTACAGCCCTCACTGAGGATGATAAAGTGAGACTCCTATGTCAAAAAAAAAAAAAGTTTTGAGTCCTGGTGACATACGGACTTCCATTTTAGGTCCAACCTGGCAGACTGGGGATATGCTATTGAGAAAATAAGACTCAGAGTATACCACTTTAGGATAGTCCCTCCAAGTAGACATGTTTATAATTTTTTTTTTCACTATGTAAGAAAGAAAGAAGACTTTACTCTGTTATTAAGATACATAATAAAAAAAATTTCAAAGGCTCGGCGCCTGTAGCTCAGCAGCTAGGGCACCAGCCACATACACCAGAGCTGGTGGATTTGAACCCAGCCCAGGCCAGCCAAATAACAATGACAACTACAACCAAAAAATAGCCAGCATTATGGTAGGCGCCTGTAGTCCCAGCTACTTGGGAGGCTGAGGCAAGAGAATTGCTTACGCCCAAGAGGTTGAGGTTGCTGTGAGGTGTGAAGCTACGGCACTCTACCCAGGGCAACATGGTAAGATTCTGTCTCAAAAAAAGAAATTTTCAATGCATATACCAAGAGTTTATTTAATCTTCTCTGAAGACCAGACCAATGGCTCACACCTATAATCCCAGCAGTCTGAGCAGCTGAGGTCGGTGGATTGATTGAGCTTAGGAGCTGAAGACCAGCATGAGCAAAAGCAAGACCCAGTCTCTATTAAAAACAGAAAAACTAGCTAGGTGTCATGGCAGGGGCCTGTAGTCCCAGCTACTTAGGAGGCTGAAGCAAGAGATCTCTTGAACCCAAGAGTTTGAGGTTGCTGTGAGCTAAAATGATGCCACCCAGGGTGACAGTGAGATTCTGTCTCAAAAAAAAAAAAAAAAAATCTCTGAAATTAAATACATAGGAAGTTACTTGATCTCTTCTGGAATTTTCTGACTTAATAATAACCTTCTTACTTTTTTCTTTCTTAATATGAACTAGTCAAAACACATTTCCTATTTTTAAAAACTAAGTGCCATTTTTTCCCCTTCACATAATACGTAATTCTGGTTACATATTTGCCCTTGTTTAATAGTTTGGGTTAGAGAGACTTAATCTAACCATATGTAGGTCCCAAAGTTTTATAAACAACAGCAAAAGCAATAAGTTCTTTTTTCTTTATTAAATCATGACTTTGTTAAATCATGCATGGTACATTAACGCATTTATGGGGTACAATGGGCTAAACTGATAAACAATGTGGAATGTGTGCATTGAAAAAGTTTTGAAGGACGTAATATTTCCCCAAATCTAGATAAGAGAAAATAACATGAGAGTAAACAAAAAGATGCAAAACAGAGCAATCAGGAGCTCTCTTGAGCTCAGTTTGTTTTAAATGTGATCATACGTATGTTCTAATGTAATGCCGTGTGGTGTGTAACATTTGGGAAGGTTTAAATTTCTGTCACACAAAATTGGGGGTCAGAAGTTCATAACCGAAATATAAAATATGTAGAAAATCTTATTTGTTATTGATAGAAATAATCCAGTGTAAGTATGCCCATGTACTCCCTTTGTTAATGATGAAGGAAGGGAGGAAGAAAAGAAAGAAGAGAGCTCTAGAAAGAAGATGGTAGAATGCTATATTGATGTATTTTTATGTGTATTTGTAAAGACACTCACTGCAAGCTCACATTTTTTCTTGGAACCAAATTATCTAACTAGAAGGAAAATTGTATTTTAGAATGAGTGAAGGCTTTATTCTCGGGTGCTCATATTTTAAGAGCTTTATGTTGTCATGACAAAATTTTCCATCACGAAATAAATTTGGGAAATAATGGGCTAAACAAATTTAAACAGATTTCTTTTCCGGTAGACATCATGGAATTTTCAGTATGTTTTATAGATTATGATTCCTCAAAAATAGAATATAATATGGGATAGTTATGAATGCTATTTGATCACCTGCCTTCAGGTTTTTCATGTGATCACATATTTTTTTCATATTTGATCACATGCCTTCAGGGTTTTCACATTTCTTCATGTGGCTGGGAATTTTCTGTTGTATACTGGACAGGGTAAGTGATACATTTAGAGACTTTGAATTCTGTCTTCAAAAGACATTGAGTTTTATAAGTTTTCTTCCAAAAGGCATTTAAGTTACTGACAGATTGTGTTATTCATGTAAAAATATAGATTTTAGACATGATTGGGGTGGATCTATTTTTTTATTTTGTCTTTTGTCCTCTGCCAAATGCTTTGAGTGCTGTGACATGGTCTTTATTATTAAACCATGATTTCTCTGCAGTGTCATTCAAAAGATAAAGTGTTACCAAACTGCTCTAACTTGGCGAGACTCAAATTTACATTCTATTTCCTCAGAACCACAGTGTGGCTCATATTTCTTCTTGGCTCTTTCAGGCTTTCAAATGGGACCTTGACTCACATGTGTGCCCTTCAGGAATTGACCAAGGATTTGGATACTTTATGGATGTTTTGGTGTTCTTACCTTGCAGACACTTTCTTCTCTAGATTTCTTCACTCAATTTTATAGCTATATGACAGCCCTGAACTCTGATCTCTGATTCATCAATTCAGTCAGACCCTTCTTGTGATTCATCCTCCCAATGTCTCACAAATACGTTATAATCCCCTCTATGATAGAGATCTTTGTGTTCTACAAAGCACACTTGAATAATTGCCCCCAGGCAATGTAATCAATGAATTGAACATTATCCAGAAAACTATATTTAAGCAATATAATCTCATTAAAATAGCTTGAAAAGAAAAGGCATAGCCAGAAATCACCAATATGAATTTTTTTGTATTTTTTCTAGTATGTTTTTATATCCATATCACTTTTAAATACATGATTATAATTACATCATATATAAAATATTGTCACCTGCCTCAGTCACTTAAGAATAATTTTAAGTAGTTTTCCATGAGATAGTCACGGTTTTTAATAGTGCAATAATATTCCATGGGTTTTATTCAGCCATTCCCTGTTGTCCTGTTGTTTAAATTAATTTCCCTCTTACATTTTATGATTTTATAAATTCTGCTCGGATAATCTTATTTCTTTTTCTTTTTTTTATTTTTTTGGAGGCAGAGTCTTACTGTGTTGCTCTTGGTAGTGTGCCATGGCATCACAGCTCACAGCAACCTCAAACTCTTTGGGCTTAAGCAATTCTTTTGCCTCAGCCTCCTGAGTAGCTGGGACTACAGGCACCCGCCACAATGCCTGGCTATTTTTTTTGTTGTTGCGGTTTGGCTGGGACCGGGTTTGAAGCCGCCACCCTTGGTATATGGGGCCAGCACCTTACTCACTGAGCCACAGGTGCCACCCAATTATTGAAGTTTTAGTATTAACCTCATTGATTTGCATCATTTTGTAAGTCTAATGTGAAAACCTCAGTCATTTATAAATTCGAGTAATATTTCAAATTTTTAATTCCTCAGTTGTATGTTTTAATTGTTAGAGTGATACATATCCAATTAAAACCAACGGGCTCGGCACCTGTGGCTCAAGTGGCTAAGGTGCCAGCCACATACACCAGAGCTGGCAGGTTCGAGTCCAGCCTGGCCCGCCAAACAACAATGATGGCTACAACCAAAAAAAAAAAAAAAAAAAAAAAAAAATAGCCAGGCGTTGTGGC
>NW_003852455.1:5339307-5343738 GCF_000181295.1 Otolemur garnettii | reverse complement strand
TGCATAGGCTAGGCCAAGGAACATTTCAACTACTAACTGTGCTCAGTAAATTATTTCTGGGCATTAGATTACTCAAGCCTTTTTTTTTTTTTTTTTGAGACAGAGTGTCGAGCTGTCCCCCTGGGTAGAGTGCTGTGGCATCAAAGCTCATAGCAACCTCCAACTCCTGGGCTCAAGTGAGTCTCCTGCCTCAACCTCCCAAGTAGCTGGGACCACAGGCGCCCACCACAATGCCCGGCCATTTTTTGGTTGCAGCCATCATTGTTGTTTCGAGGGCCCAGGCTGGGGATTCGAATCCGCCACCTTAGGTGTATGTGGCTGGCGCCTTAGCCACTTGAGCCACAGGCACCGAGCCGTGAGACTGTTTCAAAAAAATAAAAATTAAAAATCAAAAAAATAAACCAATTGGTCTGTATTTTCACATCATATTTGCTGTCCTACCAAATTTAGGTAAGCAACGATACTTGCTTGCATACCTTTTCTTACCTGAATGCTGTGGTTTTGCCATATTATGTGACCCTAGTTATATTTATTTATTTATTTTTATTTCATAGCATTATGAGGGTAAAAACATTTTGGTTATTTAAGCTGCTTTTGTATAGTTTGAGTCAAAGTGATCAGTGTGCTGAAAACCCAGATAGGGTGCGTTGTACATGATGGGTGTGCATGTCCCTTCTCCATCGCCTTCCCACCTGCTGGTTTTCCACTGAGTATTACTTCCAAGTGTGCCTATGAGTGTTCAAGAGTTGATTTCAATTTAATAGTGAGTACACGTGGTGTTCTGGTGTTTCTTTTCCCATTCTTGCAATACTTCACTTAAAGAATGGTCTCCCGTTCCATCCAGGTTGTTACAGAGGTATGGGAGTAGTCCCCTGTTTTTTACTATTTTTCTCACTCAATCCAGTGAGCCCCCAATGGCCTATTTACCTTTTTCGGAACCTCCAAACACTCAGGGACCATGTTTTGATATTCTCTTAGAGAATAAGCTACCAAATATTTAAACAGCTTAATTTCTTTCTTTCCCTATCCATTTTTTTTTTTTTTTTTTTTTTTTGCTTAACTATCAGACCCTCAGAGAAGGTAACTATCATCACACCTTCATCTCATTTTGTATCCCAACTTACATGTTTTTATTTGTTAGTACCTCAAGACGCTCATGCATGTGTACACACATTCATCTCCCTTGTTAGAATAAAAACTCCAAGAAGGTAGAGTTTTATTTTGTTTTTGCTTTTGTTTTCAGTGCTATATGAATTAGACCTAGAATAATGCCTTTGATAAATTATAACAAAGAGGCTTGGTGCCTGTAGCTCAGTGGCTAGCACACCAGCCACATACACTGGAGCTGGTGGGTTCGAATCCAGCCCGGGCCTGTCAAACAACAATGATAACTATAACCAAAAAATAGCTGGACATTGTGGCAGATGCCTGTGGCCCTAGCTACTTGGGAGGCTGAAGCAAGAGAATCATTCAAGCCCAAGAGTTTGAGGTTTCTGTGAGCTGTGATGCCACAATACTGAAGGCAACATAGTGAGACTCTGTCTTGATAAACATTTAAAGATTTAAATCTTTAAATCTAAAGACTATATAATGACATTAAAATTGCTTATAGTATAGAGTCAACTAAAAAGTTCAATAAAATATCTTAAATTATCTAAATGTAAAATTCAAAAGTTTATCATAGACTTTCTTTCTTTCTTTTTTTTTTTTGTTGCAGTTTTTGGCCAAGGCTGGGTTTGAACCTGCCACCTCCGACATATGGGGCCAGCGCCCTACTCCTTTGAGCCACAGGCGCTGCCCTAAAGATTACTTCTCAATTATAACCTAACATTGTAGAAAAGTTACATTATTTACATTAAATCTTGGCCTAAGTATTTTATTAACTAATAGGGATCATCCTCTCTACATCCAGTGGTATAAGTTTCATTGTCATTTTCATGATTTTTAAGTAAACTCTTTTCTTTCCTTTAGTAATTTACATTTTTGAAAGCCATCTTTTTTTTTTTTTTTTTTTTTTTTTTGAGACAGAGTCTCACTATGCTGCCTTTGGTGCTGTCATAGCTCCCAGCAACCTCAAACTCTTGGGCTTAAGCGATTCTCTTGCCTCCGCTTCTGAAGTAGCTGGGACTACAGGCACCCAGCACAATGCCAGCCTATTTTTGGTTGCAGTTGTCATTGTTGTTTAGCTGGCTGGGGCCAGTTTCGAACTTGTCAGCCTCGGTGTATGTGGCTGGAGCCATAACCACTGTGCTACAGGCGCCTAGCTGAAAGCCATTAATTTTTTGTAAATTCTAACAATAAGTTACTTATGTAGTATGTATCTGCCTAAGTCCAACATATTGCTGAAGTTCCTTTCTTTTTCTTGTAAAAGCTCCTTTCTACTTTTTCTTGAGTGACTTTTCCACATATTTTCTAATATTTCTTATTTAAAAACTATATTCTCTATTTTTTTAATATTGCATTTTTCTTTCTTTTCTTTTCTTTCTTTTTTTTTAAGAGACAGAGTTTCACTTTGTCCTTTGCCCTCGGTAGAGTGCTGTGGTGTCACAGCTCACAACTTCCAGCTCTTGGGCTTAGGTGACTCTCTTGCCTTAACCTCCCAAGTAGCTGGGACTACAGGCGTCCACCACAACACCCACTATAGTATTGCATTTTTCAATTTAATTTGTTTAGTTTACTTTTTCTTTTTTCCTTTTGTTGATTCAGCTTAGCTAATTTATCTCTTTTGTATTTTAAATACAGAAAATATTGATGTTTATGAACTTATCTTTATTGAAATTTAATTAATTTTAGTCTGTTTGCCTCTATTCTTAAATATTGACTGACAGTACATTAAAATTCTACCTTGATCCAATATTTATATAAGAGAATACTTTCTAATATTCAAGAAATTGAAAACATGCTTAATTATATAAATTAATTTAGTCAACTTCTACTCAATATAAATTAGAAAATATACTCTGAATAAATCTCATTTTACTATTTAAAAAGTTTTTCCATAGAGCCAAATGCAATTATTTTTAAAATGATTGCTTGAGCAAATTTCTGTGTGTTCTGATACATTTTTATCAGTAAAAAGTTGAGTGTACTTATTTTCTAAGGATCATCTCTTTACCATAAAAGAAAATTTTATGTCTTTTGGGTTGTTTTTCCCCTTTTAATTATATATATTTATATTAACATTATATTAACATTGGCTATACTTGTTTGTTTCTCCTTGACATATCATTTTATGCTTTTATTTATTTTTTTTTTAAAAGACAGAGTCTCACTTCATCACCTATGGTAGAGTGCCATGGCATCACAGCTCACAGCAACCTCCAACTCCTGGGCTCAACCGAATCTCCTGCCTCAGCCTCCCAAGTAGCTGGGACCACAGGTACCCACCACAATGCCTGGCTATTTTTTTTTTTTTTTGGTTGCAGCCATCATTGTTGTTTGGTGGGCCTGGGCTGGATTGGAACTCGCCACCTTAGGTGTATGTGGCTGGTGTCTTAGCCACTTGAGCCACAGGTGCCAAGCAAAATTATATTTTTTAATAAAAGATTAAAGCACGTCTTTTTTGTAGAAGATAACTCAATGCCATTTATTTTCATGACTTGTTAAGCTTATTCCTTCTTATGACATTTTATAGAAAGACTTTTTCAGCATATATTTCAACTAATGCTTACCTAATTTCCTAACCAAAAAAATAAATATGATACCATTTTATGAGAGAGAATATTATTTCACCAATAAGTTCACTTTACTTGGTCAGAAATCTAAGAAGCTAATTTCCATAATTAGAAAAAGAGACTCTATGTACAATCTTATTGCTTTACCTATTGTGATGACATTTTCAGCAATTATGTAGACATATCCCCATTCCCTCAGCCGGTTTATTGGACACAAAAGACAGTTCCTTCCTCCCTATTTCTTACACTTTTTTGTTTATTTATTTGAAACTGCCTATTACTTATCTAAATTATGTTTGAATATTCTTGCAGGAATAATATACCTAAGCGATATGTCTTTCTATACCCTGTATATTTCTTTTGTATAAGAAATAACTTAAGCAGCAGAGAGAGGGAAGGAGGGAGGGGAATGGGGTCTCAGTAAAAAAAAAAGTTATTTCTTTTGGGGGGGTTATTATATTTATTTATTTATTTTGGTTTTTTAATTTTATTTTGTCTTTCTTTTTTTTTTTTCTTTTTTGTCGAGACAGAGTCCCACCCTGTGTCCCTGAGCAGAGTGCAGCGGCTTGGTAGTTCACTGCAACCTCAGACTCCTGGCTTGTGGGCATCCCGCTGCCTCAGCCTCCAGAAGCCGCTGGGATTACAGGTGCTGGCCGCGACACCCGGCTGGGTTTTTCCACTTTTTTCATGAGTCAGGGTCTCACTTTCACTCAGGCGAGTCTCGAACTCCTGAGCTCCAGCGATTCTCCCTCCTCAG
>NW_003852455.1:5317596-5338323 GCF_000181295.1 Otolemur garnettii | reverse complement strand
AAAAAAAAAAAAAAGAAAGAAAGAAATTTAAGTTTTATTTTTTTAAAACTAGTAAACTCCATGCCTGTGGCTTAAGCAGCTAAGGTGCCAGCCACATACACCTGAGCTGGTGGATTTGAATGACGGCTGCAACAAAAAATATTCAGACATTGTGGAGGACGCCTGTAGTCCCCACTACCTGGGAAGTGGAGGCAGGAGAATTGCTGGAGCCCGGGAGTTGGAGGTTGCTGTGAGCTGTGATGCCATGGCACTCTACCTAGGACAGCTTGAGTCTCAAAAACAAACAAATAAACAAACAAAAAAACTAGTAAGTTATGTTCTGGAATTTTCTATTTTTAAATACTTCTGTTTATGTTACATATGGTTTCCTTAATTTTTGCCCTTTTATTTTCTTTTATGTGTTGGATTATTTTGGAGATTGCCATCTGATTACTTGTTTCTCTTGTTTGATAAACTTTTTGTTGCCTAAAGTTTGCCTTAGAACAAAACCTCCCTCTGGTTTTGCATGAGATCACTTTTCACATGATTTTGAGAATGACTGTATTCAATATCAATCACCATCAATTTCAAATATGATAGCCCATATTTAATCTGTAACATGAGTTGCATCTTCTTTTGCGTTCTCAAATTGGCTCTTCAGAACCATTCCTTAATGTGACTCCTTTACACCAATCACAGACCATGAAAGGAAAAGTAGGAGAAAGTAATTCATTCATTCAAAGCCGCACAATTAGTAGCTGTTGAATGTGGTATTCAAATATTCATCACACACAGAGACTAAGTTATTCACAATAGAGCTCCACTACCTTCTAAACTTTTCTTATGAGTTTTGCAGTGAATTCAGTTCAGAAGAAAACTTTTCTTTTGATTTTGTCATTTTCTGCTACAGAAACATCTACAGATCTGAAATACATTTTTCTTCTGTTTACCTGTTGTCCATAAAAAGGTGCTTATTGGCTCGGCGCCTGTTGCTCAGTGGCTAGGGCGCCAGCTGTATACACTGGAGCTGTTGGGTTCAAATCCAGCCCGGGCCTGCCAAACAACAATAACTACAACCAAAAATAGCTGGGCATTGTGGTGGGCACCTGTAGTCCCAGCTACTTGGGAGGCTGATGCAAGAGAATTGCTTAAGCCCAGGAGTTGGAGGTTGCTGTGAGCTGTGACACCAGGGTACTCTATACAGGATGACAGCTTGAGACACTGTCTGAAAAAAAAAAAAGAAGGTGCTTATCGGGTATGGAGAATAGTAAGGTTGTCTGTTGTCTGAATACCACTTAGTTGCTGCCTAGTCCTCTTTAGGCCTGGAATAATAGCATCTTACCTTTAAAGTTGAAGAGAGAATGATGGACAATTCTTAACCATCATGTAATCAGTTCAGCTCACTGAGATAAAAACATTCTGGATTGGGGAACCTGCAGCCTTCTGATTTCAAGATTGTTTCTTAGGCACCAAATAAGGCAAGAAAAGCTTCAGCTTTCTCTACTGCATCCCTTTTGATAAAAAGATTTGTTCTGTAAAATTTGGATGCAGTCAAAGGGACCTAGAAGGGCACAGGTTCTGCTGGAGTAAAACACCCTACAGTGGGTCACAATGATCAGCTCTTAAGTAATCCCCTCCCTTGATAGAAGGCGGGATTAATGACTTGCTTCTAACTTGTTTTATATACTATGTGGTAAAAGTGATAGGACGCTACTTCTGTGATCATGTTTTGTCATGTGGTACAGTCTCAGCAAAGTGGAAAGAGATTCTCTTATGGTCTTGATGAAGTGGACAACTGCAATGCAACCTACTGAGGAGAAGTGCATGTCAGAGGTCTTTGGGCAGCCTCCAAGGACCTGACAGTGCCCTCTAGCTGGCAGTCAGCAAAGTGCTGGGGATCTCAGCAGACTCCTGCACGAAAACGAATACTGCCAACAATCTGAATCTGGAACCACTAATAGATTCTGCCCTACTTAAGCTTCCAGATAAGCATGTAGCCCAGCTAACGCCTTGGGTGCAGCCTCAGAGATCCCAAGCCAAAACAAACAACAACAACAAAAAACCAGGCTGAACCTGGGCTGCTGACCCACAGAAACTGTAAGATAATGTGTTTTTATAAGCTACTAAGTTTGTGATAATTTTTTACACAACAATAGAAATATAGTGCACATGGTTATTTACCACATGAACCAAAAAGAGCAAGTTAAAACATATATTCTTATGGATTTTATATTATTTATTTTTGTTTATTCATTTTGAGACAGTCTCACTTTGTTGGTAGAGTGCTGTAGTGTCCATAGCAACTTCAAACTCTTGGGCTCAAGTGATCCTCTTGCCTTAGCTTCCCAAGTAGCTGGGACTACAGGTGCCTGCCACAATGCCTGGCTATTTTTAGAGATAAGATCTCACTCTGGCTCAGGCTGATCTCACACCTGTGAGCTCAGGCAGTCCACCCATGTCAGCCTCCCAGATCTTAGGGATTTTTTAATTTTTTATATTTCAGGATCTTAAGGTGAGATAATGCATTTATATTTTAATATAGCATGGTTGAGAACAATTCTCAGAATAGTGTTTGAAAATCACTCCTCTAGACACTACAAAAAAGAGAGAAGAGAAGAAGAAGAAAAAGGAGAAGGGGGAGAAGGAGGAGGAGAAGGAGGAGAAGAAGAAGAAATATTTCTGTAAATCACAAGTTAGAACATGGGGCCTGGGAAAAATTTCAAGTATGTTCATGTGGCTTAAATCTCAGTCTCTGCTTGTGGAATGAATAAATCTAACAGGACATATATATATATATATATATATATAATATATATATATATATTTTTTCCTGTGTCACCCTTGGTAAAGTACCATGGTGTCACAGCTCACAGCAACCTTAGACTCTTGGGCTCACACGATGATCTTGCCTCAACTTCCCAAGTAACTGGGACTACAGGCACTTGCCACATTGCCTTCCTATTTTTAGAGATGGGGTCTCGCTCTGGCTCAGACTGGTCTTGAACCCATGAGCTCAGGCAATCCACCCGCCTTGGACTCCTAGAGTGCTAGGATTCCAGGAGAGAGCCACTGCACCTGGCTACCGTTTCAGTTCTTGGCTGAAGAATAACCAGACCCACCAAAGCAAAGTGAGCATGAAACAAAGTTTATTGAGGAAAAGATAGACAGGTTTACAGAGCAAGAGAAGTTGGGCAGGCTGAACACCCATAGCACAGTGGTTACGGCACCAGCCACATACAATGAGGGAGCTGGGTTCAAACCCAGCCCAGGCCAACTAAACAACAATGACAACTCCAACAAAAATAGCCAGGCATTGTAGTGGGGCGCCTATGGTCCCAGCTACCTAGGAGGCTGAGGCAAGGGAATCACTTAAGCCCAGGAGTTTGAGGTTGCTGTGAGCTGTGATGCCATAGCATTCTATTAAGGGTGACAAAGTGAGATTCTGTCTCAAAAGAAAAAAAAAAGATAAGTTTGACATACACAACAAACAGTCCCTCTTGTTGTAGCGAAAAGGGCTCTGACGATGGTCTGGGTCCTGTTTTGTCTAGATTGTCTCCTCCTCATGGTTCGGACGTTACCATAGACCCACTCTGATGGACAGTTAATGACATGATGATTAGCCTTAGGTTATTCTAGATGACTTTCTGAACCCTGTCGTGCCTGGGCTTCCGGGCCTGATGGGAGTTTCTTCTTCCCCTCCGTGTGGCAGTTACTTCCTTCAGACAGGACTAAGGTGGGGCAGCTCTAAAAGTGGGGTTGCCCTTGTCCTTCTTCCCAGGTGGGCAAAACACCCACTTTGTTCCTTATGAGAGTCTCCAAGATCCCTTGCTGTCTCCCTAACAAGTTCTCATGAATAGACATTTTATTGTTGCTATATTACTTTATTTTTTTATTTATTGAGACACAGCCTCAACCTGTCACCCTGGGTAGAGTGCTGTGGCATCACAGCTCACAGGAGCCTCCAACTCCTGGGCTCAAGCGATTCTCCTACCTCTGCCTCCCAAGTAGCTGGACTACAGGTGCCCGCCACAACGCCCAGCTATTTTTTTGGTTGCAGCTGTCATTGTTTGGCAGGCCCAGGCTGGATTTGAACCTGCCAGCTCAGGTGTATGTGGCTGATGCCTTAGCCACTTGAGCCACGGACACCGAGCCTGCTTTATTACTTTAATCATTTCTTAATCTATGCTTCATTAAGCACAACATCATGTGCATTAAAGATATAAATTTGTATATAACATATCTCTTCAAGCCAAAGAACTTGAAATCCAGTAGAATGAGATAACACACTTTATACAGTATAATAAATGGTGATTTCCTTAGAAACAGAAAGAGTTGGATAGAAAGATTTTTCCCTTATTCTGGGGAAATTAAGGATGACATTCAGAAGAAGTTAATGATTGAACTGAACCTTACAAAAATGAGCGAAATTTGGTTTCTAAGAAATGGAGATGAGTTAAGTTGCATAGAATCTGCAAACTAGTTAGTGGAGTCAGAGATCACCTCCAGCACCTCTGTCTGAACTCATATACGAACTCTTTGGTTAGACCTATAAACCAAATTGACACCAGGCAGAGTTACAAATGAAAAGCATACAAATTTTATTAGTTTTCCATTTCCATGGAGCCCTTCACAAGAGTGTGATATGCATAGTGGCTTTCATCCCTTTTAGAAAAAACAAAAAAACATTGTGAACAAAATAAAATCTTAAGCTCCCCCCACCCAACAGGATCTGGCTGGATGGATTCCCTTTTGGCTAAGGGGATCCCTAAAACTGAATTACTAGCCATGAGAAGGGAGTTCAGACACGCCTCATTATATCCCCCTTCTTGAAGATACTGTTACTGGAATTTCTTCTTGAAAAGGCAGCCCCTGGAAATGAGGGTTCTGATTTCTGAGCTCCCCTGAGCCTACAGAATGGGGGAATCCCTGTCCAGCCCTGAGTGGGGGAATCCTGTATCAATCCTCCCTCTCCAAATAGAAGCTCTAACTGCCCTTAGGGAAAAGGGGTGCTGACTGCTCCAAACTGCTCCCTGCTGAAGATGGACGGTGATATGGGGGGCAGCTAGAGGTTCCTCAGGAGGGTGATCCAGGGTTCACAATAAATGGAAATCTAGGTTAATCCCTCTAACTTGGGGCCAGATGTTAGGATATGACATTCTCTTCATGAAATTGCCCAGGAAACTGGGGTCTAGGCTTGAATAGAGGAACCCTGTATCAATAGAAGGGGACAGTTAGGGTTTCCTGAGATAGAGGGTGATCCAGTGGTCTGCAGAGTCCAGTCTTCAACCCTAACCCTTTTCACTGTGGCCTGATGATCTCTTGCTGGCTGGCTTCTAAATAGTAACTTCAAATCTTTAGACTCACAAATGTAGGTGGACAGTGGTTGATTCTTTTCAGTCTGCTTCTGCAGAAAGTGGTGGGTTTCAGGATTTTACTCACAATGTATCCACGAATCTATTCCCATAACTTTAATAGCTGTAAAAGACAAGATAATGGGAAAGACCTGAATGAACTAACCTTCCCAAGAAAAAATCCCTTTCCTGGGAAGCATGTCCCTCCCAGGAAATAATAAATGGACCAATCCCAGCCTCCCTAGCCCTTTCCCATCCACCTGCCCAGGTAGAATTGACCTGCCCAGAAGAATCAAGTGTATGTCCCTCCCAGGAAGTGGTGGATGGACCAATCCTTATCTCTCTAACCCTTTAAATTCCCCTTTCCACAATTACCCACATGTGGATTTCTTTCCCAGTTGGAGATCTGGCCTCACTGCTACAGGTGGGGTAAAGCCATTTAAATTGCACAAACCCGGACTCTGTCTTCCTTTTGTCTCGCGCCCCGATTAGTCTTGTATCTTTGACTCCATAACTTTTCACTTTCTAGCCTCATCCAAGACTTCATTTTTCTCATAGTTAAAGTTTGATTTAGTAGTAGCATTACATCTTTCCTGGTCAAAGCTTTGTCCTACCCTTTGGAGAATATATGTGTACCTATCTAGGTCATCAGAAAATTTTCCTAAATTAACCTTTGTTTTAAAACTGCCAGAGAACATGAAGTGAATACTTACACATTTCCCCTTTCACCACCTGCAGTCTCAACCAAGGGTCACAAAGCAGGATACAGTTGCTTTCTGGGTGTCCCCCCAGGACCAGAAGAAACTCCTGAAACAGACTCTTTCTTGGGGTTTTCTAAAGGCAGGGAGGAAGGTGCTGGAGAAGTAGATGGTGGGTTTGAACTAGGTGTTGACAGCGTCTCTTTCTGGCCATTTGGGAAAGTTACTGCAGCCAAGAGAGCTGGATCTATCTGACAGATTTTGCATAGTTGGGGGTTATCTCTAAGAAAAAAGAAAGCTTTCACATAGGGCACTTCAGACCACTTCTCTTCTTGTTTACAAAAACGATCTAATTGTAAAATGGTATCATATTTTAGAGTACCCTCTGGTGGCCATTGCTCATCCTTGGCGAGTCTATACTGAGGCCAGGCCTGGGTGCAAAAGAAAACCATGTGTTCTTTTTTCAGTGTCTGGGGATCAAACATGTCCCAGTGCTTCAGAATGCAGCCCAGTGGAGTGTTCTCTTGGCAAGTGAGTATGGTACCCATCTGTGGGAAAGAATAAACATCCAGCATCATAATCTATCCCACCCTGTTTTCCTGGGTTGTCCAAGCATCCCCTGACCAACCCAGGAAGCTTTCCAGCCAAACAGAAGGAACTATCTTTCGAATGCTTGGGAAAGAATTTGAGGAGAGTGGTCTCACCAGCTCCTGTGCTTGTCTAGATTTGCCCACAATTACCAGTACAGTGCGTTGCACCTGCAGGTTCTCCTGTATTTATTACTTGCCAGCAGCACAGCCTGAGAAATCAGCTATCTGGGAACCTGGCCCCACCTAATCCAAGTTCTATCTCTTTCTGCACCCACCATTGAGTCTATGGCTGTCAATCAAAGTGGGGATGAACCTTACCCTGGAGCAAATGGCTGTGTGGTGATAAATTTTACAAAAATTTCCTTCCCTTTTCTTTTCTTTTTTTTTTTTTAGCAGAGTTTCACTACATCGCCCTTGGTAGAGTGCAGTGGCATCACAGCTCACAGCAACCTCCAACACCTGGGCTTAGGCAATTTTCTTGCCTTAGCCTCTGGAGTAGCTGGAACTACAGGCACCCACCACAATGTCCAGCTACTTTTTTTGTTGTTGCAGTTTGGCTAGGCCCAGGTTTGAACCTGCCACCCTTGGTATATGGGGCTAGTGCCCTACCCACTGAGCCACAGGTTCAGCCCTTTACAAGCTTTTTCTAAATTCCCAGTAACAAGGGAAAATAGGCTTTTTATCATGAGCTGGTCTTCAAATGCTACATTTCCCACCCTCCTTTCTCCCCCCGAAGTTAGCAAGGCAACAATAATTAAACACAGTAAACAAACAAAAGAAATCAGGGTCCAGACATTTAAAATTTTTGCATTAGAATTATTTACAACTAGTGAAATCTTAGAAAATCCTGGAATGCCTTTGAATGTTGGGGTGAAAGAAAGCAACACTAACTCCATTTTCATGTAATTCTTTTTTCTGAGGATCAGTGGGAAGGCAATGCAGGCCTGATTCCACTCTGTTGTTTTGCTATATTTTTTTGCTTTAAAAAAAAAAAAGCCAGTTCTGGGCAGCGCCTATGGCTCAGTGAGTAGGGAGTTGGCCCCGTTTACTGAGGGTGGTGGGTTCAAACCTGGCCCAGCCAAACTACAATAAAAAAATAGCCAGGGCCTGTAAGTCCCAGCTACTTGGGAGGCTGAGGCAAGAGAATTGGCCAAGCCCAAAAGCTGAGGTTGTCACCACAGCACTCTACTGAGGGTGACAAACACTCTGTCTCTAACAAAAAAACTAACAAACCCCTCCCCCCCCAAATACATTGGTTCCACTTGCCTCCCTACTCATTGCATGGTATTTTAACTCTACCTGGTTAGAATTGTTAGAATTATTAGTATTCTGTAGGTCACCAGCTATTTTTGTGCCCACAACCCTTGTGTTTACGTTAAGGTGGTCTTCATGCCATCTGTATATGATATGGAAATGCTAAAAGAGCAAGTTGGACTCCACTTACTGCTTAATTACTCCTTTTCTGTTATATTCCATTACCTTCAAAACTGGTTCTTCTTGTTTGCCCTCCTTTTGCATAACCCTGAATGCATTTAACTAGGATTGTTAGTGATGTAGGTTACTGATTACACTTGTGATTATATACTTGGTCATCATTGCTTTTTTATGACCATGTTGTTTACAACCCTCACCTGAGAGTCCTCCCTACACTACTTTAGGGCATTGTAGATTTTATTTGTTTTGTAAAAGGAATTACTAAGTGCTCTCCCAATTTCCCCTAACTGCTAGTTTTTTTTTTTTGAGATAGAGTCTCACTTTGTTGCCCTCGGTAGAGTGGCATCACACAGCTCACAGCAACCTCCAACTCCTGGGATTAGGCAAGTCTCTTGCCTTAGGCGATTTTCAGCCTCCCAGGTAGCTGGGAATACACGTGCCTACCACAACGCCCAGCTATTTTTTTGTTGTTGTTGCCGTTTGGCCAGAACTGGGTTTGAACTTGCCACCTATGGTATATGGGACAGGTGCCCTACTCACTGAGCCACAGTCGCCACCCCTAACTGCTGTTTTCATTTCTGTGACTATGTCTTCTTGCCCCATGGAAGAACTTTGCCTTATAAAAGTCAGAGCCTCAGACAACTCACCCCATGAGTCCCAACTCACAAACCCCAGGTTGGGACACTGAGGCAGTCGCTGGCTGGCTCTTCAATAAAGCACTCTTCTTTAATTTGCTCTTCAATAAAGCACTCTTTTTTAATTCAACTTGTCGGTGGTGTGGTCCTGGGCATAATGTGAACCTTTCCATTTACACTCATATCCCAGGAAAAAAAAAAATCAAACACCCAGGGCCATTTTCTTTGCCTTTTCCTCATTTTTAAAGTTTTTTTCTTTCTTTTTTCCTTTTTAAAGAAGAGACTGAACTTTAGCCTAGGGTTTAAGGCCATTTTGCTAGGGGGCATTTCCTTGGGCTTCCCAATGCAGGCTTCTGGTCACCCAGAGAAGCCATGTAGGGAGTCATTTTGCCCTTTGTTTGGGGCTGACTTCTTGGCTGCTAACCCTTAATGTAGTTCAGTTTGGTTTTTTTTTCCCACAAACACACAAAAAAACCCAGTTGATTTTAATTTGGGGAAGGACCTTTTTGAAACTCACAACATCTGAAAAATACTAGAAACAAATGGCACAAACTTAACTAAATACATAAAGCAATCCTTTACAGACATTCCAACAAAGCATGCAAACTGCAAGGAGAGGCAGACAAAGTGGCTGGAGTCTGTAGAGGTAAATAGAAGAGGTTTGGGACTAAGGAAGACATGAGCCATAGTACAAGACCTGGGAGAGCACTTTTTTAGAAGGCCCTCCAGTGCCATAGGATCAGAACCATTGCTGAGAACCCCAGACTCTCTGGATGCTACTTCTGTTTGCTCTGCTCTCAACCAGAGAAAAGGAGCGAATGCAGATTGCATTCAGAATCCTGCTAACATTCCCTTCAGCTCCTTTCTTGGAGCCAAGGGGAAAGTTTGTTTCCCAACAGCCTCTGGCTCATGAACGGGAGGTTGGCAGCGGCATGACACTGTTAGGGGAGGACAGACATGATTATAAAGAAACAGGATACAAGTAAGTGGTCCCATTGCTTACCACAGATCTTCAATCCCGGACTATGGCCCCAAAATATTTTTCCAGAATTTCTTCTTCAGTAGGTCCTTGGCCTCAGGAACTCGAAGAATGAACCCACAGACCACAGATCAGTGGTAAGGTAGGATTTTACTAGACAGAAAGGAACACAGGAGCAGAAAAAATGCACCAGAGCTTCTGCCAAAGAGGAAGACCAAATTGGAAGTCTCTCCTGGATCCTTTTGTCTCCCAGTAGATATAGTCTGGAAAATTACATTTTGACTAGGATTTGGTAGGTGGAAAAATATCCTTTCAAACTTTAATGTAGTCCGTCCCTTGGGGCGAGGTTATTAGGTCTTTGTCTCAGGGAAGGGATTAGGGTGTGTGCTTTCTACTCAAGGTGGAACCACCCCAAAAATATCTCAGGCTGCTTTTTCCTGATCTTGTTAGAGTTCAGAGGGCGTGGCCTGGAAAAGGCAGCCTGTTTGTGCCTGGAAATGGGAGTCTGATTTCTGAACTCAACCTGGGCCTACAGAATGGGAGAATCCCTGTCCAGCCCTGAGTGAGGGAATCCTGCAGGTCCTCAATATATATAGCAAATCACTTCAATCTGGGTACGTGTCCAGTGGCTTGTGTCTAATTAACAGACTTCATTAACTTAAAGTATTGCAACCCTGTACACAAAGCTTCATTTCTTTAATAAATTACAAATGAAAGAGTCTGGCTCAGTTGGCACCTATAGGCTGGCAGGTCCGAACTCAGCCTTGACTGCCAAACAACAATGACAACTACAACAAAAAAATAGGTGGTGGGCACCTGTAAACCCAGCAACTAGGCTGAGGCAAGAAAATCGCTTAAGCCCAAGAGTTTGAGGTTGCTGTGAACTGTGATACGTGGCACTCTACCCAAGGCGACATAATGAGACTCTGTCTCAAAAAATAATAATTATAATAAATAATAAATCAAAGAGTAGTTATGAAGCCAGAAAGTTTGACATTTTTTCTGTTGACAATGTTAAATTTGAGAAGAAACAAGACCAGGAAAAGTCTGGCTGGGGGCAGGAAATTTTCTAGGAGGAATATGAGGAGTTAATAAGCATATTCACTGGGGTCCTTTGCAGCCCCCACTTCCCAGGCTCTGATGATAAGGGCTATTTTTTCTACCTGGTTCCCTGAGGAAACGTATAGCTTGATGCAGGAGGGAAGATACAGGTTAGCTAGTCTTTTCTGAAGCTGTAATTCCTCCACTTTTTTTAACTTGAAATAATCAATATATCAACCCAGCTTATTTTGGAAAAGCACATTCTTTACCAGAAATAAAGGAAAATTGTCAAAGAATTATTTCTATTATTGAAAGACGTCTATATTCCTCTTTTAATGTTCCCATTTAGAGCTCAGTTTAGCCAGTTAATAGACTTTGTAGCAACTCTTAGACTTTGTAATCTTGGTAAACACTTGAATACAAAGCCAGCCCTTCTAGAGCAGCGCAGTATGTTTAATTGAAGATATGGTAATTCTGAGTTATTTTGCTGCAGACTTTAAGAGGCTTTTAAGGCAAAACCTTTATGGCTGGTTGCATTATATCATTTTAAAAATAGGTAAGGGTTTTATGAAACATACTGCCCCTCAGGCAGAGCTAAATTACTCTTTCATGCATGGCTCAGATGAGAGCGGTTATTTGAACATTCAGAACTCCTTTCAACGCTAATTTTAAATAGATAATTCCATATGCTATTTGAGTTTCCCTGGAAGGATGCGTTTGCCAGTGCTAACATAGAGAATGCTCTTTATTTTATGGTTTTAAAAAAGCTTAGATTGATGGTGTCTTTTTAACATATTAATTTGCCTGCCAAGAGTGCCTCTCCAAAATGGCTGTTAAAGTTTTGTCTGCATCATGAATTTGCTGCTTCCTGAAATATTTATTTATTACCCATCTTTGTAGAAAAACACTGCCTTGGAATTACTTTTGTGCATGTCTGTTTCCGCCTTTATATTTACAGTTCCTTGTGGTCCTGCTTTTGTTTGATTCTTCATTGTAGCTCAGCAATTTCTAGCATGTAACACGTACTCCAGAAAAGTTGGTTGTATCCAATCCTCTATCACTACATCTCAGTGGAACATAAGCCACAACACAATGACCGTTTAATATTTCTTTTATGAGAGATGTGCACTCTTGGCTTTTTCTTTTTTGAAGTTTTTGGATAGGGCCAATCTTGAACCACCACACCCAGTATATGGGGCCTGGGCCCTACTCCTTTCAGCCACAGGCACCGCCCTGGTTCTGTTCTTGAGACTCTTAGGGACCTGCTGCCACCCACTTGCACAGAAATAAAGGAGAATGCTGAGTTCCTCAGGGGAAATTCCAAGCACCTAGGCAGCCTTGAAAAGTACAATAAATCACAGCTGGGCGCGGTGGCTTCTACCTGTAATCCTAGCACTCTGGGAGGCCAAGGCCAGTGCATTGCCTGAGCTCACAGGTTTGAGACCCACTTGAGCCAGAAAGAGACCTCGTCTCTGAAAAAAAGAAATAGCTGGGCATTGTGGTGGGCACCTTTAGTTTCAGTTACTGGGGAGGCTGAGGCAAGAGAATTGCTTGAGCCCAAGAGATTGAGGTTGTTGTCAGCTGTGAAGTCATGACACTCTACGAAGGGCAACAAAGTGAGACAGTCTCCAAAAAAAAAAAAAAAAATGCAATAAATGAACCACTTGAGAAGCAAGAATGTAATATAGGCTTGGCGCCTGTAGCACAGTGGTTATGGCACTGGCCACATGCACTGAGGCTGGCGAGTTCTAACCCAACCTGTGTCAGCTAAACAACAATGACAACTACAACAACAAAATAATAGCCAGGCGTTGTTGTGGGTGCCTGTGGTCCCAGCTACTTGGGAGACTGAGGCAAGAGAATCGCTAAGCCTAGGAGTTTGAAGTTGCTGTGAGCTGTAACACCATGGCACTCTACTGAGGGCAACTGAGTAAGAGTCTGTCTCAGAAAAAAAAAAAAAAGTAATATAACGAATTTAATTGCTTGTCCCCAATGCATTGAAATGTTCTTGAGCATGTTTTTATGCAGTTACTAACCATTTGTCTATTGAAAAATGTTTCATTTTCTGTTGAAAAATGTTTGCTCCAACATTTTGTTCATATTTCTTTTGTAATTGGACTCTTAGTGTATTATAAGAATCCTTTATATCTTGTGGCTACAAGCTCTTTTTCACTATGCCTTGCCAATTATTTTCTCTCCATTTTGTGGCTTGTATTTTTATGCTCTTAATAATGCCTATTATGAGAAAACTTTTAATTTTAATAAGGTTCAATTAAATTATTCTTATGTGTTCCTTATGCTAATTTGTTCTATCATCTAATCTATTAATAACCTTAAGGTTAATAATATTTTCTCTATTTTCATCTTCTATTTACATCTTGCTATGATTTATTTCACCCTTATGTCATAAGGTTGTGGTTCATTTATTTTTTTCATATTAGTATATTAGTGTTCCAGCATAAATTATTCAAAGCATTTTACTTTCCTCATTAGATTAGGATACATCTGAAGAAAATCAATTAATATGTGCAACTATTTCTGTGCTCACTATCTTATTGTATTGATCTCTATACCTGACCCCACACCAATAGCAAACTGTTTTGGTTTCTGTTGCTCTGAAGTAAATACTAGAATAAGGTAATATAAGTCTTTCAATTTTTTTTTCTTTAAATTTTAGTAGCGAGGCCGGGAGCAGTGGCTGAGTAATCTCAGCACTTGGGAGCCAAGGTGGCTGGATTCCCTGAGCTCAGAGATTCAAGACCAGCTGGAGCTGGGCATTGTGGTGGGCTCCTGTAGTCCCAGCTGCTTGGGAGGCTGAGGCAAGAGAATGGCTTAAGCCTGAGAGTTGGACATTGCTGTGAGCTGTGACACCATGGCACTCTACCAAGAGTGACAAAGAAGACTCTGTCTCAAAAATAAATAAATAAATAAATAGATTTTAGTAACTATTTTGGTCCTTTGCTTTTCCATATACATTTAGAATCAGCTTATCAATTTTGATTTTAAAAAATCGTGCTGGGGGGCGGTGCCTATAGCTCCAAGGAGTAGGGCGCCAGCCCCATATGCTGGAGGCAATGGGTTCAAACTCAGCCCTAGCCAAAAACTGCAAAAAAAAAAAAAAAAAATCATGCTGGGTTTCAATTCTTTTGTATATGTAACCAGAAGGGGAATTCATGGATCCTGTAGTCATTTTATTATAAATTTTAAAGAAACTATTTTACATTCCCACAAATGATGTACTAGAGTTCTAATTTCGGATGGTGCCTGTCACTCAGCGGGTAGGGCACCAGCCACATACACCGAGGCTGGTGGGATCAAACCCAGCCCTGGCCAGCTAAAAGCAACAATGAAAAATGCAACAAAAAAATAGCTGGGCATTGTGGCAGGTGCCTGTAGTCCCAGCTACTTGGAAAGCTGAGGCAAGAGAATCG
Organism: Otolemur garnettii; assembly: GCF_000181295.1. Classification (NCBI taxonomy): domain Eukaryota; kingdom Metazoa; phylum Chordata; class Mammalia; order Primates; family Galagidae; genus Otolemur; species Otolemur garnettii. Next base: position 5,324,185 of record NW_003852455.1, on the reverse strand, counting down.
CTTGAGCCCAAGAGTTGGAATTTGCTGTAAGTTGTGACACCACAGCAACAAAGTTAAACTCTGTCTCAAAAAAAAAAAAATAGAGTTGGCTTGGTGTCTGTGGCTCAAGTGGCTAAGGCGCCAGCCACATATACCTGAGCAGGCGGGTTCAAATCCAGCCCAGGCCCACCAAACAACAATGACGGCTGGAATGAAAAAACAGCCGGGCATTATGTTGGGTGCCTGTGGTCCCAGCTACTTGGGAGGCTGAGGCAGGAGACTCACTTGAGCCCAGGAGTTGGAGGTTACTGTGAGCTGTGATGGCACAGCACTCTACCCAGGGTGACAGCTTGAGGGTTTTTTTTCAAAAAAAAAAAAAAAAGAAAAGAAACATATACTGTTTGTCTAATTTTGCTGTTGTTGCTTGTGCTTTTGGTACTATGCCTGAGACTATGCCTGAGAAATCAAAGCCCATTGTCATGAAGTTTTTCCTCCTATGTTTATTTCTTGGATTTTTACAGATTCAGGTCTTATGATTTAATCATTCATCAATTTTGAGTTTATTTTTGTGTATGGTTTATAATAAGGGTTCAATTTAATTATTTTGCAGGTAGATATCTAGTTTTCCCATGATGAATTATTGAAGAGACTGCTTTTTCTCCATCATGCATTCTGGGAACCTTTGTTGAAGTTCAGTTGACTCTACATGTATAGATGTATGTTTGTTCTGTTTGTGTATTTATATGTTTGCTTTTATGGCAGTACTTTGTTGAAAGTGGAAGCAGGGCTGTTGGTCTAGTTCCAGTGGCTCAGCACACAAAGATCCAATTGTTGAGACAATGAGGATTATCAAGGAAGAAAGGACTTTTTAATACAAATGATGGCTTAATTTGGAAACAGATGAAACTCTCTCAAATCCATCTCTGCAACTAATAAAGATCATGGACTTTTAAAGGAGGGGTCACATGCCCTGGAGTAAGTCATGGTATAAGTAATGAGGGGCTGCCTGGATTGCAGGGATGCTGTGGGTGATGGTGAATCTTGGTATTGGGAAGTCTTCCCTGGAGACTTCAGAATCTCAGCTCCTTTGTTTTCCAGAAAATTCACTATTTCTTTTTTTGAGACAGAGTCTCACTTTTATCACCCTCAGTAGAGTGCTGTCGTGTCACAGCTTACAGCAATCTCTAACTCCTGGGCTTAGGTGATTCAGCCTCCCAAGTAGCTGAGACTACAGCTACAGGTACCCACCAGAATACCTGGCAAAAAATTCACTATTTCTTGGGTATGGGTATAAAAGTCAAGGAGTTAGTTAAGGGAGAGGATTAAATTTGTTCATAGAACTGGTTACAATTCTCTCCTTTTATTTATTTATTTATTTTTAAAACAAAGTCCCAAGCTGTTACCCCAGGTAGAGTGCCATGGCATCACAGCTCACAGCAACCTCCAATTCGAGCTCAAGTGATGTTCTTGCTTCAGTGTTTCTATTTTTTAAGTAGAGACAGTCTGGCTTTCTCTCAGGGTGGTCTCCAACTTGTGAGCTCAAGCAATCCACCCTCCTCGCCTTCCCAGAGTACTAGGATTATAGGCGTGAGCCACTGCGCCCGGCCCCTCCTTCTTTTTAGTTCTTTGCTTAGTCTTATAGAATTCGGACATGGATGTTTCTGGCTGCTTCCTGGTAGACATAGGCCATATTTGGGGTATGAGGAAGAGGAAAAATATTGAGCTTATAACCAAAACTTTTTAGCACATGTTGCTAATCCCTCCTTGTCAAGGTTGCAAAGTCTATCAAAAGCAAGACCCAGCCTTGTCTGGGATCCCTCCCAGAAAGCATTGCCCTGTGTTGCCCACATGGAATCACCATCCTAAAAGTTTCCTAGTCATTCATGAAAACAGTTTTAGGGGTTTAATTTAGCAAAAGGATAGCTTAGCAGAGGAGGAATACGGCTGTGGTTCCTGACAGCACATTAATCTTTCAGGCTCCTCATTAGAGCTGGTTAGTGCTCTAAACACACTCAATCCTAGAGTAATTAATCCAGAGATACAATCTGGCTGATTGCCTCTTTTTTTTTTTTTGCAGTTTTTGCCCCAGGTTTGAACCCACCACCTCTGGTATGTGGGGCCGGTGCCCTACTCCATGAGCCACAGGCGCTGCCCAATTCCCTCTTTTTTCTAGTAACACCAAGCAACTTCTTTATGTTCAAAATACAAACCTTCTGAAAGTCAAACTAAACAATCTCATGTCCACTGACTTACAGAGATTACTAAATTTTAGTGGTTCTTAAGAAAGATGGAAAGATGTAAACAATCAATAAAAGCAATCTGGCCTCAAAAAAAAAAAAAGAGGAGATAGATTGAGAAGTCTTTATTAATTTTTTTTTTTTTTGTGACAGAGCCTCAAGCTGTCACCTTGGGTGGAGTGCTGTGATATCACAGCTCACAGCAACCTCTAACTCCTGGGCTCAAGCGATTTTCTTGCCTCCGCCTCCCAAGTAGCTGGGACTACAGGCATCCACCACAAAGCCAGGCTGTTTTGTTTTTTCTTTTTTTTTGGTTGCAGCTGTCATTGTTGTTTGGTAGGCCTAGGCTGGATTTGAACCTTCCAGCTCAGGTGTATGTGGCTGGTGCCTTAGTCGCTTGAGCCACAGGCACTGAGCCAAGTCTTTATTAATTACAGTTTTTTTCTTTTTTGAGACAGAGTCTCAAGGTGTAGTTCTAGGTAGAGTCCGTGGGTCACCGCTAACAGCAACCTCAAGCTCTTGGGCTCAAGCAATTCTCTTGCCTCAGCCTCCCTCCCAGGACTACAGGCACCTGCTGCAATGCCCAGCTATTTTTTGTTGCAGTTGTCACTGTTGTTTAGCTGGCCCAGGCTGGGTTCAAACCTCAGCCTCGATGTATGTGGCTGGCGCTGTAACCACTGAGCACGGGCGCCAAGCCAATTTTTATTCTTTAAAAATCTTAACTTTTTAAAGCTCATGTTTTTCCACGTAATCAAACACTTTATAAAGACAAGATAGGACTCACTTTGATAAAACATAAAATTTCAGTTTCTTAGGCCAGTTATTCAAAGGCAAAGAACAACTGTATTTAGTGCAATTGTTTTATTTATTTATTTATTTTTTTGGTTTTGGTTTTGAGCAGGAAACTCATTTAGACAGTTTGGAAGCAAACCTCGTAAGACGAGTACCGGAATTTAGCAGACGTAAGAAGATTGTGTCTAGGGTTATGTGTGAACATAAAGGAAAGAAGGAACAAGAAGACAACGTCGTGAGAATGGGCTTAGTTATTCTTAGTAACAGCACGGGAAGATTTTTTTCACCATGTTGAACAATTCAGACATATAAAGAGGCTGAGAGAAAACATTGCTTTTTCAGACCTTTAAGTTCAATGTTTCACTATCAAACCTCAACGGCAACCGCAGAACCAAAAGGGGGAAAATTACAGGAGCTGACAAAAAGGTTGAAGGAAAGGTTGTCACGTCAGGTCTTCCCAGGGGGGGGGGAAGCAGAAAGCAGTAAGACAGCTAAAGTCAAACTTCTGAGAGATAAATCTGAGAACTTTGCAAAGAAGCAGATTATAGAAAACACTTGCAAGTTTGTTACATTGATCTCATTTACACCTGCCTAATTGATTTTTGCATATACTTAACCATCGTGATAGCCTGGAATATCAGATATACAAGCAATGCGATTGTGCCCTCCCCAAAGTCATTTAATTTCCAGACAAATTTAATACCAAAACGTATTTGCATAAGCATTTTATTGCTGTTTCATTAATAATTTTTTTAAGCTTGTTTACCAAAGATTACTAAACGTATGTGATTGGAAAGAGTTTGGGCTTATTTATTTTTTGAGACAGAGTCTCAAGCTGTTACCCTGGGTAGAGTGCCGTAGCATCACAGCTCACAGCAACCTCCAACTCTTGGGCTTAGGCGATTCTCTTGCCTCAGCCTCCCAGGTAGCTGGGACTACAGGTCCAGCCCGACATAACACCTGGCTAATTTTTTTTTTTTTTTTTGAGACAGAGTCTCCGGCTGTCACCGTGGGTAGAGTGCTGTGGCATCACAGTTCACAGCAACTTGAAACTCTTGGGCTTAAGCAATTCTCTTGCCTCAGCCTGGGACTACAGGCACCCACCACAGTGCCCAGCTATTTTTGTTGTTGTTGTTGTCATTGTTGTTTAGCTGGCCTGGATGGGGTTTGAAACTGCCAGCCTGGGTGCATGTGGCTGTTGTTCCACCCACTGAGTCAGGGGCACTGCCCTTATTTATTTATTTTATAAGAGCTACTTTTTTGGGGGTTTTTTTGTTTGTTTGTTTTTATTTTTGTTTTGAGACAGAGTCTCACTATGTCATTCTTAGTAGAGTGCTGTGGCATCACAGCTCACAGTAACCTCCAACTCTTGAGCTTAAGTGGTCCTCTTGCCTCAGCCTCCCAAGTAGCTGGATTACAGGCGCCTGCCACAACACTCATTGTTTTTTGTTGTAGGCTCAGCCCCTGTAGCACAGTGGTTAGGGCACCAGCCAAATATACTGGGCCTGGCGGGTTCAAATCCAGCCAGGGCCATCTAAACAACAATGACCACTACAACAAAAAAATAGTGGGTTGTTGTGGCAGGAGCCTGTCGTCCTAGCTACTTGGGAGGCTGAGGGAAGAGAATCACTTAAGCTCAAGAGTTTGAGGTTGCTGTGAACTGTGATGCCACAGCACTCTACCAAGGGCAACATAGTGAGACTCATCTCAAAAAAAAAAAAAACCAGTAAAAACATAAATAATTTTTTGTTATAGTTGTCATTGTTGTTTAGCAGGCCTGGGCTGGGTTTGAACCCACCAGCCCCAGTGTTTTTGACCGGCACCCTAATCACTGTACCACCATTGCCTAGCCCAGCTCCTTTTATTTGTAAAACAATTTTGGGGCTCAGCACCTGTGGCTCAAGCGGCTAAGGCACCAGCCACGTACACCTGAGCTGGCAGGTTCGAATCCAGCCCAGGCCTGCCAGATAACAATAATGGCTGCAACCAAAAAATAGCTGGGCGTTGTGGCGGGTGCCTGTGGTCCCAGCTACTTGGGAGGTTGAGGCAGGAGATTCACTTGAGCCCAGGAGTTGGAGGTTGCTGTGAGCAGTGAAGCCATGGCACTCTACCCAGGGGGACAGCTTGAGGCTCTGTCTCAAAAAAAACAAACAAACCAATTTTGGTACCATGTAGACAAATGATACATGTATGTACCAAAACACATTTAAACAGATACACATGCACACAAAGCTTTTTTCTTTTTTTTTTTTTTTTTTGGCAGTTTTTGGCTGGGGCTGGGTTTGAACCTACCACCCTCAGTAAATGGGGCTGGAGCCCTACTTGCTGAGCCACAGGCACTACTGCCACACAGAGTTTCTATAACTTTTATCTTGGAACTCCAGCCATGAGCCCTGATGAAGTTCCCCATATATCTGTACACATTGTTTCCATTCCTTTTCCCTGTCCAACAACGGGCACTGCTGTATCACAGCCAGGTTGCCTCCATGGATGGAGATGTCTTTCAATCTCTTAGACCTAAGACAGAGATGTCTTCTAATTCCCAAGTCTTTAGGACTGAGGTATTTTTAACCTTTCAGACTTTATAATCTGCCACAAGAGATACTATCATCAGCAGTGTCCTTCAACTTCCTAGAATTTATATGGTGCTTGTAATACCACGAACAGCCAATTGAAAGTAGGCAAAAAAAGGGACAAAGCTTAGCAGAGTCCACATTTCCCTATCACACAGCAATATACATAAATGGTCAATGTAAAGGAACATTTAAGAGGTTCCAAGCAAAAGAATTGCAATTTCGGGCAGTGCCTATGACTCAAAGGAGTAGGGCACTGGCCCAATATGCTTGATGTGGCAGTTTCAAACCCAGCCCTGGCCAAAAACTGCAGGGGGAAAGAAAAAAACGAATTGCAATTTCATCTAATAAGCCCTAGAAGTGCTAAATCAAAAGAGATTAATTCCTCTGTCACAAATAGTTTGGGACTTATCCAACTCAGAACAATAGGAATCTCTTCCTAACTCCCCAAATCAAGAGAGGCATTCCCGTCTGTGGTACCTACTGAGTACCAGGCAGTACTCATCTGCCTGGACACAAACGTAAAATTTAGGGTTACTTTGTTTGGAGGCAATCACCAATGTGTTGGAGGCCAGTAAGAATGGGTTGGAGGCTGGTGAATTGGGATATGGTGGGAGAATTCACATATGGCCAAGCAGGTGCTAAGGGAAGCTTCTGGTCTCTGCTCCCTCTGCAGCTAACAAACCACAAGAAATGCCATCCCAGAGAAGCCCCCAATAATCATTGTCAACACAATGAGGAGTGGGGTGTTATAGGGTTCAATGGGTCATTACACAAACGTACAAAGATCCAATTATTGAGGCAATTGGGAATGCTGAGGAGGAAAGAATTTTTTTCAGTAACATAAGGGTACATGTGATTAGGTTCCATTGTTTGTTAAAGTCTGAGTTTGTTGAGCCCTTTACCGAGGAGATGTGCCGTATACCCTGCATTGTGCCGTATACCCCTACATTGTGCCGTATACCCCTGCATTGTGCCGTATACCCTGCATTGTGCCGTATACCCCTG
>NW_003852455.1:5316023-5317477 GCF_000181295.1 Otolemur garnettii | reverse complement strand
TGTGCCGTATACCCTGCATTGTGCCGTATACCCCTACATTGTGCCGTATACCCTGCATTGTGCCGTATACCCCTGCATTGTGCCGTATACCCCTGCATTGCCCCCTTTAGGTGAGAACTTACCAAGCTCCCTCCCTTCTCCTCCCTCCCTCTTTCCCCCCTCTTTGAGTTTAATTGTGTGTGTGTGTTTTATTTTTATTTATTTATTTTTTTTTGTTGAGACAGAGTCTTAGTGTGTCACCCTCAGTAGAGTGCCATAGCATCACAGCTCACAGCAACCTCAAACTCTTGGGCTTAAGGGATTCTCTTGCCTCAGCCTCCCAAGTAGCTGGGACTACAGGTGCCCACCCACAATAGCTGGCTATTTTTGTTGTTGTTACAGTTGTTTAGCAGGCCTGGGCTGGGTTCAAACCTGGCACCCTCTGTGTATGTTGCTGGCACTGTAACCACTGTGCTCTGAGCACTGAGCCTGTGTGTATGTTTTAATACAACAGGGATCTAGTGTAGGAGAATAGGAGAAGCTCCCTCAAATCCACCTCTCTGATAGACAGAGATCATGGTCTTTTAAGGGAGATATCAGCTGCTTTGGGGCAGATCATTGGTATAACTAACAAGGTGGCAGGTTGTGAGGGATGGTGATCTTTGCCTCAGCAAATTTGCCCAGGGCCTTCAGAATCTCAGCTTCTTTTCCTTCTGGAAAATCCACCATTTCTGGGGAACAGCTCAAAAGTTTGAGTAGTTAGTTAAGGCAGAAGATTAAGTTTGTTCATAGAATCAGTTATACTACCATGCTTTTAAATGACTATAGCCTTTTAATATATTATGAATTCAGAAAGTGTGACACCTCCAGGTTTGTTATTCTTTCTCAAGATTCTTTCTCAAGGTGTGGTGTGGTGGCTCGAGCCTGTAATTGCAGCACTCTGGGAGGCTGAAGCAGATGAGTCCCTTCAGCTTAGGAGTTCAAGACCAGCCTGAGCAAGAACAAGACCTCCATCTCTACTAAAAATAGAAAAACTAGCCAGGCATTGTGGCAGGTGCCTATAGTCCCAGCTACTCAGAAGGTTGAGGCAAGAGGATTGTTTGAGCTCAAGAGTTTGAGGTTGCTGGGCAGTGACTGTGGCTCAAAAAGTAGGGTGCTGGCTCCATATGCCAGAGGTGGTGGGTTCAAACCCAGCCCTGGCCAAAAAAAAAAAAAAAAAAAGAGTTTATCACAGGTTCGAGTGGCTAAGGTGCCAACCACATCTACCTAAGGTGGCGGGTTCAAATTCAGCCCCGACCCGCCAAACAACAATGATGGCTGCAACCAGAAAAAATAGCCAGGCATTGTGGCAGGTGCCTGTGGTCCCAGCTACTTGGAAGTGGAGGCAGGAGACTCATTTGAGCTCAAGAGTTGGAGGTTGCTGTGAGTTGTGATGCCACAGAACTCTACCCAGGGGGACAGCTTGAGGCTCTGTC
>NW_003852455.1:5307047-5316003 GCF_000181295.1 Otolemur garnettii | reverse complement strand
AAAAAAAGAGTTTGAGGTTGCTTTGAACTATGATGACACCAGGGCACTCTACCAAGGGCGACAGAATGAGACTCTGTCTCAAAAAAAAAAAAAAAAAGATTGCTTGGTATTGTAAGAGCCAAACTAACTCTATTTTGTCAGAGACTCCATTTTAAAGCCTGGTTGTTTTCCTAAGTTACATTCCAGGAGTGCTGAGTAATATAAGCAATGCCTCAGGACCTTGCACAACATCTGAGTGCTGAGTCATGTAAGCAATGCCCCACGACCTTGTACAACATCTGCCCATGTATGGTGATGGCAGCCCCCAGACCAATCAGCCTAGAACAAATACTGCCCAGAGCGACAAGGACCCACCTCAAACCAATTGGTATTGAACAAGTACCCCTGCACAGTCAGAGACCTTATCAGTGTACTGCAACCCCTACCCCTCCCTTCTTCCTTTCGGTACCCCTTAAATTCCCCCTCCACTTTAGAGTCGGGGCTTCTCTGCTCTCCTGCTGTGTCAGGGTCAGAGAGAGCCCAAGTTTGAGCATGCAAATAAACTTTACCTCTTGCTTTTTGCATTGGATATGGTCTTGGAGTGATTTGTGGGGATCCCTGTGATTCGGGCATAACATTATGTATCTCAATAACAGACTCATACCAATGGGGTAGGGGTCTCAGGCAGAGACCTTTTGTTTTTCCATGTCCCTGAATCCTTACCATGTGTATGCCACTTTTTAAAGAGGTATATGCACTGCATTGAATTATTTATAATAGTCAAGACATTAAAACAACTTTGATGTCCATCAATAGGTAAATGAATTAGGAAAATACAACATATATATATATGCCAGGAACAAAGGCATGTGTCCCTCTAAGATTCACAGAGAAATCACCAACCTGAGGCAGATTGACTGATAGGAGAAAGACCATACAAATGTACTTCCTTGTATACATGGAAACTCTCAGAGTGAAGATTCCACTCCTCAATTATGTGCAGAGTTTTTCAAGGACTGGTGGCTTGAAAGCAGAAAAACAGGTTCTGGGACTGACAGAGGCTTGACTAGCAAAGGTGACAGCCCTCAGACAGAGTCCATGGCAAATGTTTCTTTTCAGACCTTAAGGAACGTTCAGACTTTCATTTAATCTTTTCTACATCAGAACAGGATAGAGCTTGTATCAAAGCAGATTCTCTACAGTGTAATTCTCCCCCACAGACAATAGCTTTGCGGTGTTATAGTTATCTGTGAGACTCCTTGCAGCCATCTTAAAATATGTCAAACAAATATATTTTGGGGTGAAATAGTTCTGATTTCCTTCTCATAAAATATGATATTATTCAACCCTTTAAAAATTCTGCTTTCTGTGACAGTATGAATGAATGTGGGGGACATTATGCTAAGTGAAACAAGCCTGTTATGGAAGGATAAATGCTCTGTAATTCTGTGTACATGAGACATCTAAGATCAGCACATCCATACAGAGTGGAATGGTGGTTGCCAGGGAAGGTTGCTAGGGGACCGGGGAGATAGGGAACTGGGAGTTGCTTTTCAAGGGGTATATAATTTCAGTTATACGGGTGGCGCCTGTGGCTCAGTGGGTAGGGCGCTGGCCCCAAATACTGAGGGCAGCAGATTCAAACCCAGCCCTGGCCAAACTGCAACAAAAAAATAGCCTGATGCCTTGATGGGCGCATATAATCCCAGCCACTCAGGAGGCTGAGGCAAGAGAATTGCCTAAACTTAGGAGTTGGAGGTTGCTGTGAGCTGTGTGATGCCACAGCACTCTACTGAGGGTGATAAACTGAGACTGTCTCTACAAAAAAAAAAAAAATTCAGTTATACAATGAGTAAGTTCTAGAAATCTGCTATACAAAATTGTTCCTATAGTTAACAATACTGTATTATGTATTTGAAATTTTGTTACAAATTTTAAAACATGTTAAGTGTTCTTACTACAAATAAGAAGAAAGAAAAAGAAAGAAATCAACCCTAACCAATGGTAACCTGTATCACTGAGGAAAGATCAGGATAGTGTTACTGAAAGTTTGGTTCTTGTCCCTGAGGCTGAATTAGTGACAACAAAGAATGAGGATAAGTAGTTTGAGGAAAAGGAAAGAGAAGCTTATTAATTTGCCAGCAAATAAGAAGAGACTAGTATGTCAAAACACCCCCATCCAGGCACAGTGCCTGTGGCTCAAGTGGCTAAGGCACCAGCCACATACACTTAATGTGGCAGGTTCGAATCCAGCCTGGGCCCGCCAAAACAACAGTGATGGCTGCTACCAAAAAGTAGCCAGGCGCTGTGGTGGGCACCTATGGTCCCAGCTACTTGGGAGGCTGAGGCAGGGGACTCGCTTGAACCCAGGATTTGGAGGTTGCTGTGAGCTGTGATGCTGCTGTACTCTACCCAGGGGGATAGCTTGAGGCTCTGTCTCAAAAAAAACAAAAAAACCCCACCCCCATCCTGCCTTTATGCAAACAAACAGGACTTTTTGAAAGGTTTATTTATTTATTTTTTTGGCAGGTGGTGTTTGTGACCAGAGTCACATGTCATGGCTTCAGGCTACTGTTATCCCTCAATCTTACCTCCCTTGACTGTGATCCTGTGATAATTCCGTTGCACCATCCCTTGCTGTTGAAGATACTAGAAAACAAACAACAAAGAACATGTTTCCGCCCCTTTGTTTACTGGCCTCAGGAAGGAATTCAGGTTTTAATTCCCCAAAAGGCTGGACGATTTTATTTATTTATTTATTTAATTTACTTTTTTGAGACAGAGTCTCACCCTGGATAGACTGCCTTAGCGTCATAGCTCACAGCAACCTCCAACTCTTGGGCTCAAGTGATCCTCTTGCCTCAGTTTTTCTATTTTTAGTAGAGATGAGGTGGGGGTGGGGGGGTTCTCACTTTTGCTCTGACTGGTCTTGAACTCCTGAGCTTAAGCAATTCACCTGCCTTAGCCTCCCAGAATGCTAGGATTACAGGCACGAACTACAGCCCGGGTCAAGGTGGGGGATTTTAAAGAGACAATCCATAAAACATCTCACTATCCTTGTTCAGACTTTTACCTCTCTTACAGTATTTGTAGGACTATAGTCTCTTGCGTTTTTAAAAATTGAGAACTTCTGTAAGCATGATGTCTTAATCCAAAGGAATAAATCTCTAGTCTCTGAAAGGCCAAAGAATAAGATACTTTAAGGAGAGAAAAACATTTTATTAGTTCCCTTCAAATCATCTCAACTATAACTAATTATGCAGCTTATAATATACAATGAAATAAAATACTCCTTAATATCTGCATGCTTATTATTAGTCATTTGTAATTATCCTTATGTAGATTATTAAATATAAGCTTTCCAACTCAAGCTGTCCAACTTCTGTATGCGTCTACGTTATTCACTGGCTAATGAAGTTGAACTATAGTTTAAATAAGTAATTATTTCAAATAAAGTTTTTTATGTTAATTTTAAAAATGATGCTGGTGTTTTGCCTGGTGCTTTGTAGAACTAATAGATAAACTTAAGAATAACTATAATCACAGTCATATTGAGTCTTCTTTTACTTAAGTACAAGGTATATGTCTCTGGTTACTTAGGCCTTCTTTACTTCTCAGCAATGCATGTATTTTGTAATTTCAATATATAGGTCTTCTACATACTTTGCTAAATGCATTTCTGAATATTTCTACTTTTAAGATTGTTTAACTATTCATTTAAAAATGACTTTAGGGTGGCGCCTATGGCTCAAAAGGGTAGGGCGCCGGCCCCATATGCCAGAGGTAGCAGGTTCAAACTCAGCCCCGGCCAAAAAAATGCAAAAAATAAAATAAATAAATAAATAAAAATAAAAATGAGTTTAAATTCTAGGCCTGGAGGGGTGGCTCACACCTGTAATCCTAACACTCTGGGAGGGGGAGGCGGATGCATCACCTGAGCTCATGAGTTCAGGACCAGCCTGAGACAGGCAAGACTTCATCTCTACTAAAAATAGAAAAACTGAGGCAAAAGGATCACTTGAGCCCAGGAGTTGGAAGTTGCTGAGAGCTATGTCACGGCACTCTACCCAGGGTGACAGCTTAAGACTCTGTCTCAAAAAAAAAAAAAGACTTTAAATTCTGAAAAACTTAAATAGTACATACAATTGATTTATCTTTTTCTTTTTTTTAGAGACAAAGTCTCACTTTGTCACCCTCAGTAGAATGCTGTGGTGTCACAACTCACAGCAACCTCCAATTATTGGGCTTAGGCGATTCTCTTGCCTCAGCCTCCCAAGTATCTGGGAGTACAGGCTCCTGCCACAACGCTCGGCTATTTTTTTATTGCAGTTTGGCCAGGGCTGGGTTCAAACCCGCTACCCTCAGTATATGGGGCTGGCGCCCTACTCACTGAGCCACAGGCACCACCCAACATTCGTTTACATTTTTCATTCAACTTCCTTCAAGCTTTCCCTGCAAAGCAGAGCCCTGGAAAGGAGAGAGTTTCACAGAAAGGAAAGTCTGGAAAGAGGTAGAGTCCTCCTGGAGGATTTAGTGGATTTCTTATCAGTGTTTATCTATCTAAGGGCGTAGAAAGAGATATTCAAAAGTATTAAATAAAACAATCCCTAAAAGATAGAAAGAACTAGAAATGTTATCTCTTCCTACCAGCCAGAGCAAAAAATCCTTACCATTTATATGAGATGCCGTAGAGAACTTGGAGGGATGATTTTTGCCTCAGAAAAGGAATAATTATACCTAGAACAAATGCTGCCACCTACCAAAACATAAAAGAAAGACCCTGAAAGACCAAAAATGTTCCAAAAGACTTAAGAGTGGCTCAGAAAAAACTCATGAATATTTAAAGAAATATGAAAATATCTAAGATCCAAAATATACAATTTAAAGTATCTTGGAATGTAATAAAAAAATGCTAAGCCTAAAAGGAAATAGGAAAATGCTACCATAATGAAGAGAAAGAGTTCTCAAAACTGACCCCAAACTGACACAAATGATAAGATTAGGAGCCAAACATGAAAAAGAGTTCTTATGACTATATTTTATATGTCCAAAAAGTAAGATAAAAAAAATGTAAATGCCCATTAGAGATGTGGAGGATGCAAAATAATAGATAAATTGAACACCTCAAGATGGTAACTGCAGTGTCTGAATGAGATCAATGGTATGTGTTACAAAGGGTTGAAGCAAAGCTCAGTGAGATATAAAATCTCTGGTTCATACATTCCTCCATTAATTTTTTTTTTTAAGTCTGCTCCAAAACTTCTGCTTCTGGGAATGTGGAGTTGACATACCATTTCCTATTCTTCCTGCTAAATATAATAGAAAACTCCAGAGATTACATATAAGACAAACATATGAAGATGCAGAACGTGAAAGGAGAAGGCAGAAGGGCTAGTGGCCTTCTAGCCCTAGGAAGGACTGACGGCGAGTTTTCTGGGTTTCCTTTTTCTTTATTTATCTCGCAAGCTGGCAACCCAGAGCTGCCAATGTTGGTAGATAGAACACCTCCTGGCCAAAAGCCTGGATTCATTGGCTAAAGTTCCAGGAAAGGGGCAGACAGGAAAGACAGACGATTTTAAACAATAACCACCCTCTCTAGCTGAACAACTCAGAAAAAAGTGTGGTCCGACCCCTACCAGGAAAGGTTAAGTAAAGAGCCTACACATTCCCACCCACAGGCTGCAACACATACCACTATCCCCTCCTCAAATGAGGTGGTGACAAATTAGGCCAATAAGAGCTCAGATGTTCATCCTGGCTAAGCAGTAAGGAATCTCTCTCCACCCCCAAAGTCAGTAAAAACCAGAGGGAGGTACAGGAGTCCTCTTGCTGGAAGCTAGGCCTTTCCAGCACCAAGGAGGCCATTTTCTGTCCTGTGGTGTCAGTGGAGGCCATGAAAAGAAGAGTAGGGAGGCCCTTCTACATGGACAGCCAGGAGGAATCTGTGAAGAAGTAGCAGTTAATCCAAAATCCCCCTTGCATTTAACAGTAAGAAGGATCCTTCTCCCTAATTGATAAACAAACAAACAAACAAACAAAAACAAAGAATGGAAAGGAACCTGGATTTCAATTACCACCTGGTAGTAACAAGGCAGAGGGGCCTTCCTGTCCCTGGCAGAGCAGTATCAGAAGATATCTGTTAAAACAGAAGGTTTGAAGAAAGGCCAGGACCTCAAATATCTAGGTTTCAACTGAAAATCACTCATAATACTGAGAAACCAAATGATCTCACCTTGAAAGAAAAAAGACATCCTACAGATGCTAACACGAGATGAAAGAAATGGCAAAATTACTGAACAAAGATTTAAAAGCAGCCATTGCAAACATGCTTCAGTGAGGAATTATGAAATGCATGAAACAAATGAAAAAATAAGAGAAGTCAGCAAAAAAATAGGTAAACTGTTGTGTGATGTTTTCTCACGGGAAGAGAAGGATGGCTTGGCTATGGGTGCAAGCTCGCTCCTAGAATTATATGAAAGCAAGAAACAACTACATACTCTTAGATGGCATGTAGCAAAATGTCTTTATTTTCTACTCCCTTTTATTGGGAGCTAGTCATGTACACCACATTGATCAAAGATCCTAACATCCTCTATTCTTATCTTAAACTATGGAAAAGAAAGAAAGTCCAGGAAAGTGAGATAACCATCTTAAGACTTAGCCTAAAGAAAGAAACTCAGGGAAAGTAAGACAACCATCTTAAGACTAGCCTCAGGCTGTTCCTCTCTGAAGACCTAAAACAACTATATATTATCTGACTTCTATTGTTGAAGTTAAAGGTCAGGATAAAGAGGGGAGTAAAACCTTTTTCTTCTATGTACTCAATTAAATTTCGAGGCTCCATGACTGTTTGCTTATGGTTTGGAGTCCCCCCTCCTCCCCTAATGATGGAGTGTTCTTTCACTCACATCATTATGATGGAGTTTTTCTTTTCACTCACATCAACCTTTGAGTCATGTCCTCTGCACAGATGGGCCATTTCAACCCCTATTAGGCAGGCTGACTTGACTGTACAGTCAGGGTTCCATGTAGGAGGTTGTTAGGCCTTGCCTGCAGGCCCCCAGGGTGCTGTCCAGGTCACTTAGGTCTCAACAATAACACATAATACTCGCAAGTCTTTTCACTCAGTTTCTGGAATTAAAAGAGTACATTTCATTTGATTTTTGTGGGAATTTACCCCACAGTAAACTTGGTTCAGTGCCTGTGGCTCAAGCGACTAAGGCACCAGCCACATATACCTGAGCTGGTGGGTTCAAATCCAGCCTGGGCCCACCGAACAACAATGATGGCTGCAAGCAAAAAATAACCAGGTGTTGCGGCAATCGCCTGTAGTCCTAGCTTCTTGGGAGGCGGAGGCAGGAGAATCGCTTGAGCCCAGGAGTTGGAGGTTGCTGTGAGCTGTGATGTTACTGCACTCTACCCAGTGTGACAGCTTGAGGCTTTGTCTCAAAAAAAAAAAAAAAAAAAAAACCAATAGGTAAACTCAGTAAAGAAATAGAAGACATATAGAAAAAACAAATACTTTGAAAAACTCACATAATCTCTCTGTATTATGGCTTACAACTTCAAGCAAAACTACAAGAATAAACCTTTTTATTTACTAAAAGATACAGAGCTGTACCCCTCCAAAATGTAGGTCCATAGAATGACAATTCTTTCTTTCTTTTTTCTTTCTCTCTCTTTTTTTTTTTTTTTTTACAGAGACAGAGTCTTACTTTGTCACCCTTGGTAGAGTAATGTGGCATCCCAGCTCCAAGCAACCTCCAGCTCTTGAGCTTAGGTGATTCTCTTGCCTCAGCCTCCCCAGTAGCTGGGACTACAGGTGCCTGCCACAACGTGTGGCTATTTTTTGTTGCAGTTTGGCTGGGGCCAGGTTCAAACCCACCACCCTCAGTTTATGGGGCTGGTGCCCTACTTACTGAGCCACAAGTACTGCCCAATAATAATTTCTTTTAATGGACAAAAAAAATAATAATAAGATTGGCCATATCCAGTATTGCAGAGGATGCGATATAACCATTTAGGGGAAAAATATCGTCAGGTTTTTTTTTTTTTAAGTTAAATATATGCTCCAGTCATTCTCCATGTTAGATTATTGCCTCAGAAAGTCCCTTCCCCTAAAAAAGCCCCTTCCTACCCTTAAACTTACAATTCCTTCCCTAGCACAGGGAGTGGCCTGCTTACCTCATCACCCTGTTCCAATTTCCCGCTGCCCTCCCCTAATGGCTCTTTCCACTGGAGGAATAACTCCTTACTGGTTATCTCACCAGCCCGTCACCATTGTAAAACTCCCCTATATAAGAATGTGTTCCCCCCACCATCTCTCTCTCCTCTCTCCTCCTTCTGCCTTCTTTCTCTGCTCTCTTTTCTCTCTCTTCCCCCTCACTCCTCTCTACTCTCTCTCCCTCCTCTTCCCCACTCTCTCCTTATCTTTCTTTCCTCTTTCTCTTCTCTTCGGTGCAGCTCTGCAGCCTCTCTCCCCCCATCAATAAAGACCTTTCTTACAAGCCTTGGTGGTTTGAGAATTCTCTGCCGGTCTAAGTGCCTCTCTTTCACTCCAAGTATGTTTTATTGTTTATTTCCAAGAGAAATAAAACATATATCCATAGAAACACTTGTTATAGGAACATTCATAGCAGCTTCATATGTAATGGTCCAAGAAAAGGAAACTAAAGAAACCATCAAAAATGATTTTGGAACGGCAGAGTGCAGTGGCTCATGCCTGTAATCCTTGCATTCTGGGAGGCCAAGGTGGGTGGATTGCCTGAGCTCACAGGTTCAAGACCAGTCTGAACCAGAGCAAGACCTGTCTCTAAAATAGCCAGGCATTGTGGCAGGCTCTTATAGTCCCAGCTACTTGGGAGGCTGAGGCAAGAGAATAGCTTGAGCCCTAAAGTTTGAGGACGCTGCGAGCCATGCTGCCATAACACTCTACACAGGACGACAACATGAGACTCTGTCTCAAAAAAAAAAAAAA
>NW_003852455.1:5289647-5306485 GCF_000181295.1 Otolemur garnettii | reverse complement strand
GTTGCAGTTTGGTGCAGGCAGGTTTCAAACCTGCCACCCTGAGTACATGGGGCCAACACCCTACCCACTGAGGCACAGGAGCCGCCCAAGGACTTCTGCTTCTAGTCAAGGTAGAGTAACAAGGACTAGATATAATCTTTCCTACAAAATACCTAAAGAAAAACACAAAATACATAAAATCACAGTGTTTTGTGGTTGTAAGTGTGGGTACTTAGGGGAATAGTCATATCTTGATGTACTTGCATTGCTAGAAATAATGATTTAATGAGTTTAAAACCAATTTCAATTATTTAATATAAGTTTAAATTAGGAATTAAATTAAGAAAATGATTGCAAATGATGGGCAAAAGGGAACAGAGACAGGAGAGAAGTGGATCAGAGGAAAGCCTGTACACGTTCAGACGCAGAAGCGATGCTGGGAATCTCTAGTCTGTTCCAACGGACCACAGCCTGAAGCCTGATGCTTCAAACAGAGAAATGCCTTGCTGGAGCTTCACCCTCCCCCAGCGTGACTCAGCTCAGAGGTCCCCAGCACTGAGAGACAAGGCTCACACAGGCAGGGCTGCCCTCTGAGGGCGAGTTGAGTGCATCTGGGAAGTCAGGAAAATAGTGAGGGAGTGCGGAACGCACTGGAGACAGGCCGGGAACCTAAACCTCACTAAGAGAGGAAAGGTCTCTCAGGGAGATAAGCAGGAAAACACCCCCTTTCTTCTGTTTTCTTGGTATTGGCAGAAGTGTGAGGTCGCCTGCCCCCAAATCTTCCCAGGGGTTTAATTGCTACTCCTGAGATTTATTTATTTATTTAATTACTGAGACAGAGTCTCAAGCTTGCAAGCTGTCACCCTGAGTAAAGTGCTGTGACATCACAGCTCACAGCAACCTCCAACTCTTGGGCTTAAGTGATTCTCTTGTCTCAGCCTCCAAAGTAGCTGGGACTACAAGCGTCTGCCACAACACCCAGCTATTTTTTGGTTGCAGTTGTCATTATTGTTTAGCAGGCCCTGGTTGGGCTTGAACCTGTCAGCTTTGGTATATGTGGCCAGCACCTTACTCAATGAGCTGTGGGTGCCGAGCCAATATATTTATTATTTATTTAGTTAGTTAGTTTTTTGAGACAGAGCCTCAAGTTGTCACCCTGAGTAGAGTGCTATGGCATCACAGCTCACAGCAACTTCTAACTCCGGAGCTTAACTTAAGCAATTCTCTTGCCTCAGCCTTCCAAATAGCTGACTACAGGTGTCTGCCACAACGCCTGGCTATTTTTTGGTTGTAGTTGTCCTTGTGGTTTGGCAGGCCCAGGCTGGATTCGAACCTGCCAGTTCTGGTGTATGTGGCTGGTGCCTTAGCCCCTTGAGCTACAGGTACCGAGCCTCAGGGTAGTTTTGATTTGCATTTCTCTGATGATTAGGGATACTGAGCATTTTTTCAAATGTTTGTTAGCCATTCATCTGTCTTCATCAGAGAAGGCTCTGTTCATATCCCTTGCCTAGTGATAGATGGGATTATTTGTTCTTTTTTGTTGATTAATTTGAGTTCTCTGTAGATTCTACTTATCAACCCTTTGTCAGATTTATAGTCTGCAAATATCTTTTCTCAGTCTGAAGGTTGTCTTTTTGCTTTACTTGTTGTGTCCTTAGCTGTGCAGAAGCTTTTCAGCTTAATTAAGTCCCGCTTGTTTATTTTTGTTGTTGTGATTGCTGCTAAAGTCTTTGTCATAAAATCTTTACCCTGGTTAACATCATCAAGAATTTTTCCCATACTTTCTTCTAAGATTTGTATTATTTCATGCCTTAGATTTAAATCTTTTATCCATCATGAGTCAATTTTTATAAGTGGTGAATGGTGTGGGTCCAATTTCAGTCTTTCACATGTGGTTATCCAGTTGTCCCAGCACTGTTGGTTGAGTAGGGATTGTTTTCCCCACTGTGTGTTTGTTTGATATATCGCAGATGGCAACTAGAGACTGGTTTCATCTCTTGGTTTTCTATTCTATTCCATGTGTTTATGTCTATATTTTTGTACCAGAACTATACTGCTTTAACTACTGTGGACTTGTAATATAGCCTGACGTCTGGGAGGGTGGTGCCTCCAGCATTTTTTTTTTTTTAAGAGACAGAGTTTCACTTTGTCACCCTTGGTAGAGTGCTGTGTCGTCACAGCTCACAGCAACCTCCAGCTCTTGGGCTTAGGCGATTCCCTTGTCTCAGCCTCCTGAGTAGCTGAGACTACAGGTGACCCCCACAATGCCTGGCTATTTTTTTATTGTAGTTTGACTGGGCTTGGGTTTGAACCCACCACCCTCAGTATATGGGGCTGGCACCCTGCTCACTGAGCCACAGGCGCTGCCCTGGTTTTGTTCTTATTACTAAGAATAGTGTTAGCTGGGCAGTGCCTATGGCTCAAAGGAGTAGGGTGCTGGCCACATATGTTGGAAGGGGCAGGTTCAAACCCAGCCCTGGTCAAAAACTGCAAAACAAACAAACAAACAAACAAACAAAAAGAATAGCCTTGGCTATATGGGTTTTCTTCTGGTTCCATACAAAATGAAGTACTATTTTCTCCAGTTCTTCAAAGTATAATGTTGGTATTTTAATGGAGATTGCATTAAATCTAACATTTTACCAATTTTGATTCTTTCTAGCCAAGAGCATGGTATGTTCTTCCATTTGTTAATGTCTTCTGCTATTTCATTTCTTAGGGTTTCATGATTCTTTTTGAATAGATCTTTCACCTCTCTTGTTATGTATATTCCTAAGTATTTCATTTTTTTTTTGAAGATCCTGTGAAGGAAATTGTGTCCTTGATTTACTTCTCAACTTGGCTGTTTGGGGCATTTACAAAGGCTACTGATCTGTAAACAATGATTTCATACCCTTAGACATTACTGTATTTTTTGATTACTTCCAGGAGTTTTATGGTTTAGTCTCTGGGGTTTTCTAATTATAAGATTATACCAGCAGCAAAGAAAGAGAGTTTGACCTCCTATGCCCCCATTTGAATGTCCTTAATATCCTTCTCTTGCCTGATTGCATTGGTTAGAACTTCCAATACAAAACTGAGTAATAGTGGCAATAGTGGGCATCCTTGTCTGCTTCCAGTTCTAAATGGAAAAACTTTCAGTTTTTCTCCATTCAGTATGATGTTAGCTGTGGGTTTATAATAGATGGCTTTAATCAGCTTAAGAAATATGCCACTTATGCCCATTTTACTAACTGTTCTTTTTAGAAAAGGATGTTGGAATTTTTTTTTTTGGTCCCACCCTATGCCCCTGAGCAGAGTGCAGTGGCTTGGTAGCTCACTGCAACCTCAGACTCCAGCTTGTGGGCATCCTGCTGCCTCAGACTCTGGAAGCCTCTGGGATTACAGACGTTCACCATGGCGCCCGGCTGGGTTTTTCCATTTTTTTCATGAGTCAGGGTCTCACTCTCACTCAGGCGAGTCTCCAACTCATGAGTTCAAGCAATTCTCCCTCCTCAGCCTCCCACAGTGCTGGGATTACAGGGGTGAGCCACTGTGCCCGGCAAGGATGCTGAATTTTATCAAAGCGGTTTCTGCATCTATTGAGAGGGTCATATGGTCTTTGTTTTTGCTTCTATGGATATGGTGTATTACATTCATGGATTTGTGTATTTTAAACAGGTGGTACATTTTATGTATGTACAGTTTATTGTAAGTCAATTATACTTCTGTAAACCTCTTAGAAATTTTAAGAGCAAAATAAAATGTTGAGGTTTCATTTTACTTTCCAAACCAAGAATTAGTAGGGATATAAAACAATGGATTTCCCATGTGTTGTAGTGGGAGTATAAATTGTTATAACAAACGTAGAAGGCAATCTGGTTAATTTAACAAAAGTCATGAGTCATATACATACTCTATAACCCACCAATCCTACTTCTAATGATATTCCCTCTCAAAACTCTTGCACACAGTCACACAGAAAGACATGATGTACAAAATGCCTGTTTTTATTTTGTAACAATAAAATTTTGGAAAGCATTCTAAGTATCTATCAAAAGAAATTTAAAACAAATACATAGTAGCATGAAAACAAGCCATATGTTGCTGAAGCATTCACACATATGTAGTAAAATAAAAAAACACATAGCTGGAAATCAATTACATAGGATGTAGTTTAAATATCCTTATGGATAGACAGAATGGAGTGTGACTGGAGAGGATTATACAGAAGATTCAGTATTTTAAGTTCTTATTCCTTATGTGTGCTGCAAGTAAATTGGTACCTGTTATATTAGCCACTATTCCTGTGGGATTTTTTTGGTTTTGTTTTGTTTGTTTGGTTTGAAGCAGAGTTCCACTGTATTATCCTGAGTAAAGTGCCATAATGGCCAGAGCTCATAGCAACCTCAAAATCCTGGGTTCAAGTGATCTTCTTGCCTTGGCCCCCCAAGTAGCTGGGACTGCAGACACTTGCCGCACAACTGGCTAGTTTTTTTTGTTTGTTTGTTTTTTGTTTTTTGTTTTGGTTTTATTGCAGTTTTTGGCTGGGGGCTGGGTTTGAACCTGCCACCTCTGGCATATGGGGCTGGCGCCTTACTCTTTTGAGCCACAGGTGACGCCACAACTGGCTAGTTTTTCTATTTTTAGTAGAGACAAGGTCTTCCCCTTGCTCAGGCTGGTTTTGAACTCCTGAGCTGAGGCGATCTATTGGCCTCGGCCTCCCAGAATGCTAAGATTACAGGGATGAGCCATCATGCCTGGTCTATGCCGGCGTATTTTTAAAATATCTCTGACACATGAGAGCTCTTCTCCATAACTTATACAGAAATGGATATTTAAGATCAGAAAGGTTATGAGATTTGCCCAAGGTCACATAACAAGTGACTAGAAAGTTTAATCTGTAGTTAAGCCCTCCTGGTCCAGTGATTGTTCATTTACCCCATTGTTTGTGTCTCAACATTAAAAGGAAAGAAAAGTTAAGGAATGACTTGTATGTGAGGTTACAGAAAGATGATGGTTTAAATTTTCTTGTCATCATAAGGCACTAAAATATCTATTCAGGGTAAAAAATGTGAAAGAGATGAAAGAGTAGCCATAAGCATTCTCTGTACTTTTATGTATTATAAGACTAGAAAAATATTAAACCTGTGCAAAAACGATCTGCCAGGATCTTGTGGGAAGAGGAAGAGGGAATAGCAGGACACCTAGGGAACAATAGCGATGTTTCATTTTAAAAAAGACATAATGAAGCAAAAAACAAGTGATTATGTAGAAATTTTGGTTTTGTTTTCATTGTTTTTCTAAGGAATATGTAATAGCAAAATTGTTAAAAGCATTTCCTTTTGGCTCAGTGCCTGTAGCTCAGCAGCTAGGGCGCCAGCCACTTGCACCGAGGCTGGAGGGTTTGAATCCAGCCCAGACCTGCCAAACAACAATGACAATTACAACCCCAAATAGCCAGGCCTTGTGGTGGCCCCTGTAGTCCCAGCTACTTGGGAGGCCGAGGCAAGAGAATCACGTAAGCCCAAGAGTTAGAGGTTGCTGTGAGGTGTGATGCCATAGCACTCTACCGAGTGGGACATAGTGAGACTCTGTCTCAAAAAAAAAAAAATTCCTCTTGATGATAGTTTTATAGGTTTAAACTTAGTTTCAGACTTGTCAAGATGTATACATTAAATATGTATACTTTTTTTTTTGAGACAGTCTCACTATGTCACCCTCGGCTAAGTGCTGTGGCATCACACCTCACAGCAACCTCTAACTCTTGGGCTTAAGCGATTCTCTTGCCTCAGGCCCCAAGTAGCTGGGACTACAGGCGCCCACCACAACGCCCAGCCATTTTTCTGTTGCAGGTGTCATTATTACTTAGCTGGCCTGGGCTGGGTTCAAACCCACCAGCCTCATTGCATGCAGCTGGTGCTGTGACCACTGTGCTACGGGCACTGAGCCTAAATATGTACACCTTTTATATGTCAATTATATCTTTATAAAAATGTTAAAAGAAAAAATAAATAATTTCATTTGTAGTCCTACAAAAAGCTACATAAATTTTTAACACTATACTTCAAAAGTTTTGATAGCATTTGCTGAAATGGACTTATATGTGGCCCTAACAAACTAAACCTCTCAGAAAAATCGACATATGCACAAATATTTATGCATATTTATAATATGCACACACATGAATGAATATGCATAAATTTTTATGCATATTCATGTATATGCCTAAATATTTGTGTCTGTATAATATTAATTAACATAAAATACCAATCTATATCATATAAGAAGATACATCATTTAGCTGAACATTATTTAGGTTGAACAAATTTAGATTTTTTGACATAAATTTTATCACAAAAGTGGTCATATTATTTGATAATGATTTTTTTTTAACTTTAGCAAAATCTTAATCTCCAAGTATGTTCAGTTCAGATTTTAATCTGAATAAGAGGAACATGTTCTATAATGCTGACCTCAAACATCCCAAGTCCACTTATTCCTTCTGCATGGATAACTGATGATTAATTTACTCTGGATGCATTCATTATCAGTAACACACAGTAGACAGACAGCCACCAGGACCATCCAAGCATTGCGAATAGAGATGCCCTCGCATGAATAATGACTATGAAATGAATTATCAAAACACACTTTTATGAATGCTTTAATAAAAGTATCTTCAAAATGGTCCTGAGAGAGGAGAGAGACACAGGCCAAGAGAGTTGACAAAACCTTTACAGATGTCATAATTAAATGGGATAATAGCTGGGAAAATATTTCTCAAACAATAAAGATTTATACCATTTAAAAATTGTAGTTTTTATTTTTTTTTTTAGAGACAGAGTCTCATTTTGTTGCCCTTGGTAGAGTGCTGTGGTGTCACACCTCAGAGCAACCTCCAGCTCTTGGGTTTAGTCAATTCTTTTGCCTCAGCCTCCTGAATAGTTGAGACTATAGCTGCCCGCCATAACATCCAGCTATTTTTTGTTGCAGTTTGGCTGGGGCTGGATTTGAATCTGCCACCCTTGGCATATGGGGCTGGTGCCCTACTCACTGAGCCATTGGCACCGCCCTGTTTTTTATTTTTTTAAGTCATATACACATAGATCACGAATACATTTATGCATATGTGGGATACCATGTGTTTATTTTTTTTTAGTACGATCTAACGTGGTTACATCAAACCAATCAACATAGCTTTCACCTCATTTACTTGATTATTGTGTTAAGACATTTATGTTCTACACTTGACAGATTAGACTTGTACCCTTGCAGTATGCTCCATAGGTGTGGTCCCGCCTTTTACCCTCCCCCTATCAAACCTCCCTTCTCCCCGCCCTTCCCACTCCATTTCTCTCCTTCATCCTGGGCTATAGCTGTGTTCTATCTTTCATACGAAAATGTGAGTAAATATGAGTTGGTTTCATAGAAGTGATTACTGGATACTTTTTCCTCCATTCTTGAGATACTTTACACAGGAGAATATGTTCCAGGTCCCTCCATGTAAACATAAAAGAGGTAAAGGCTCCATCTTTTTTTAAGGCTGCACAGTCCTCCCATCATGATTCTCATAAATTGGATGTTTTGCAGCATGATAAAACTTAGGACATTTAAGGTTCAAAACATTTAATGGACTAAATATTTATGAACAGTTTGAATGCTTAGCACATTTAAGCATTCAAAATATTTAAGGACCATCACTTTCTCTGCCTTTTTTTTTGTTTGTTTGTTTTTTCTATTGGTTACAGTTTTGGCCAGGGCCGAGTTTGAACCTGCCATCTCCGATATATGGGGCTGGTGCCCTACTCCTTGAGCCACTGGCACTGCTAGAACCATCACTTTTTCAAACATTTCTTTTTGTAGACAAAAATATTGCCTCATAAGTAAATATCTCACCCATAAATAAAAATAAAGTACAGCTAATATTTTACCAAGGCTAGTTTCTGCACAATTCATTGTTTGAACAAAATACCTTAAAACAAATACTAATATTATCTGGTAGGCAGAATAATGGCCTTTCAAAGATGTCTATATTCTAATTCCTAATATTTGTGAATATGTGAGATTACATGGCAAAGAATAATTAGGATAACAGATGGAATTAAGGCAGCTATTTAGTTGAGTTTCAAATGGAGACTTTTTTTTTGACCTGGGTAGAATGCAGTGACATCATAGCTCACAGCAATCTCAAATTCCTGGGCTCAAGCAATCCTCTTGCTTCAACCTCCCGAGTCACAAGCTAGCACAATCACACCCAGCTAATTTTTCTATTTTTAGTAGAGATGGAGTCTTACTCTTGCTTAGGCTGATCTCAAACTCCTAAGCTCAAGCAATCCACCATGTCTGGCTTAGACATTATTTTGTATTATCAAGGTGAGCTCAATGCAGTCACATGAGCTCTTAAATGTGGAAGAAAATTTGGAAGTGTCAGAGTCAGAGTGATGCAATGTGAGAGAGTCTTGAAAAGCTAGTTCAAGCTTGGCACCTGCCACATACACCGAAGCTAGTGGATTCAAATCTAAACAACAATGACAACTACAAGCAAAAAAATAGCCGGATGTTGTGGCATGTGTAGGGTGCTTATAGTCTCAGCTACTTGGGAAGCTGAGACAAGAGTATGACTTGAGCCCAAGAGTTTGAAGTGGCTGGGAGCTACGATACCAGGGATCACCAGGATGACTGAGACTGGCTCAAAAAAAAAAAAAAAAAAAAGTTGGCTCGGTGTCTGTAGTTTAGTGGCTAGGGCGCCAGCCACATAAACTGGGGCTAGCAGGTTTGAACCCAGCCCAGGGCCTGCCAAACAATAATGACAACTCCACAACAACAAGAACAAAATAGCTGGGTGTTGTGGTAGGCACCTATAGTCCCAGCTCCTTGGGAGGCTGAGGCAAGAGAATTGCTTAAGCCCAAGAGTTGAAGGTTGCTGTGAGCTGTGACGCCACAACACTCTGCAGAAGGCGACATAGTGAGACTCTGTCTCAAAAAAAGAAAAAAGAAAGTTGCCACCAAACCACTTTGATGGACAGCTAATGACATAATAATTGGCCTTAGGTTGCCCTAGGTCACTTTGTTGTGTTCTGGGCTACCGAGCAGTCAGGGCTAGGGAATTCCCTGGTGTTCTCTCTCAGATTGGCCTGGTGTCCCTCCTTCCACTAGGTGTGGCAGTTGCTTGAGAAGGATCAAGACGGGGCAGTACCAAGTCCCAGGTGTCCACCCTATCCTTCTACCCCAGGTGTGGCAATTGCTGGAGGCAGACCAAAGCAGGGCACTCACCTTTGTCCCCAGAAGAGCCAGCGGTCACCAGCTATCTACCCAACACAGCCATTGCTATTTGCTATTATATTTTATATTACTGTGATTTACTGCAAATGTAGTTGCTTAAAATAAAGTGAATTTGTCATCTCACAGTTCTCTAAGTCAGAAGTACAGACAGATTTGACTGCTCAGGATCTCACATGGCATAAAATTCTTTTCCAATCTGTAGGCTGTGGGAAAGAATCTTCTTGGGTAATTCCGTTTGTTAGTAGATGTTCTTCCATGCAGCTGTAGGCTGAGGGCTCCATCACCTGAGGACCTCTCTCCGGTCCTGCCTGTGATCTTTCTCACGTGGCCCTCTTCAAGGCAACAATAGTTTGTGGAATCCTTCTCCTGCGTCAAATCTGACCTCTTCTGTCATCAGCTGGAGAAAGAGCTCTGCCTTCACAATGTCATGTGATTCTATCAGACCCATTTGGATAATAGTCCTATCTTAAAGTCACATAAGCATGGGAGTGGCATTTTACCATATTCATTGGGATCTAGTGGGGCATGTTTAAGGGGAGCATATAAAACATTCTACCTTCCACGGCTATTCAGTTGTTTTTCAATTTTTTTTTTTTTTTTGAGACAGAGTCTCATTTTATCACCCTCGGTAGAGTGCTGTGGCATCACACAGCTCACAGCAACATCCAACTCCTGGGCTTAGGTGATTCTCTTGCCTCAGCCTCCTGAGTAGCTGGGACTACAGGCACCCGCCACAAGGCCCGGCTATTTTTTGTTGCAGTTTGGCTGGGGCCGGGTTTGAACCTGC
Source organism: Otolemur garnettii (assembly GCF_000181295.1). Lineage (NCBI taxonomy): Eukaryota > Metazoa > Chordata > Mammalia > Primates > Galagidae > Otolemur > Otolemur garnettii. Next base: position 5,296,455 of record NW_003852455.1, on the reverse strand, counting down.
CTCCCTTGGTATTTGGGGCCAGCACCCTACCCACTGAGCCACAGACGCCACCTATTCTCTAAATTTTGAATATATTTAAACAATTAATGAATTTATTTATATCACTTATTATATGAGTACATTGTCCTGTATTCTGATGTACTTCTTTTCTGAAGTTATAGTTCTAATAAGAGATTAGAAGCTCCAGGCGGTGCCTATGGCTCAAAGAGGTAAGGTGCCAACTCCATATGCCAGAGGTAGCAGGTTCAAACCCAACCCTGGCCAAAAACTGCAAAAAAAAAAAAAAGAGATTAGAAGCTCCTAAGTATAGGAGTAATATAGCATATTTATTCATTCAAGGATACTACTTTAGAAGCTAAGGATACAGGGATAAATAGAGCTGTAAGGAAAGAATTTAATGGAAGAAGTAGAATGATTGTAGACAAATTGGTAGACTATACAAAAACTGAAAGCTAATGATTCTGTGTAGATCACTCCTTAGGTGATGGAGACCTCAGCCTACAGCTGCATGGAAGTACATCTACTAACAAGCTTGGATCATTTAAAGCTATGAGACCGTGGATGAGAATCTTTAATATCTAGTCATGTTTAGTCATTTCTGCATGTATTCAAAATGTATTCAGTGTGTAGCAACTGTTTGTTAAAATGAAGAGGAAAAACTATTAGTCTACCTCCCAAAAGGGTGGGTAAAAAACCTGGGTAAACATGTTTATAAAGTTGTGAAATGCTACTCAAATGTGAATTATTAAAATGATTAGTCCAGACTTTCATCTGCCATCTTCTTTTTTCATCATCCAGCAGAGAGTAAATCATATAACACACGCTTAGTGAAAACAGTGATCATCACCCTTCTCCATAAGTAAATGCATAAATTGCAGTTTATCTTTTTAACTAACGAAATTTTCTACAGGAGGTCAAAGTAATTCCCTTTGTCACTTTCTTACTCGTCCATTTTCTACCTGGTTTCCCGTATTCTGCAGAAGGCCTTAGTTTTTATGTTGGCTTAAATGTTTTCTGAGGCAGGAAACCTTCCTGTAGTTGAGAAGATTCAAGGCCTGACAAGGGGGGCAGATGTCAACCACAGCTCTGATAAGAAATGATGCCTCTCGCCAGAATCAGTTGGAGCAGCTAAAAATCAACTTCTAATGGATTAAAGACTTAAACTTAAGATCTGAAACAATACAATCCTAGAAGAGAGCAGTGCCTGTGGCTCAAAGGGGTAGGACGCTGGCCCCATATGCCAGAGGTGGCGGGGTTCAAACCCAGCCCCGGCCAAAAACTGCAAAAAAAAAAAAATTCCTAGAAGAAAACATAGAAGAAAAGTTCCTTTACATTGGCTTTGGCAACAACATCAAAAGCAAAAGAAACAGAAACAAAAATAGACTATACCAAATTAAAAGGCTCTGCACAGCAAAGCACACCATCAACAGAGTGAAGGCACAACCTGTTTAAATAGGGGAAAATATTTGCAAGCCATATCGTTAACTATAAAATGGGTTAATGTCCAAAACACAAAAGAAAGAACCAGATTAAACAATGAATGGGCAAAGGATGCCAGTAACAAATTTTCCAACAAAGACATACAAATAGAAAATAGATACAGAGAAGGTGCTCAACGTTACTGATCAACGGGGCAATGCAAACCCAGACCACAGTGAGATATCACCTCACAGCTGTTAGGGGTTGGCTATTACGAAAGCCCAAAACAAATAACAACAACAACAAAACCCTAAACCCTCCTCCAAACCAGAAAGGTTAAAGGTATTAGGAAGAAAATGGAGCCCTGTTCCACTGCTGGGGAGAAACAAATCAGTACATCCATTACGTAAAATGGTGTAAAGGTTTCTCAATCAGAAATAGAATTACTGAATCAGAATAGAATCCTTCTTCTGGTTATATATCTAAAGAAAACAAAGTCACTATTTGAAAGACGTATCTGTACTCTTATATTATTGCCCCACTATTCACAATAGCCAAGACAGAGAAACAACCTGAGTACCATCAACTGATTAACGGATGAAGAAGTTGTAGTATGTGTATAGAATGGCATATTATTAAGCCTTCAGAAAGAAGGAGACCCTGCCACTTGTGATAATATGGATGAACATGGAGGACCAGATGCTATCAGGGGTCCTCAAACTTTTTAAACAGGGGGCCAGTTCACTGTCCCTCAGACTGTTGGAGGGCTGGACTACAGGCTCCAGGACGAGTCAGCTGCTGAGCAGGACAGGCAGCAGTGGCAAAAACACACTTCGGGCTGGATAAACGTCCTCAGTGGGCCGCATGTGGTCCGCAGGCTGTAGTTTGAGGATGCCTGCAAAATGATATAAGCCAGACACAGAAAAACAAATACTATATAATCTCATTTATGTGAGGAATATAAGAATCTGAAAAAGTCAAATTCCAAGAAACCGAGAGTATAATAGTGGGTATGAGAGAAAGGGAAATGGAGGCAGTGGGGAAATTTTGGTCAAAGAATACAAAGTTTCAGTGATGTAGGTTGAATAAATCTGGAGATATAGTGTACAGCATGAAGACTATAGCTAATAATACAGGATTGTACACTTGGAATTTGCTAAGATTATAGATTTTAAATATTCTCACAGAAAAAAAAAAAAAAAGCCAGACGATAATGGCAGATGTCACCACCAACGAGAAATGGCTGTTTTGCTAGAATCCTTGTAATAGCCAGGAAATGGGGAAAATGCTATTCTGAAAACTGCTATGCTTAAGGGACTGACACAGAACCTCAAAAGCTACCCCAAGTCTACCGCCCGTCAAATTTATTAAGGAAGTGCTGGGCAGCCACATTCGCTGGAGGAAGTCGCCATGGAGGCAATCACATTTACTAAGTCTATGTATTATCCAGGGTTTCTTGTTTAAAATACACACTCCAGAAGGATATCTAGAAAAAAAAATTCCGGGTAAGCACATCAAGGAAAGAGGTATTATAACAAGACCCAAGAATCTGTGTCTTTTAAGAAAATACTCCTGGGAATGTTGAAATACAATGGCAGATTGAAAATACTTGTACGGCTCTTCTTTAAGTATAAAATCAATGACACACTGCAAAGAAAAGCAAAGAACTTGAGATCATGGTCTTTGTCAGGAATTCTAGATGCGAATTCTAGCATCTTCTTCACTGTGTGATCTTGCATAAGTTATTAAAATTTTCTAAATCTTAGTAAGCACATATGTAAAGTAAAAGGCATCGTTGTAACTCATACAAATGTAATGGGGATTCATATTTTACCTATTGTAGTTATTGATACTGTTACTATTATTATTGATACTGATATTACTATTATCCTCTCTAAAGCCTAACAATAGTGTCTTTAAATTGACAAGCACCAGGGGGACACAAATTACTACTTTCGGGCATCTCCAGATCCAGTGATTAGAAGACTTGTGCCAGCTCCCTGTGGAAAACTCTTAATTACAAAGCCCCTTTTATATTGTAATAACATAAAACATAACAGCATAAAGGACAGTGTGATTCCAGAAGAATAAATTAAATCAAAGCTGTACGATAGGGCAATAACATCTGTTGAACGGTATCAATCATCTCCATTAGTATTATGGTATAATGATGATCCTGGGGCTATGCTGTGAGGCTGGCTTCATAGATGAATGGATTTCAATTAAAATGGCATAATAAGATTCTATGCCATTGTTTTTCAGGCCTCTCATTCAGAAGCAGGGAAAGGAAGAGAAAGAAAACTGACAAATCTTTCACATTCACAACCTTTGCTTATTTTTCCCCCAATTTGCTTCTAGTAAAAGTCCTTTATATTTCTTATGTACTGGATTTGTGTGTAAGATTCATTTTTGTAACAAAGTAAAAGCTATATATAATTTAATCCTTCAACTATGACAACATATATAGTCAGAAGAGATTGTACACAGAGTCTGGATTAGTAGCTCTTAGAGGCGGGACCTTCTCCATAATCATGCCCCTTTCCTAGCTGGAAAAGTTCTCTAATACAGTCCAGGGTGTTAATTGGTCTGAGCCCCAGAAATAATTTTTTTTTCCCTGTTCTTTTCCTACGGCTGCACCTCCTACAGCTCTTCTATGACTGATGGCAATGCGGTTTGCTGTCTTTTGCCAACAGCTTGAGGGTTTTACTTGATAGGGAAGAAAGGTCAGAAGAACACTGGCAATTTCCTTCCTCGCCCACAGCCACTGCCGCTGCTCACCCTCCAGCCCAGACCGTCAGCAGCCTCCAAGTGCTGGTTCCCCAGGTTCTTGGTGATCACTGGGAGGATAGAATTTCAGGATATACCACATAAGCCAAGTGAGCAGCTTTTAAAACTGAAATTGAGAATACATTCTCTGAGAGAGTGAGCAGGCTTGACAGAGCCTCTGCACCGGGGAGAAGTGGTTTCTGATCTTTTGAAATCTTACTAATCAAAGGGAGGAAATCCCAGGCTAATGGGTCGGCTTTTACTAAGGATTTCCTAGATTTGGGTTCCTTGCCATTTATATACCTTCTATAGTTGTCTCAGAACTGTCAAAATGGTTTCAAAGATATGGAAATTTAAAAACTGCAATGTAAATGACTTATAATCATCCAAGGTCCCTGTAGGGTGGCAGAGATGCTGGCAAGACTGTTGACTGGCAGCTGGCAGCTCCCCTCTCCTTGGCTTCTGCTGAGAGTTGTTTACAGTAGCCACTGCACCCAGCCATCAAGCCCCTGCGTCTGGTCTCAGCCCTGTCTCCTAGTCTAACAAAACCACAGGGGGTTTCTGTCGTCTCTCCTCTGGCCCTCAGTAATTCTCACGAGCATCTACTGAGGTCCACAGAAGAGCCCGCAAGTGGGGGTCAGTCTCCCACTCCATCCCCTCCACCCAGCGCCGTGTCTGTGGCTCCTAGTGGTTTTCAGCAACGTACTGACAATTTAACCTAAAGTTCTCCTGGCTCTTAATGACACTTCCTGTCTGCCCCAGGTAAGCAAGTGCTTATTACTTCCCATCAAGATGGTTTTACTATTACCCTCCCCTTACAAAACTTCAAATTGCTTTCTTCCCGACACTGGGCCTCTGACCTCCCTTTTCTTAGGGAACACTTGTCATTGTGAATTCTTTTTCTGTCTCTTTGAGGTGTAAATCTTTCTAAAATCCTCTTGTTTTGCTAGTGTTATAACCCAGGAATGCCTTTCTTTCTCCGGGACCTGCCAACCCTACCTTTGAAACATAATCATCAAGGAAAATAGCACCCCATCCTCCTGTCTTTGTAAGAGGGTACAGACTAATTTAGTGGGAGCCATGCCCCAAGTTGCAAAACTACCTCCTGCAATAGAGATTTAGAAAAAGTCAGTAAGCAAACACAGATGGCCTGTTATGTACGTCTCTATTTGCTTACTCTGGCACTTAGAAACCGTCCTGCTTCTGGTTTTAGTGGAGCTGACTTTTTTTTTTTTTTTTTTTGAGACAGAGCCTCAAGCTGTCCCCTTGGGTAGAGTGCTATGGCATCACAGCTCACAGCAACCTCCAACTCCTGGGCTCAAGCGAGTCTTCTGCCTCTGCCTCCCAAGTAGCTGGGACCACAGACACCCACCACAACACCCGGCTATTTTTTGGTTGCAGCTGTCATTGTTATTTGGCGGGCCGGGGCTGGATTTGAACCTGCCACCTTAGGTGTATGTGGCTGGCGCCTTAGCCACTTGAGCCACAGGTGCCAAGCTGGAGCTGACTTCTGACTGAGTTATATATAGCCTCTCTCTCCTATTGCAGCAGCTTTGATTAGTCTTCCTTGTCTGTTAACTTTTCTGCAGCTTTTGCTTTGGTACATTTCTCCTTAAATGATCCATTCTTCCCTTAGACTTTAGGCTAGAGGATAGGCCTACAAACCTCAGCTCTCTGTTAAGCACAAAAGAATTATTACTGTTTGACACATTTTCCTGATCTGTCTTATAATTTAATAGTGGACATCATACGTCTTCCAGCTTTCTGCAACTTAAGCAGAAACCATAACTTCATATTTTCACCATATTCTTGTTCATTTCCAATGTAATATGTTCCATGCAATGTAGGCAATACACTCAGATATTAAAACATATAATTACATAAGAAGTATATTTAGATTCAGGAAGCATCCTGAATGAAAAAGAAGCAAATCTGAAACCACTGGAAAATATATTATAGAAAATGTAATAATCTACACCTGGGATAGACTCAGGAAAATTGTAATATCATTACCTTGTTAAGATACTTTAATTGTGCTTTCACGAGAAACAAATTAAAACTGGATATACTGTATAAAATGATTTTTTTCAGATATCATATAAAAGAAACTATGAGAGAAGAAAAATCAACAATATGAGCCTCACGATTGTCCTGAGTTTCTGCCCAGAGCATTTATTAAAACTCAGTTCAGACAAGAGGAAATCAAGGGAACATGAGTCAGAGATGAGGAAAAACATGAAACTATGGAGGTTAAAAAATAGCCTGAAGTGAGAATTCAATTTAAAAATAAGAAAACTAAACTAACTAAAAAAAAATAAAATGATTAGAAGGAAATAGTAAAGCTGGGCATGGTGGCTCATATCTGTAATCCCAGCACTCGAGGAGGCCGAGGCCAGTGGATTGCCTGAGCTCACGGTTTGAGGCCAGCCTGAGCAAGAGAGAGACCCCCGTCTCTAAAAATAGCTGGGCATTGTTGCAGGTGCTTGTAGTCTGAGCTACAAAGGAGGCTGAGGCAAGAGAATTACTTGAGCCCAAGAGTTTGAGGTTCCTGTGAGCTATGATGTCAAAACATTCTACTGAGTGTGACAAGGTAAGTCTCTGTCTCAAAAAAAAAAAAAAAAAA
>NW_003852455.1:5285898-5289616 GCF_000181295.1 Otolemur garnettii | reverse complement strand
AAGTTAGGCAAAGAAGGAATAATTTTCATATTACCGGAGTCCATGAGAAAGAAAAGTAAACAGTCGTCCAGAGATCATATTTTAAGCTCTGATACAAACAAGATCAAATATATAAAGACCTAAATCCCTGCACACTGAAAAAATTCACAAATTACCTGGAATAATTAATTCTGAAAAATATTCCAGTTCAAAGATAAAGGTAAAATCTTCTAGGCCACAGAAATATATATTACAAATATAAAATAATATTGACTTTTTTTTTTTTGAGATAGAGCCTCAAACTGTCACCCTAGATAGAGTGCCGTGGCATCACAGCTCACAGCAACCTTCAACTCCTGGGCTCAAGCAATTCTGTTGCCTCTGCCTCCCAAGTAGCTGGGACTACAGGTACCTGCCACAACTCCAGGCTATTTTTTGGTTACAGCCGTCATTGTTGTTTGGTGAGCAGGGCTGGATTTGAACCTGTCAGCCAGGTGTATGTGGTTGGTTATTTAACTGCTTGAGCCATGGCGCCAAGCCAGGATTTTTTTTTTTTTTTTTAGAGAGTCTCTCACTTTGTCACCCTCAGTAGAGTACAGTGGTGTCACCACTCACAGCAACCTCCAACTCCTGGGCTTAGGCGATTCTGTTGCCTCGGCCTCCCAAGTAGCTGGGACTACAGGCACCCCTCACAACACCTGGTTATTTTTTTGTTGCAGTTTGGTTGGGGCTGGGTTCAAACCCACCACCCTCAGTATATGGGGCTGGTGCCCTACTCACAGAGTCACAGGCGCTGCCTGACATTAGAATTTTCAAAACCAACATAGAAAGACAACAATGGAACAGACTTTTTTTTTTTTAAAGAGACAGAGTCTCACTTTATCACGCTAGGTAAAGTGCTGTGGCATCACTGCTCACAGCAATCTCCAACTTCCGGGCTTAGGCGATTCTCTTGCCTCAGCCTCCTGAGTAGCTGGGACTACAGGCAGCTGCCACACCTTCTGACTATTTTTTTGTTGCAGTTTGTTTAGGGCCAGGTTCTAAACCACCACCCTCAGTATATAGGACCAGGGCCTTACCCCTTGAGCCACAGGCGCTGCCCTGAACAAACTTTTTAAAGTCATATTTTAACAGCTTTATTGATGTCTATTTGATAAAATAAAAATATTTAAAGTGTACAATTTGATAATCTTTTTCTTTGTTTTTGTTTTTTTGAGACAGAGGTTTTGCTATTTTGCCTAGGCTGGCCTCAAGTCCTGGGCTTGAGTAATCATCCTGCCTCAGTCTCCTAAGTATTTAGAACTACAGGTATGTGGCACCACACTTGGCTTAATTTTAGAATTTTTGACACATGAAGACACTGATGAAACCATTAGTATTATGAAGATAATGATGTATTGGTCTCTGCCAAGTGTAGTCTCCCATGCCTTTTCATTGCATCCTCAAACTCTTGTCTCCCCATTAGCAAGAAATCATTAATCTGTTCTTTGTTACTGAATTTGCATTTATAAAATGTTATATAAATGGAATGATGTAGTACTCACTCTTTGCTTTCATTTACTCTTTGTGGTTGCCAAACTGGATCCACCTATAGATAGACCACAATTACTTATTAATTAGTTTTTAATATTTATATACTTTTATGGGATACCTGTGATGTTTTGTCATATAAATAAAATGTGTATAACATGAGGGTGTTGAGCAATATTAATTTTTCAAAATTTTCTTTCTTTTAATATTTATTTTTCTATTCTATTAGCTTGAAATTCTTTTCCATTTGTTTGTGTCTCCCTCAATTTCTTTTATTAGTGTTTTGTATTTTTCCTTGTAGAAGTCTTACCTCTTTGGTTAAATTTATCTCCAGGGTTTTGTTGTTGTTTGTTTTTCTAGCTGATGTAAATGGGATTGCCCTCTTGATTTTTTTTCAGTTATTTCATTATTGGTGTATAGAAATGCTACTGATTTTTGCATATTGATTTTGCATGCTGAAACTATATTGAATTTGTTTATCAGAGCTAAGAGATTTTGGGTGGCATCTTGAAGTGTATTAAATCTAAGATAATGTTATCAGTAAAGAGGAACAATTGGACATTCTCTTTTGCAACTTAGATGCCTTTAATTTTTTTCTCTTGCCTGATTGTTGTAGCTAGGACTTTCAGTATATGTTGAATAGAAGGGATGAATTCAGGGTTTTTTTTTCAGACAGAGTCTCACTATGTTACCCTTGGTAGAGTGCTGTAATGTCACAGCTCACAGCAACCTCAAACTTTTTGGGCTTAAGTGATTCTTTTGCCTCAGCCTCCTGAGTAGCTGGGACTACAAGCGCCTGCCACAATGCCTAGCTATTTTTTGGTTGTAGTTGTCATTGTTGTTTAGCAGGCTCGGGCCAGGCTTGAACCTGCCAGCCTTGGTGTATGTGGCTGGCACCCTACTTAGTGAGCTACGGGCACTGAGCCAAACTCAGGCATTTTTGTTCTCTTCCAGTTCTTAGAGGAAAGGGTTCCAAGTTCTTTCCATTCAGTTTAATGTTAACTGTGGATTTTTCATATATGGCCTTTATGATGATGAGGTATATTAATTACATATCCAGTTTATTGAGAATTTTTTAATCAGGAAAGAAGGTTAAAGTTTATCAAATGCTTTTTCTGCATCTATTGGGATGATGATATGGATTTTGTCTTTTGTGATGAGATATATCATATTTATTGATTTGTGCATGTCGAACCATCCTTGCACTCTTGGTATATTATTTTTGATGTGCTTTTGATCTATACTCTTGATCATACTGTATTATTGTTTCAATGTGCTGTTAGATTCAGTATACTAATTGATCTTTAGTTGTTTGTTTGTTGCTATTGAGTCCTTGTCTACTTTGGGGAATATTGTAATGCTTGTCTCCAGGAAGGAGTTAGGGTAGGGAGAATTCACCTTCTTTAAAATTTTTGAAACAGTTTGAGGAGAACTGTTCTTAGTTCTTTGTAAGTTTGGTAGAATTTGGCAGTGAGGCTATCTGGTTGTGAACTTTTGTTTGTTGGGATACTGTTTATTATCCCAGCAATTAGATGTGTCCAGGAAGATTGTTCCATTTGTTTAGATCCGTTTGCTAGTGTATATTTGTTCATACTGTTCTCTGATGATTTTTCACATTTCTATGTTATCATTTCTAATGTCTCCTTTTTCATTCCTTATTTTTTTTTATTTTAGTCTTCTCTTTTTTTGTGGTTAGTTATCAATTTTTTGATCTTTTAAAAAATCAGCTTTTCACTTTGCTTACCTTTTGTATCATTTTATCAATCTCTATTTTGTTCAACTCTATTCTTATCTTTATTATTTCTTTACTTCAATTAATTTCAAGTTTAGTTTGTTCTTGCTTTTCTAGTTTATTGATGTACGTCATGGATCCTTTAATTTGAAAAGGATCCTAGATCCTACTAGATCCTCCTTTTTGATGGAGGAATTCATTGCTATCAACTTTTCTCTAACTGCTGTTTTTACCATGTTCTATACTTTTTGGTATACTTTTCCTTTTTTTAAATTTTCTTATTAATTTCTTCATTGACCCAATATTTGCTTAGGGACATATTGTTTAAATTCCATGTATTGGGTGATGCCTGTGGTTCAGTGGGTAGGGTGCCGGCCCCATATACTGAGGGTGGCGGGTTCAAACCTGGCCCTGCCCAAACTGCAACAACAACAAAAATAGCCAGGTGTTGTGGCAGGTGCCTATAGTCCCAGCTAC
>NW_003852455.1:5262384-5285087 GCF_000181295.1 Otolemur garnettii | reverse complement strand
CTCCCACCCTCCCTCCCATATTCTAAGGCTATAATTAGGTTATAACATTCCTATGAAAGCTATGAATTAGTTTCAAAATAGGGCTGTGTACATTGGATATTTTTTTCTTCCATTCCTGAGATACTTTGCTAAGAAGAACATTTTCTAATTCCATCCATGTAAACATGAAGAAGGTAAAGTCTCCATCTGTCTTTAGGGCTGCATAATATTCCATGGTGTACATATACCACAACTTATTGATCCATTCATGGGTCAATGGGCACTGGGGCTGCTTCTATGACCTAGCAATTATGAATTGGGCTGCAAGAAACATTCTGATACAAATATTATACACTTTTTGAAGTTCCTCTTCTTTTTTTTTCTTTTTTTTGCAGTTTTTGGCTGGGGCTGGGTTTGAACCCACCACCTCTGGCATATGGGGCTAGTGCCCTACTCCTTTGAGCTACAAGCACCACCCGAAGTTCCTCTTCTTATCATTAGTTTTTGAATTCATTGTTTGTGCTCTAAAAAGACACTTAGTATGGTTCTGATTTTTATTTATTTTATTTTTTATTTTTTGTAGAGACAGAGTCTCACTTTATCACCCTCGGTCAAGTGCCGTGGCATCACACGGCTCTCAGCAAACTACAAGTCTGGGCTTAGGTGATTCTCTTGCTTCAGCCTCCCGAGTAGCTGGGACTACAGGCACCCACCACAATGCCTGGCTATTTTTTTTGTTGCAATTTGGCCAGGGCTGGGTTTGAACCCACCACCCTCGGTATATGGGGGTGGCACCTGTGGCTCAGTGAGTAGGGTGGCAGGTTCTGATTTTTTAAAGAAATGTGTTAAGGCATGTATTGTGGCCTAACATATGATGTATCCTGAAGAATGCTCCATGCCCATGTTCTGTAGCAGTTGGGAGAAATGTTCTGCCCCTCAGAAGTGTCCCTCATTTGTCTGTTGGATTCCCGTGTTCTCTCTTAGATGCTGTGTTCGAAGTGTGATTATCCACCTGCTATTTAAGTTCTTCTTTGTGGAAGAGGCCTGTGCCAGACGTCCAACTCCAATTACATATATGTCATTTCTTCCTCATTCCCTATTTATCTTTTGATAGGCTCTATATTTTTCAATACATTTTATTGTCTCTCCAGGCTTCAGTACAGTTATTTCATACTGATTTGTTTTCCAATGGACATAATATGTTATTAAATCCATGCATTGAGATTCAAAGTATAGTATTTTAAGTAATGTACAAATCAGAATTTCTTTTTTTTTTTTTATTGTTGGGGATTCATTGAGGGTACAAGAAACCAGGTTACACTGATTGCATTTGCCAAGTAAAATCCCTCTTACAATTGTGTCTTGCCCCACAAATCAGAATTTCTAAATAAAATAATTTTTTTATACTTTTCACATACCTCTCATGATTCATCATCTTATTTAATTTATTAAGCTTTAATCATATATTAAACACTTTACAGTTCTGGTTTTTACAAAGCTAAAATTTGTGTGCATCTATATTCATTGTCTATTTTTTCCCCTTGATTTTCCATCAATTTTCGTCTATATGACTATTTATTCTTGAAAGAATGCCAGGAACTGCAGAAGAAAATTAAAGAGCTTCTTTGAGGCTTTGGATGATGCTATCTTCCTCCATACACAATTTACTTTTATTTCTGGAAGGCAGCTTAAGTCACTCAGGAATTGAACTGACTCACGCCTGGGTTTCAAATGCAGTTCTCCTTTAGACAAGGCAATTGGTGAAATGTGCTACATAAAGTCTGAGTTCAGAGGCCATGAGCAGTCATAAAAAGATATACCCATCTGGGCTAAAAGAATCGTGGACATCTACATGACAGAGGCAGATTGGAGCAGGATATGTATGAATAGATAGGAGGCTGACTACGTGATTTAGAGCAAGTGACTGAATAAGGAAAGACAGTGAGTCAGAAAAATTACGTTTAAGAAAACATTGTTGGCTTAATATCATTCAAAAACATACGCAGACATCATCATTGTCCTTTCTTCCTATACATAATTTGAATCTTTCTTGGAAATAGATTCACTTAGGTGTAATCAATTGAGAAATCAGAAATAGGGATTTTCTTGCTGTTCTATCTATATTTTATAATATTGTCACTCTTAATTTGAGTATTATTGCCACCATTCTGCAAGGCATTATCTCACAAAGTGAAAGCTTACTTTCTCTTCAACAAGGTACATTTAAATTTAAACATCAGCTATTTTACTCATACCAAAACTGATGTTTCTTCAGTAGAACCTAGATCTTCAGAACATATTAAATAAAATAACATTATATATATTTTCCTTCATACTTCAGAGTCTCATCTGAAAAATAGGAATTTAGTGATTTGTGTTTTTATGCATTCAACAAATAATAAGAGAGTACGTCATGCATTAAGTAGTTTCTAGTAACATAATAGTTCTTTCATTGTAGAGTTGATATCAGTTTTAAGTTTTTCTCTTCACTTTTAGAACCAACCCCTTAGAGCATTCCCAGTTCTGAGGAATCTTCTTCCAAGTTACTAAGTATTAAAAACTTATTTTCTCTTCTCCCTCCCTTTTTTTTTTTTTTTTTTTTTTACAGAGTCTCACTTTGTTATCCTGGGTAGAATGCTGTGGTGTTACAGCTCATAGCAACCTCAAACTTTTGGGCTCTAGTGATTCTCTTGCCTCAGGCTCCCAAATAGCTGGGACTACAGGCGCCCTCCACAACACCTGGCTATTTTTAGAGATGGAGTCTCCCTGTTGCTCAGGCTAGTCTGGAACCTGTGAGCTCAGGCAATCCACCAGCCTTGGCCTCCCAGAGTGCTAAGATTACAGGAGTGAGCCAATGCTCACTTCCCGTTTTTTAACCTCATCTCCGAAGATGGCAGCTGCTTCCTACAGATATATCTCATTGTTATCTTACTGTTTCTTATCTTTGCATTTTCAGTTTTTTAATATTTATATAATTAATACTTAATATTTTTTCTGTTAAAATAATTGGCCTACTTTATATTGTCCTAATGCAACCCCAGCTGATAGAGAGCCATAGATACTCACATATATAATTCTAATATAAAGTAACTGATTAGAAGTCTTATATAATATTGATTACAAGACATAACAGAAATATAATGAAAGGAGATATTTTCATGATTTCTAGGGAAGGATTATAAAAGACTTTAGATTTAAATTGGGCTCGATGCACAGGAAAGAAATGGGTTAAGAAGGTATGAAGTTTGTAGCTGGTAGTCAAAGTGGTTTTCAGAAGCAAGAAACCACATAACTCTTTGCAACTGGTATGAAGTCCTCCAGTGTAACGTGACTATGAAAATATAGGAAAGTGTGACAGATTACCGAATAACAAGATTTTAGAAATATTTTGATGCCAACTTACTGATCTTAACGCTGGGCTAAGAAATTTAGACTTAACTTATATTTAGAGGATGACCTTCCATGCTTCTTGGACAGAGAGTCACAAAACATACTCTGTAATTGAACATTTATTTAGGCAATGTTCATAGATTCAACACTGAAGAGCAGGATTTTAGGAATTCTTTAAGAGAGGCCATGGGATAGATGAAGCCTAAACTGAGTAGCAGCTGAAGTTGAAAACGCATTATAAGAAGATCTACTAGCATAAAAATAGAAACGCTAACCAAACTCTCTGGGCTTTTGAAATAAATGTGAATAAAAGCTTTATAAATAAACCTTTTTTAATATTATGGAATGATAAGAGCAAGGGTAATGTCTTCAATCAATATGATGTAGAACTTAAAAATTTTAGGGAGTGGTAAATTTCAATCTTTGCTTTCTTTAGTAATCTCTCTCTGGACAGTGAAAGGTGACTCTATTTTTGTTTTTGTTCAGCTTGAAGGTTCAGGCCAATAATTTTGAACACTCAAAGGAAAATTTAAAATAACAGTAGTCAACATGAAAATTACACTTTCAGGAGGCAGCTGCAGTAAGGGCCCAGAATACTGAATTGGAAGTCAAAGTTTATTAGATATTTTCTTTCTCCACTGACTCAGTGTCTTGCTTTGAGCAAATAGTTTTGCTCCTTACAACCTCCATCTATTAAGTAGGTATATGAATAAATACGTCCTTACCTTGATTTCTTGGAAGTTTTAGGAACTAAATATGCCTGTAGGAATGTTTCTTCTGCTATATAAGAAATATCTTTTTCTCTCTTAAAAAAATAAGGAACAAGCAATAAAGTTATAGTGTCTAATGTCATTAAAGTAGGTTGACTTGAGTCATGTCACTTTTGAACACAATTCTCAAAAAAAAATCAAAGAAAACAAACAAACACTTGTTTCACAAAAAAGAAATATGAACAAGCACATCTGCATTACTTCTGAGGTCCGGATGAATTTTGTGTTGGTTGCCTTCCTCTTAATGTTAGAAGGAACCCAAAGGTCATTTAAAACTACCGCCTGGCATCCACCTCCTCCTCCTGCAACCTTTCTTCCAACTGGTCACTAGATTTTGCCTATAACCTTCTAGTACCTTTTCTCCCACGACTTCCTGTTCTACCTTTGTAGCGTGAACACAATGTTATCTGTAAAACAACACACGTCTTTAACTCCCCCATGTTTCCTTGGGTGTTCAATTTCTCACAGTCACAAGCATACATTTAATTTGTCTTGTATATGAGAGCTTTCTTAAAAAACACAATTTGCCTGTTTCCTTCCATTTGAATTACCAAAAATTTGTTTCCTTCCGTTTGAATTACCAAAAATGTATTGTATATCTAGTATTGTTTCTTAACTCTTTGTTAACCTTTGTTTTTCACAAAAGCCCAGTGATGATTTCAATGAACCTCTTTTTTGTTTGGTACGAAATACAGGTGTTTGAGAACTGGGTTGTGTTCATAATTCGATGTGGAACATGTATGGAAAGTGAAAGAGGGCACTTTGACCAGCAGAGAATTCTCAAACCACCAAGGCTTGTAAGAAAGGTCTTTATTGGTGGGGGGAGAGAGGCTGCAGAGCTGCACCGAAGGGGAGAGAAAAGAGGAGAGAAAGAAAAGGAGAGAGTGGGGAAGAGAAGAGAGAGAGAGTAGAGAAGAGCGAGGGGGAAGAGAGAGAAAAGAGAGCAGAGAAAGAAGGCAGAAGGAGGCGAGAGAGAGAGAGATGGTGGGGGGAACATATTCTTATATAGGGGAGTTTTAGAATGCTGCCCCGCTGGTGGGATAACCAGTAAGGAGTTATTCCTCCAGCGGAAAGAGCCATTGGGGCGGGCAGCAGGAAATTGGAACAGGGTGATGAGGTAAGCAGGCCACTCCCTGTGCTAGGGAAGGAATTGTAAGTTTAAGGGTAGGAAGGGGCTTTTTTAGGGTAAGGGTCTTTCTGAGGCAATAATCTAACAGAAAGCCCTTGTGGCACAGAGTTATAGTCACAAGTGTGTCACAAAGTAAAAAATACATTAAAAAGTAATTCACGGACCCATTATGGCCTTAGCAGGACTCTTTGCTCTGCTATCAAAGTCCCTGTCTCTCAATATCTTTCCTCTCCTTAGGATGGTGCAGATCTGATGGATGTTCTTGCTTGGGCGCCGCTGCCTTTGCAGCGTATGTACACTGCTTACCTTCTCTGTGTTTCTGTAAAGCTCTCCTGAACCATTACAGAAGACGTAGGAAAAGATCCCCCGTGTTGAAATCTTTATAGTATTTCCACTAGAGCCTGCTTACTGCTTACCTCTAATGACAGTGCCAATCCTGAGTGGTAGACCTTCTGAGTCATACTTATTCCAAGGCACATCGCCACAGGAAAACTGCCCATAATATGAAAATATCACTTTACACCACTGTCTCACTTGATCTTTATAACATGCTTGAGAAGTCATCATAGATTGTTGATTTGAAGAGGGGAGATGCATTTGGTTGTTTTTAAATGTTTGAAGCAGCAGAACTTGCTTCAGATGGCATTGTGCCAAGCCCTATGCAAAGAATGGCTTGTGGTAAAGCATTCATGGCTGAAGCACAGAAGGGTGAGATGTGGGGAGGGGAGTGGACCAGAAAGAGTCAACAGATTCCTTTGGTCACTAGCCCCCTCCAGTTTCCCCTGGACACTTTCACAGGCTCTTTAGGCCTCCAAAGATACAGCTTATAATATGCTTGCAGATGAGCTCACTGAAGCTGTGAGACTCGGTTTTAAAAAACAAACTGAAATGATTCTGTGTCACATTTGAATGATTCTGCCTTGATCCTATTCTCCACATTTTACCCTCCTCTTACTCTGCTCCTTTCATAATCCTAAACCCAGGTCAGAGCCCAGGTCCACGATGCCTGTATAGTTTTCTGTGCTGTCATAACAAGTGTGAAACGATCCGACTTGGGAAGACATTAGATTGGGGTGTGGGGAAGGCACTGTCACTTAAAATTCCTGTAGGAACTAACCAAAGCCCAAGGCACGTGAATGGTAAATGGAAATTAGAAACTGCAGGAGAAACTACCAGCTAACCTCTAACTGGGAACTTTCCACCAGACCAAGGGAAATTGTTTTCTTTGTCTTGCTTCTACAAACGCTTTGTAGAAGTTTCCCCTGTTGCAGCTCCTGGTAGGGTGCTAGCCACCTCTGATCTGGTGCCACTGAGATTTGCTGAATGTTCACATAAACTCTTTAAGATTAAATTTGTTTAAGTTACTGCAAACTTAGAGGGGTAAAGCCATGCAAATTTCTTAGCTCACAGTTTTATAGGTCCGAAGTCTGAATGGGTGTGACTAGGTTGGCAACACCAGGTTTTACAAGGCTAAAATCAAGCCGAGGGCAGGACTGTGTGCCTCCATAGAGTCTCCCTAGAATTCACTGGCAAGCCCATCCACACTGTAGTAGAATTTGTTTGCAACGGTAAGGAGCCCGGTTTCATTGCCCGCTGGGTGGTGATCTTTGATCCTACAGGTCACCACATTTGTGATTTTCAATGGCCCCCTGAGCAGTGGTCAGTGGAGACTCCTTCACACTTTGGATCTCTGTGAGCCGCTCTCTGCTGCATTTTTCTGACTTCTTCCCCCACCAAGTGTTTGAATTGGACCTACCTTAATAATCTAAAATAACCTCCCTAATTTAATGTTAATTGACTTGCAACTTTAATCATCTGTGAAGTTCCTTTTTTCCCTTTAATGTGACATCTTCTCAGGCATGACCCTGGGGACGATAGTTACAGGAGCCAACATTCTGCCTACTGCAACATCTTTTCTTAAAACCACCCAAAGTGAGGCTCCCTGCATTAAAAACTGCATTTCTCTCTGTTAAAACTTCTCAAAGTGTGTTGTCTTAGTCTGTTTGTATTGCTATAAAGGAAGACGTGCTATAAGGAATAGCTAAGGCTGAGTAAGTTATTTATAAAAATGAAGTTTATTTGGCCCCGTGGTTCTGCAGACTATACAGGAGCATGGAGTCAGCAAGGGACTCCTGGCGCTTCTGCTATGGCAGAGCCAAAGGGGAGCTGGCATGTGTGTGCTACTACGCAGTGGGAGAGGAGGAGAAGGGAAAGGAGAGGGAGAGAGAAAGAGGAATGCCAGACAGTTTTAAACAACCAGCTCTTGTGGTAACTAATACAGCACAGACTTGTTACCTGGAAGACAGCACCAAGACCCAAATACCTCCCACTGGGCCCCACCTCCAATATTTAGATAAAATTTCTTTCTCTCTTTTCTTTTCTTTTTTTTTTCTTTAAGAGACAGAGTTTCACTTTGTCACCCTTGGTAGAGTGCTATGGAGTCATAGCTCACAGTAACCTCTAGCTCCTGGGTTTAGGCGATTCTCTTGCCTCAGTCTCCCTAGTAGGGACTACAGGTACCTGCCACAATACCAGGCTATTTTTTTTTTTGTTGCAGTTTGGCTGGGGCCGGATTTGAACCCGCCACCCTTGGTATATGGGGCTGGTGCCCTGCTCACTAAGACACAGGCACCACCCTAGATCAAATTTCAACAGGGAGACTTTTTTTTTTTTTAGAGACAGAGTCTCACTTTATTGTCCTCAGTAGAGTGCTGTGGCATCACAGCTCACAGCAACCTCCAACTCCTGGGCTTAGTTGATTCTCTTGCCTCAGCCTCCTGAGTAGCTGGGACAATAGGCACCCGCCACAACACCCGGCTATTTTTTGCTGCAGTTCGGCCGGGGCCGGGTTTGAACCCACTGCCCTCTGTATATGGGGCCTGAGCCACAGGCACTGCCCTCAACAGAAGACTTGGTGGAGCCATCCAAACCATAGCCAAACCATAGTGTGCGCTGACCTATTCTACCCATGTGAAAGTCATTTATGTATTTAATTTTCTTATTCAATTTTAACAACCTCATAGTTTTTACACCTTTGATATCTATCAGAGCTAACTCACTAAGGATGTTTTATTAACTAAATTGAGGAACCTAAGGTCACACAGTAAAGGAGAAAAATAGCTCCATCTAGGGCTAGAACAAGACTCCCAACTCAGCACTTTCTCTTCAATAATTATTGTTTCCCAAGTTTGCATGTGCCTTGTTCTTTAAATTGTCTTCATAAACAGAATGTAATCTTGTCTATGTAAATGGTGAATGGTGAACACTGCACCACTGAGTTTTATTTGATATATAAAAAGAAACAGAACATAACAGGAAATAGAGGTACAATAATGCTTTTCTGTTTTGAAAGCTCCCAGCCCTCATCTCCTACCCAAGAATTGGGCATTCTTTATAGACTTGGATTTTATGTATTTTCAGGAAACATTGTTATTTTTCAGTAAAAGATGATATAGTCTTATGTGATGACCTTTAAAAATCTTCGTCTATCGGGCAGTGCCTGAGGCTCAGTGGGTAGGGTGCTAGCCCCATATACAGAGGGTGGTGGGTTCGAACCCAGCCCTGGCCAAACTGCAACAAAAGATAGCTGGGTGTTGTGGCAGGCACCTGTAGTCCTAGCTACTCGGAGGCCGGGGCAAGAGAATTGCCTAAGCCCAAGAACTGGAGGTTACTGTGAGCTGTGATGCCACAGTACTCTCTGAGGGTGACAAAGTGAGACTCTGTCTCTAAAAAAAAAAAAAAAAAAAAAACTTCATCTATCTGGCCTGGTGCCCGTAGCACAGTGGTGATGCACCAGCCACATACACCAAGGGTGGTGGGTTTGAACTCAACCCAGGCCAGCTAAACAACAATGACAGCTGCAACAAAAATTAGCTGGGCATTGTGGCAGGCACCGATAGTCCTAGCTACTTGGGAGGCTGAGGCAAGAGAATTGCTTAAGCTGAAGAATTTGAAATTGGGGTGAGCTATGACACTGCTATCCTCTATTGAGGGCGACAAAGTGAGACTCTGTCTCAAAAACCAAAAATCATCTATCTGTAATCTGGGCTAAGCAACTGTCCTCCATGAAGTGCTTCTGTGAACAGTCACACCCAAGTCTCAAATCCCCAATGTGTTTCTTAGATGCTACTTTAATTTACAACATTCCTTTGATCTAAAGCTTTTTTAAAATTTAATTTAATTTTTTAATTTTATTATATGTATATTTTTTATTGAGACAGAGTCTCACTTTGTTGCCCTTGGTAGAGAGCTGTGGTGTCACAGCTTATAGCAACCTCAAACTCTTGGCCTCAAGCAATTCTCACGCCTCAGCCTCCAAGTACACCTGGCTATTTTTTTGTTCTTTTAGCAGGCCATGGGCTGGGTTTGAACCCACCAGCCCTGGTGCATGTGGCCAGCACCCTACCCGTTGAGCTACGGGTGTCGTCCTTTTTTTCTTTTCCTGCTTAGCTGCCCGCTGGCTGAGATTCTATTCTGATGTTCTAAAGGAAAATTTCTCATGTTGGTGGAGTGATTCTGCTCACACGTGTGGCTGACACTGTAAAGACAGCGTAAACCTTTCAGATGCATAAGTTGGTTTTCTAGGGCTGAATAAAAATGGATAGGAGAGTAGCTAAAAATCGTCATTTTGTTCTTTTTCCATTGTAGGAAAAATGTTATCTACTATCTTCCTGCAACTGCCCTTACAAATTGTGAAGGGATGCCAGGCAAGAGCTAGAGTCAGGGCTCCCAAAACTCTGTGAAGGACAGGCCTGGCTAAAAGAATGACAATAATTAAACTCTGTGAAGGAACAGGCCTACCTAAAATAATGATAATAATCAGCCACTGCCCCCTTGTTTGCTTAATAAAAGTGAGTCACTGTCTCTGTTCCCTCATTTGCTTCTCTGTTAATTGCTGGTCTAGCACTTACAGGTGGTAGCATGAAGATTTTTTTCTCTCCATAATTAACATCACGTGTTTGGAACCCTGGGCTCACTTTTGAGCTATCTTGCATGTCCTGGTTTCCAGTGGAATGACTGACTCACGGAACCAATTCAGTTGGTCTTAGACTCCCGCACTGTATAAACAGTATTCCTGAGGACTGGCTGGCCCACCCAGACAGCAGCCCCTACCAGAGAACTGCTGATTCCACAGAAAACAGCCAATTAACAGACACTGATGCCTAACCCTCTGCTTACCAAACTGTCTTTAAAAACCCTGTCCTCCCAGTTCTTGGGGAGGTGGATTGGAGAAAAAACTCCCTTCTCCCCTCTTAGTGCTATATGAAATAAGCCTTTTCCCTCCAGGGAACGGTGGGGTCTCTGCACATTAGCTTAATCTCAGGCAGTGGGCAAACGAACCTGGCTGGGTGGAAACATTCCCACAAGTGCTGTAGAGACCGCAGTGGCGTGCTATCCTAGCCTGAACCTGGAATCGGAAAGTAGGAATTCAGATGCTGGCTCTGCAACCCGCCCTTGTTAACATTAAGAAACTTATATCCTCAGTTACCCCAGCCACAGATGGAAAAATGTATGCTTTATTTATTTGGGGTTATTTTGAAGATGAAATTCATATATTTTGTGAGTCATAAAGAATCATACAAATTATGGCCAAGAGTACTAACACAATCCATTTTATGTTTTAAAAAAACATATAAACTTTGTCCTCATTGTTGTTCTTTTTCCAGAGAAGATTGGAGAACAGATACGCTTTATGCCTGGCTTGAGGTCAAACAGCAGGTTAACCAAACCCAAAGATTAGAATACAAGAGACCATGATTCCCGTCAGATTTATTAATTACCTTGCTGCCACCTGATTCAGACGTTTTCTCTAAAAAATTACTGCCAAGGGTACATCATGCACATCATGCACCTGTAATTGTCCCTCATATTCTCAGAATCAAGTTGAGGGCTTTTAGGGACCTGTACTCACTTTTCTAAGACTATCTTAATTTTCAGGTTCAGCGCCGTGGCACCAGCCACATACACTGAGGCTGGCAGGTTCGAATCTAACCTGGGCCAGCTGAACAACAATGACAACTGCAAAAAAAATTAGCCAGGCGTTGTAGCAAGCACCTGTGATCCCAGCTACTTGGGAGGCTGAGCCAAGAGAATTGCTTAAACCCAAGAATTGGAGGTTGCTGTGAGCTGTGACGCCATGGCACTCTACCATGGGCAACATAGTGAGACTCTGTCTCAAAAAAAAAAAATAAAAGACTCTCTTAATTTTTAAAAATACACTGTTTTAACTCTCAGCATACCCAGTATCCAAGTTTTCTGTTGATGAAGTTGGTCTCTAAGTCTGTTCTGAAGATAACGTCTAGGACCCCACCACATGATGGGAAGCAGGAGACAATTCTGATGTCTATTCCCTCAATCCATGACAGGTGTTAAACTAGTGTAGGACAACTATAATACTATTCTTTCTGGTTTTTTTTTAGAGACAGTCTCACTATTGCCCTTGGTAGAGTGCTGTGGCATCACAGCTCACAGCAACCTCCAGCTCTTGGGCTTAGAGTGATTCTTTTGCCTCAGCCTCCTGAGTAGCTGGGACTACAGGTGCCCACCACAATGCCTGGCTATTTTTTGTTGCAGTTTGGCCAGGGCCAGGTTGGAACCTGCCACCCTCAGTATATGGGGCCAGTGCCCTACTCACTGAGCCACAGGCGCCTCCCTGTAATGCTGTTCTTTTCTTTATCTTCCCATCTATGAAACGCGTGACAAAATTTTCCATAATGATCAAACATTTGTATGATATTCTTTGTTAAAGAATAACAACTTGTCCTTTATCAAAAAATAAAATAAAATAACATCATCATCATCACCACCAATAAAAAAAAAAGGAAAAAAATACCAAATTGAAAGTATTTGCTTCAAAATAATGCAGTTGACAAAGAGGCCATTGAGAAAGGGGCAGTTGGAAAGTGAGATGGGGCTACCAGTCAAACAGAACTGGCCAAGAACTGATGATTGACGAAGCTGGCTTATGAGTATATAGAGTTCTTATATACTGTCTGCTATTTTACATTTCAAATTTTCCATAATAAACACTTGAAAATATGTTTTATGATAAAAGTTAAGGATGCCTACAAAATGTACATTGATATTCTTATGAGTTACATATACTTGATCTTGAGAATGTCCGTGCCGATTTATCAACATGGAAATACTTTCAGCAGTTTTAAAGGGCAACCCTGAGGGGGAGCCACTTAAGTTTTGATAGATGTGATAAATGATAAAGAAGATCTTGTATACAATTAAAAGCATAAGCAGGTAGTCCTCCTTACAGACCTTTCAGCTCAGAAATTCCCTTGATCTATGACCTACCTTTGTCCTGCTATTTGGATGTAAATATAATTTTCCACTTCTAAGGCTAATCCTCATGAAGAGTATTAAGTGCTGATTATTTGAAGCTTTGCTGCTCAAAAAAGTATCATATAATTTAAACTACTAATGGATCAAGATGCCTTGGGATTGGATTTGGGGCTTAGAATTTTAATAACTTCTTATCTTTATTTTAAGACAATTTTTGCAAGGGTTATAAAAAGAGTTCTATATACACGTACTTAACTGGCTGCAATTTCCTTGTTAAAGACAATGTTAGGGATGTTGACAGGCACTATTTCCATAATCTCTTTTCACAGTAACATTGATCCATCTTTTCCTATATGCTCACCTGTAACTTTCCTAGCAATTCTTTTGCAAGGTATTTGATGACAATCAGCTATTCCATGTGTAATGCTATAATAAATTATCAAATCAAAGAATGAGAAGAATTGGAAGTATCCCTCTTCAGGGTACATACAATGTTGACAGGGTGCACAAAATGTCTTCAGAGATGGTGTCCCCAGAAAGAAGGCTGAGATTTGATTATTATGTAATATATTATAGGTTACAGCCAAATATTTCATATAAATCTATCAGTGAAACACTATTACAGAAAGACACAGATTAAAGAACATGAAATTGTCATTAACATTTTCCCAGGAGTTTTATTTAAAAGAGACTCTTTAAAAATTCAACAAATTCATGGTAAGAGATTTTATTTTATCTAAGAAATCTCCCACCTTTAGCCTTTTCTCTTGCAGATGAAAAGGAGTAATTGTCATATTGTGTCAGACATATGATGGTCTGTTGTTTTATGCTAAGAAAAAAAAGAGTATTAAAAACTACTTGAGACCAATTGAGTCACTGAATAATTGAAATACCTTTATAAACTATAAGTTTATGATTGGCATGACAAAGCTCAAACACAACATTTAGTACCCAAAGAATTTACCCATGTGAGGTAGTTAGCCAAGCAATGACCTAGCCCAGCTAGGGAAGCTGACTCTGGGACTAAGAGGACAGATCAAGGAATGTTAAGTCTTTTTTTTTTTTTTTTTTTAAGAGACGGAGTCTCACTTTGTCCACCCTCAGTAGAGTGGGGTGGTGTCACAGCTCACAGCAATCTCCAGCTCTTGGGCTTAGGCGATTCTATTGTCTCAGCCTCCTGAGTAGCTGGGACTACAGGCACCTGCTGTAACACCCAGCTATTGTTTTTGTTGGAGTTTGGCTGGGGCCAGGTTTGAACCCACGACTCTCAGTATACGGGGCTGGTGCCCTACTCACCGAGCCACAGACACTGCCTAGAATGTTAAGTCTCAATGAAAATTACAGAAATGTTCAGCTCTAAAGACTTCCTAGCAAGTGTCTGTATATTAGGGGAGCTCTAGAGTAACTGGGAATCTGTTATTACTGGAATTCAGGTTGGTGATCTTCAAATGAAGATTTGTTCCTAAGTTGCCAAACTACCATATCTAAGTAAAAAGACAAACTATCTTGGGACAAAAATGAAAAGGACTCTTGCAGGGCAGCGCCTGTGGCTTAGTTGGTAGGGCGCCAGCCCCATATACCAAGGGTGGCAGGTTCAAACCTGGCTCTGGCCAAACTGCGACAAAAAACTAGCCAGGCAATGTGGTAGGTGCCTATAGTCTCAACTACTTGGGAGGCTGAGGCAAGAAAATCACCTAAGCCCAGGAGCTGGAGGTTGTTGTGAGCTGTGACATCATGGCACTCTACTGAGGGTGATAAAGTGAGACTCTGTCTCTAAAAAAAAAGGAAGAAAAAAAGTACTTTTACTATTAAGCAGATGTTAGAATCTTCATGAGACTCATTTATTAACCGATTTATTCATGCTTTAATTGATTTAGAATAGAAATCAGGGGCAAAATTTCTGAATCTGATTATATTTGGTCAGATCTACAGGAAAAGAGGCAGAGTCGAAACTCACACAAGAAGGAAAAGTAGAAAGGAAGGAAAGAAGGGGGAGAACGAGGAGAGAGAAAGAACAATACATTATAAGGTAGTAGAGAATGTATACTCAAAATAAAAGAAAGAAAAATCCCCTTATCTGGGCAATCATACCTATATTTTGCTATTTAATTCATCAGCATAAATATAGTAAAGTCATATTATACAAACATTTAATTTTGCCTTTAGAGTTTACAGAAGATGTAATCCTACCATGTAAGTTATAAAGATGTTTTCTTTTTCTTTTCTTTCTTTTTTTTTTTTTTTTGAGACAGTCTCAAGCTGTCACCCTGAGTAGAGTGCTGTGACATCACAACTCACAGCAACCTCAAACTCTTGGGCTTAAGCGATTCCCTTGCCTCAGCCTCCCAAGTAGCTGGGACTACAGGTGCCTGCCACAATGCCCGGCTATTTTTTGGTTATAGCTGTCATTGCTGTTTGGCAAGCCTGGGTTGGATTCAAACCCTCCAGCTCCAGTGCATGTGGCTGGCACCCTAACTGCTCTGAGCCTATAAATATGTTTTTAAGCTCTTTTCCTGAACAATTTTTTTTTCTTTTTTTTCTGAGACTGAGTCCCATTCTCTTGCCCTGGGTAGAGTGCTAGGCATCATCACAGCTCACAGCAACCTCAAACTCTTGGGCTTGAATAATCCTCTTGCCTCAGTCTCCCAAGTAGCTGGGACTACAGGTTTGCACCACCCCGCCCAGCTAGTTTTTCTATTTTCAATAGAGATGGAGTCTCACTGTTGCTCAGGCTGGTCTTGAACTCCTGAGTTCAAGCAATCCACCCTCCTTTGTCTCCCAGAGTGCTAGCATTATAGGTGTCAGCCACCATGCCCAGCCTCCTGCACAGTATTTTTAAAAAATTGAGTAAGATAGTCATAAATTAAAAAATTAAGATAGTCATACTAAATCAAAATATAACTATTTTGAACAACATGCAATAATCTACATTGAATATAACCTTCCAGTTCCTAAACATCTATTAGTTGGATATAAAATTGTAAATTGGATTATGTGGCCCCAGGGGGCAGAACTGCCTGCTAGTAGAAATTGGTTTAATATGCAGAATAGCCTTCTAAGATGTTAATTGTATGACATGTTAATGACCTCCAGTGCAGGTTGTGAGATTGCTGCCATTAGAGTCTTGTATATAGAACGAAAAAAAATTAAGTCATAGAGGGTGTCAATGGAGGGCTTCCTACAATGGGTACAACAGGCACCTTTCTTCCAAGGTCTCTTCACATCAATACTTTCATGGTTGTATAAGATTCAGAAAGTTATCACAACTCAATCACAATCACAATTTAAGATTCAGCACTCTCTCCCTCTGTATTTTATCTATTTCTAGCACAGCAGTCTGCTTGCTAATGTAAAAAGTAGACCCATTTATCTTAAGCTATTAGCCAGGTGTCCTCAAACTACGGCCCACGGGCCATATGCAGCCCCCCTAGGACATTTATCTGACTCTCCGGGTGTTTTTGTTGCCGCTGCCTGTCCTGCTTAGCAGCTGACTGGTCCTGGGGCCCGCAGTCCCGCCCTCCAACAATCTGAGGGACAGTGAACTGGCCCTCTGTTTAAAAACTTTGAGGACCCCTGCTATTAGCAGTCCAACTCGGTCAGCTTGTTCTGGTTTTGAGGTATGGGAGTTGGGGGAAGCTTCCCCTTTCCCCTGAAAATTCACTGAAAGATCAATTCACAGTAAAGCAGATTAAAAAGAGAAACAGGTTAATTACCATACAGATGGGGGGAATCCCAGAATAATTACCTAATAGCCCAGTTTATACACCCACCTTTTGGAGAGGAAAGGAGATAAGGAATACAGGTAATTCTGTGGGGGGGGGGGCAATAAATGGTTGCCAGGGATAGATATTCTGGAGAATAAATGGATGAGGGGAAAATGATTTGTCAATTAACCAGAGAGGTGGATATTACATTGAAAGTGATTTGGGCCGGGTCTGGTTGCCTTCTTGATCTTCTTTCCTGCAATTTATCAATTGATTGAGATAACTGTGAGGGAAAGGCAAGTTAATTGTTCTCCTTTTTGTTTTTTGATGAATCCGTCTGGTTTATGCACAAGAAGAGAAAGCCCCTGCCAGCCTCCGTTTATATCTAACGGCCTTAACTTCAAAACACTCTTTTTGACTAAAAGTCATACTCTGGGGTGAAATTTCCTGAGCTCCTTCAGAGGACTTAAGTTTCTTAAAGAGGACTAGGAATATTTGATATTAAATAGACATCTAGTCACAGTGGAAGAGTTACTAATGCATAAGCAAAAGTTCAGAAGTCTCACTTGTCCCAATTTGTTTTCTGAGATGCCATTTGGTCCACAGAAGTTTGTTTGCAAATGGCGCATATGACAGCCTACTCTTTATATTTTATTGCAAAAAATTACAGTAATTATAGAAACTAAATGGTTTGGAGAGACCTCATGAAGAGAACATGTAAATTGCATACTGTGGTTTTTTGTTTTTTGAGACCGAGTCTCACTATGTCACCCTTGGTGAAGTGCTGTGGCATCACAGCTCACAGCAACCTCCAACTCCTGGGTTTAAGCAATTCTTTTGCCTCAGCCTCCCAAGTAGCTGGAACTACAGGCGCCCACCACAGTGCCTGGCTATTTTTTGGTTGCAGTTGTCATTGTTTAGCAGGCCCTGGCCAGGCTCAAACCTGCCAGCTTTGTAGTATGTGGCTGGCGCCCTACTCACCGAGCCACGAGCATGAAGCCTATATACTGTGTTTTTAAACCAGGTCCGAGGGCTCCGAATGGTCTGTGACTACAAAACAAAGAGAAAGGGGTCAATACTAAATTTCCCAAAGATAATGCCACACCTTGGAAGAAAAGGAAATATGTTTATCAAAAACTTTCCAGAATATGAAATTTGAGGATATGGCATCAAACTTTGAAAAGTAAAATTGCTAGGAAGATTTTTGGGGATAGCTACTGGATTAAAGACAACTTCACTGAAACAACTGGTAACACTGAATGTTGCCAGGTCATTTTGGGTCCACCAGCTTCTCCTTTAATCCTGGAGGCACAAACTACTCAGCTGCCCACCAGTGGATTGCCTCTGGAAACGAAGGACTATCCTTTATTAAGGGAAGCCAAATTCTTCCTTTAGTGATTCCAAATACAAAATTAAAGAAAGGGCATTGATTTGGCTGACATTTTAAAATTACTTTAAAACATTTCAAATAATGTTGGCCCTCTTTCTGTGATGTTAAATACATGGTATAATGCATTTAGAAAGTTTTCAGGTTTAAGGGGGAGAGGAAGATGTTTGCAGTAAGTTTCTTTGATCAAAGTTCACCGTAAGGAGCTGCCATTTAAAAATTAGCAACCGTATCTAGAATTTCAGGACTAAAATAAACTAAGAGATTTGACAGTCAAATTCTCTTTCCAGTGCCTGGTTTTCACTACAAAACCCTGATGAGCTGATGGCAAATTTCAACCTGCAATATAGATAGTGTCCTCTATGCCCCTAAGCATTATTCAACATTTATGAATCTTTTATTTTTGGCAGATTTAATAAAATCTATCTTTCTGGAGCTTTGGGCCATGTTTATAATTTTAGAATTGAAATCCAATGATTTGAACCTAGTTCCTCTTCTACAAGTTGTCTTGTCTTGTTTTCTTTTCTCCATAAGACGCCTCAGCTCATTCAACTCTTGAACATGTTTGCTGGACCTTGGTCTGTCTCTCACCATGCTGGTAGGTTTCCCCAGGGAGACTCAGACTCCTCCAGGGTTTTCAGCATGCCCCTTAGAGATTTAGCCAACTTAACACAACTCTTTCACCAGTATGGAGTAAATTAGGTTTTACTCCAAATGTTCTGGATCTCAGATTTCCATGGAAGTGCCCACATCTCACTTGAAACAGAGATGATACAATGGGTTCACCAAATCTCATTAACTTTTTTTTCCTCCTTGGCACATAGCTAGAGTACATTTCTCAGATTCTCCTGTGGTTAGCTGGGGTCAGACAACTGAGGTCTGGCCAGGGGAACGTGTGGAAGTTATTTATCCACTGCTAGGTCTGGCCTCACGCTACTAAAACTATTCTCACTGGATTCTCTGTGTGTTCTCTTTCCTCTCTCTCTCTCTGCCATCCTTCATATTGTGTTATTAGAAAACATTTAGTAGAGCATTCAAAGAGCCAAAGAGATGAAAAAGATACTAAATGGAATGAACCTAAGTTTAAGTCCCCGAGTAAAATTATAGAGAAGAGATTCTCCAACTCTCTGCCTACCAGCATTGGACTATTATTGGAGTGAAAAATGCACGTTTATTTTCTTAATCCACTGAGAATTTCTCTATGTTTGTGAAATTCAAACTTAGTCTTAGTAAAGTGTCTACACCTTAATATATATGACAGGGTAATAAAAACTAGGAAATAATTATCATAGTACTTTATGTGATGTATTAATTGATGAACATTTTTTTTCTTCAACTCTATTTGATGGATGTCTCAAGCAATAATAGTAAATTCTGCCTTAATTCCCAATAAATATTACTATAACAGTGTCAACATTTGGGTGTCATGACATACTTTCTACTATTAGAATTTGGAACAGCATAAACTTTAATACCCAAGTCAGCATCAAATATATATGTATGTATATATATTATACACATATAATACATATATACATATAATATATATGCACATATCCATGTATATATTCATGAAAGTTCTGACAATTAAGTTTGTTAACTTATCCCAGAAAAGGTGCTACATTCTTCTCTGCTGAATATCAATATAGTCACTTTCAAAGCACTCCCCTTGGGAAGCTATGGACCAATGCCAACACCTGCCCTGTCAAGCAGGTTTTCTGGGATGAGTTTAGAAACTTAACTGTCAGATCTCATATGATGACAGCAGTGATGACCATTCTACAGAAAACAAACAGTTCCAAAAGTGCTTTGAAGAGTGGACTAGGCGCTGGGGTCAGTGCACAGCTTCCCAAGGGGAGTAATTCAAAGGTAACTGTAAGTGATATTCAGCAATAAGGTATGTAGCCCTTTTACTAGGATGGGTTTGGGAGTTTAATTGTCCAACCTCATCTATGTACACATACACACACAATCCCTATTAGTAAGATAACTGTCTCTTAGCATCTAAAAAAGCTGTACCAGTCACCATACTTTACCTACCTGTCCTTTGATTCAGTGCCGTTGTTTGAATAAAATTTGTTATTATTCTCAAGCTTCCCTTAAAATTTTTCACATTTCAGAAAATCACTATTTTTAGTGCCAGAGTGCCAGCTTCACTTACACCGTGTTCCTTTCTCATTGGTTGGCGAGCACTGCGTGAGACAGAGCCTACTAACATCGACTTTCTGTGTGACATGGACTGTCAGTTACATTAAGTTGCAAAATGAACTTGACACATTGATCTAAATTTTGCAGAACACTTGGAAAGGGTTTGCTGAACAGTCATTATGCCATAGCAGACCTGCTGAGAACTAAGGGAACTGTTGAGTATCTTTTTCTGGAGAATTTTTGTCTATAAGAATGCAAATAAAACCAGATATATATTTCCTGTCTTTTTATTGAATAAATTATTTTTACATTACTTTTGCAGTAATACAAAGTAGACTCTGTCTAAATGTAACAAATATGATGGATTTTGGCAATGACACAATGCATCTTTGTGTGTGTGTATGTATCTGTGCAAGCGTATATAAATATATTTGTAGAATAATTAACGTGTTGTAATTATTTTGTAACATAGGCTTTAAACTAAGTTCTATGCCATTGAGCGAATTTATGATCCGCTCCCTCTTTTGAAGAAATCGAAGGGTTAATTTTAGGTGGCCAGCAAGCTCGGCTAGGTGCTGTGTCTCGTCTACCCCATTAGTGCTATCTCACATGTCCAGCAATCTCAAGAATCACTGCAGTTGTTTCACATTCTAGAAATGGGTTTGACCTAGTCAGTGAGTGGTCTGACATTGATGGATTGATACCAAAATTAAGGTCTTCTAAGATCGCCCACGTTTTATCACGCTACACTTGGCCACATCTCTCACACTTCTGTTCCCTCCACTTAAATACTCATGCCCAAACCACATTAAATGCCTCCCTCTTCTCTTTGGGCTGTCCTTTTTCACCTCCTTGACTTGGCATCAGCTTTTATCTCCTTAGAATGTCCTCCCCAACTCTCCTGTGTGGAAATTCTATTGATTTTCCAGCGCCATCACAAATGCCTCCTCTCCTGTGAATGCTTAGCTCTTCCCCAGTTAGAAATAATTCTTACATTCTTTGCAACCTCAGGTTCCCTTGTTTATACGTCTCAGACGCAGCACTCACGGTAGTTTTTCACGTGCTGGTGGGTTCATCAGCCTTACTGGTTCATAATGTATGCAGAAGCAGGAATCACACTTCACTCTTCTTTATATAAACCAAAAGAGCTGTACATAAATGTGTTTAATGTATATATAATGAAGCAAGTGAATGCAAGGGCAGTTCTGTGGGCATCAAAACGTGTGTTTGGAAGAATCTCCCAGTTGCATGTTAGAATTATTTTAAAATTGCAGAGATAAAAACATAAAAAGCCTAAGTTGATTTATAAAAGTGATTTAATGATAGAAAAGGACTAAATAAAAATTAAGCACATTTTGTTTGACGGCAAGTTTTTTTCCTTTAAAAAGGAAAATGTCAATGCCCAACATCATATTAATTTGGAACTATAAAATTACACCAAAATAGTAGGAACCACAAAGAATCTATGTAGTTTTTCATTAGAAAATGCTTTTATTACAATAGTCAATTCTAAATTCAAATGTCTAAGACCCAAATTACTTATAATATTCCTCCACATTTTTCTCTTTGCTTGTTTATAAATTCTGTACGAATAGGTTTATAAAAAAGTTAGTACTATAATTTGAAGAAAATCCAATTATAACAATTATCAGATGAAGCTTGATGTCATATAACTGATTCTATGAGAATGATACTTTGATATTAAGTATCAAAAGAACATATACAGGGTATAGTTTGAATTTAATATAATTGACTAAGTAGACAGAAAAATTATATTTTCTAGGTATATGTGCTCTTCAAGCTTCAAGTGGTAGCTCTACAGCAAATTGCAGGAACTGTGAGTACAAAGATAGTTTTAATGTTTTATCTTAAAAAAAGGAACAAAAAAAGATGACAGAGTATACGCATATAATGTGAGAAAGAGGTTTCTATGAGCCTGAAGATGAAGAGAACAGTAAGGGCAGCACCAGTGGCTCCGTGAGTAGGGCACCGGCCCCATATACTGACGGTGGCAAGTTCAAAACCAACTCTGGCCAAACTGCAACAAAAAATAACCAGGTGTTGTGGCAGGTGCCAGTTAGTCCCAGCTACTCAGGATGTTGAGGCAAGAGAATTGCCTAAGCGCAAGAGCTGGAGGTTGCTGTGAGCTGTGACGCCATAGCACTGTACCGAGGGCAACAAAGTAAAATTCAGTCTCAAAAAAAAAAAAAAAAAAGACAGAACGGTAAATACCAGTAAAACAAATTATTAATTTAATACAAAGTTAAACTCAAGTACATAAGGGATACTTGAATATGAGTGTACATTTGTGTCTGTGTTCAAATGTATGTGTGTTGTTCAATCTGGCAAAGTCATCCATACATACATTGAAATTTATTTCAGGAGTGAGATAACCATTCTTCAAAATTAATTGATATCTACAGAGAACATATTTAAGACTATGAACTAAATTCAAAAATATGTTTCCTACTTTACACAAAGTATCATTTTTATAGATGCTTGTCTAATTTTGGATTTCCTTCAAAGCTGACTCTAAGACAAAGATTTGGTTGCAAGTAGTTTATTTTCAAGGTGATCCCAAGAAGAGTAAAAGAGAGCGGGGAATTCAAAAAAGGCATGAAAGCCAACAAAGAGCACCGCCATGTGTTGGGTGCCACTGTGCTCCAGTCAGGGTCATTTTTCCTGGGAAATTTCCACGGAGGAATTGAATGAAACAATTCTCAGAACTGTCCCACAGAAAGGAAAATATTCTAGAGTATTTATCTGCTGACTTCCAGTTCTCAGTGGTTGTGGGTTCCTATGTGTGTATTAAATCTTCAGTCGATTTAACATTCAGACCAGCTGAGCATGTTCTAGAAGCCAGAGAATTCTTTCAGACACAATTTCTTTTTTTTTTTTTTTTT
>NW_003852455.1:5248731-5260913 GCF_000181295.1 Otolemur garnettii | reverse complement strand
CTATTCAAGGTTTTTTCTGACTCCATATAAAATGCAGTATTATTTTTTCAAGATCTTTAAAATATGACAGCGGAGCTTTAATGGGGATTGCATTGAAATTATATATTGCTTTGGGTAGTATGGACATTTTAACAATGTTGATTCTTCCCAGCCATGAGCATGGTACAGACACAATTTCATCAGCTTGTAGGGTATTGTCTATGGAAGGACTCAGTGAGAGAGAGATCTAAGAGAATATAGCATTAATACATTGGTTCCACAGTTTTAAACAATGAGCATGAAATAAATTAAAGCACCTTTTCATTTTTTCTTTTTAAATTTTGCTTTCAATTTCACCTGTCTTTCACTCATCTTCTCATCTTAGTTTGAAGTTTTTGTTTTTTTTTTTTCCTTTTCTTCCTTTAGCGATTCTCTTGCCTTATGCCTCCCAAGTAGCTGGGACTACAGGCGCCTGCCACAATGCCTGGCTTTTTTGGTAGAGACAGGGTCTCACTCTGGATCACTCTGGCTCAGAATAGTCTCGAACTTCTGAGCTCAGGCAATCCACCCACCTTGGCCTCACACAGCGCTAGGACTACAGGCGTGAGCCACTATGCCCAGGCTAAAGCACCTTTTCATCAAACAATCTTGTATAGCACATAGATGGAATTATTTCTTTATTTTTGATTGCTTAATTTATATTTTTCCAGAGATAAGGCTTTACTCGCATACCAACTTGAGTTAATTAATCCAAGATGAGAACTGTACAATCAAAACACTGAGATGAAAGTATGATTTTTTTTGTTTGTTTGAGACAGAGTCTCACTATGTTGCCCTTGGTGGAGTGCCATGGTGTCACAGCTCACAGTAACTTCCAACTCTTGGGCTTAAGTAATTCTCTTGCCTCAGCCTTCCAAGTAGCTGGGACTACAGGCACCCACCACAACGCCCTGCTACTTTTTTGGTTGTAGTTGGCCTGGGGTGGATTCAAACCCGCTAGCTCAGGGCTATGTGCCTGGCACCCTACCTGCTGAGCTACACATGCCGAGCTGAAAGTATGATATTTTAGAATACCTTCATCAACAAAAAGGAAATAGACATGAGAACATTTGATCACGATGTGACTATCTATATTATAAAATTAGGTTTAGCATCACATGCAAATGAAATGACCATAAATCATGTATTCTTTGAACTTAACCAAAGGAAATAATGCCTACGTTCACGCGTAATTTGAATGTGCACTCTTTTGCTTTAGTTGATGTTTCCTATTTTATTTGTGCCCTTACATTTCTTCATTTCAAATGCATATAATATTTATTTTATTTATTTTTTTAAGAGACAGAGTCTCACTTTGTCACCGTCAGTAGAGTGTTGTGGCATCACAGCTCACAGCAACCTGCAGCTCTTGGGCTTAGGCAATTCTCTTGCCTCAACCTCCTGAGTAGCTGGGACTACAGGCGCCCACCACAATGCCTGGCTATTTTTGTCTGAAAGAACTCACAGTCTATGGAACAGAGCTATAGGTGGCAATGCTACAAAATAAAGAACATGTCATTAAAGTGGATGAAATGCACCACAGGAACAAAACGGTGCTACGGGCAATATTTTATCCTGGCCAGAGACTACCCAAGGGATCACAGAGGGGATAGTATTTCATCTGCACCATGAAAAATGAGTTGAAACTTTACTGTACAGAAATGAAGGTGGACAAGGGGATGTCCAACCAAGAGGCCAAGTTAAATAAAGGCACAGAGTATGATAGAGCATAGATTTTTCTGAGAAAGGG
This sequence comes from Otolemur garnettii, assembly GCF_000181295.1. NCBI lineage: Eukaryota > Metazoa > Chordata > Mammalia > Primates > Galagidae > Otolemur > Otolemur garnettii. Next base: position 5,259,145 of record NW_003852455.1, on the reverse strand, counting down.
GAGTTTGGGGAATGGCTTGCATATAGATATTCTAGTTGGTATGGTGAAATACTACACCAGACCCAAGATAGGTTGGGTCTGGATGTTGGAAAACTTTTCATGGACTCACAAGGCAGTTGGACTTCATTTTATTAGCTACGGTGAGAAAATTAAAAAAAAAAAAAACAGAAAAGCTTTTAAGTAAGTAAATGCCATGGCAAACTATGTTTTAAGAGGAGAGTGACTATGGAACTATGTAGAAATCACTCACACACGGTTAGGTGAAATGGGTGAATGAGTAGAACAGAAAAATTGGAAATAGGTAGATGTACCTCTAAAAACTGCAGACTGCTGTAATTATCCATGTTAGAGGCGAAAAGATCCCAAACTGCAACAGTGACACTGGGAATAAAAATGTAAAGACATCTCAGAGGTAAAAACTGTCAGTATCTTCTGAACAGTAAGATTTTGGAGCAGAAGAAAGAAGATCTGTGGTTTACTGTGCGTTGCTGGTGATCTGCCCAGATTCCCACTGATTCTTCACCAGTCTTGTGCACCGGCCCCAGCACCATGTGCTTTGCACTCTCGCCTCTCTTTGGAGGACAGCAGAGAGCTCTAAACCCCCAGGATTTAGATTCCTGTAGGAAGGCCTTTAAATAATAGACTGGTGTGAGAGCAGGAAAATGTCCAGCTTCCTTGCCTTGATTTGGACAAACCTTAAAGGATAATTTATTGTCCAGAGCTCCCAGTGGGAACAAGTTGAGGCTAGTATTTGCCTAAAATTATGTTCTTGGTTGATCTTATCCTTTCCCTGAATTGTGTCACCCACCCCCATCTTTTCTTTTTCTTTCTTTCTTTTTTTTAATGGAATTGCTTCCTTAATAAATCATTGGTACAAGGAATCCTCATCACAGCATCTGTTTTGGGGATACTTGTCTTAAGAGAGGAATTTCAAGATTAAAGCATAGCTCAGTAAGTAGGGCACCAGCCTCATATACCAAGGCTGGTGGGTTCAAGCCTGGCTCCGGCAGCTAAACAACAATGAAAACTGAAAAAAAAAAAAATAGCCAGGTGCTGGGGCAGGTGACTGTAGTCCCAGCTACTTAGGAGGATGAGGCAGGAGAATCACTTAAGCCTAAGAGTTTGTGGTTGCTGTGAGCTGTGATACTTTAGCACTCTACTGAGGGTGACATTGTGAGACTCTGTCTCAGAAAAAAAAAAAATTAAAGGTTTTGATGAACTCTGTCTCGAAAAGGAAAAAAAAAAGATTAAAGGTTTTGATGAAATTAACTGAAAAAGAGAAAATGGGGTCTATTTTCACTTTATTTAAACTTCAGAGAATATCACCTTATTGATATATTGATATATATTTACCTCAGTGGAAACTAATTATTTCCTGTTGGAATTTGAAGTGAAAAGTAAACAAGTAAAAATGTTATCAAAAGTATCATGGTTAAAACTTGGAATGAAAATGGATAGATCGGAAAGCAATAGAAAGAAATATGAGACAGCAGAGGGCCACAACTAATGAGAATTAGATTCCGACCTGAGCTCAGCCTTTATTCTATCACTAAATTGTCCTGAGAGCCCCATACTTTCCTACTCCGTGAAGTAGGGCCACTGGATATCACTCTGCTGCTCGCATCCAGATTCCTGAATTATTTAAAAAATAATATTCATTATCACGGCCACACACGTACATTCACATAAAAGAGTTTTCCTTTAACCTTGGAAATGTTCGCACTTTTCCTTTAACCTTGACTTGGAATTATAATAATTTAACTCATATTTATGAGCTGCCTGGTGTTTAAAAATCACTCTGTTACATCCAGAACTTACAAATGTGAATAAAACAGAATCAAAAAACTTAAAAGAAAACACATACTTAAAAATGAAGTAAAGCCAGCTTATTTTCTCTGCCATATGAAGACACAGCATGAAAATAGCCACCCGCAAACCAGGAAAAGTGTCCGTATAGGAACCTGATTGCGCTGGTACCCTGATCTTAGATTTCCAGCCTTCAGAATCATGAGAAATAAGTTGCCATTGTCTAAGAGAACCAGCTCTGTCGGATGTTTTTATAGAGCACCTCACTATATTCTCTCTCATTGTTTAGCAATGAAGAGAACCCTTGACTTCTGAAATCAATTTCTATAATCTATCTTGTTTTTGAGTCGTATGAAAGCAGAATATTAAACCTCAGTTTATAAAAAAAAAAACTCAGAAAAAAACAAAACAAAACAAGTAAAGCCCCCACCCCAAATGGTCTATAAAGGTTCTTAGGTTTTTCTTATCCTTATCTTTGGTCCGTATCACCGATGCCCTCTGTCTCCACTCAAACAATCTTGGCGATCTGCTCTTCATAGGGTGTTGGCAGTTGCTCCCTCTTCCTGCTAGACCTCTTTCTGGATGCATAGACAGCTTTTTTTCTTCTTTCTACTCCACTGCCGCCTGTATAGAATCATAACTTCTCCCACGCATACTCTCTATGCCCCCAGCCCCCTTTTCTTATCTCTGCCGCACTGTCGTCAGGATACAGCAGACGTACTTGGTTATCGATGTCCTTGGTATTTGTTCTATCAGAATGAGAACTCCCTGAGAGCAAGGAGCACGTCATTCTACTCACTGCTGTATTCATGCTACCTCGAAGAGTGAGTGGCTGATAGTAATACTCAGTATATATTTGCAGAATAACTTGTTGGATAAATGTAATTCCAATCTGGATCCCTCCTTAGCTTATGTCTCAAAACCAGAAATTAACCTAATTAGTAATTAAAGACATAGAAAAGACCCTTCAGGTATAATACTTAGCATCTCCATTTATAAATATTGTGTCATTAAACACATTATAGAACTTCATAAAATCAGTTCATTCCTCTATTTTCCTCACCAGAGATTGAATCGAGTCCTTGGGGATAAACACAAGATGGAAATTTAATACAAATAGTACTAAGCATTGAACACATACATGATAGTTTTCTTGGTGGGAATTACAGACAGAGAGAGAGAAAGAAATGAATATAAAATTTCAAAGTTGTGGGGCAGCGCCTGTGGCTCAAAGGAGTAGGGCGCTGGCCCCATATGCTGGACATGGTGGGATCAAACCCAGCCCTGGCCAAAAACTGCCAAAAAAAAAAATTTTTTTAAAGTTGTGGTATCTTTATCCAAGGACTCTTCAATTAGTAGAAATAAGGATACATCTTAAATAAGCCTAGAAAAACAGCATAGTGTGGGAGAAATATTTGCTTTAGAGTCAGAACACGTTATTTTAAATCCCAGTTTCACTAATGACTTCCTAGGCCATTCTATGCAAAGCTTTTGCTCTGGTTTTGTTTTATCAGCTGTAAAATGTAATTGTTAATAATAATGCCACTGGCAAAGTTATAAATATTAAATGAAGATGAGTTGCTGGAGAAATTTTGGTAAGTTTCAGAACTGTCTATAAAGTAAGTCTGTTACATTTATGAGAAACACCGGGCATCCTTTTCACAGCACTCCCAATGCACTTCCCACGCCACATACTCGTGCATGCACGGTCACACTACTTGTATAAATCCCATCAGGGAAGCAAGAGTTTCTTGAAGGAAAAAAAAATTTTTTTAATAAAAAAAAAATTGTATTTACTTAGAAGCATTCAGAATTTCAACAAAACAGCTGCAACTTGTTTTTTTGTTTTTTTTTTTTTTGCAATTACAGAGTGGTATTTAGTTAACAGAACAACAATTATTTCATATAAGCTGCATCAGAGACAACTGAAGATGAAAAAACTACCATCCCCATAGATAATTAATTTGTGCTGTGCACCAACAAGAACCTGCTTTAAATTTCCATGCCAATTTCCAACCCCCGTACTGCACCAGGCAAGGTTAGTGGCTACTGAAAATACCACCAGGACAGGGCTATCTATAGACACACTTGGGTAGTGTGTTAACTATACAAAAAAAGACACTGTACAGTTTAAAAACAAATCTTACACAGCCTTACAGTTCAATTTTTTCTTTAAAAGGAGTGAGTTGTGTACAGGGGGGTTAAATGTTTATAGACGAGAAAAAAAAGACTGTGCTAGAACCAACTTATTCATCATCTTCTTCATCTTCGTCTTCATCTTCCTCATCTTCCTCCTCTTCCTTCTTTTTCTTGCTTTTTTCAGCCTTGACGACTCCCTTTTTCGCTGCATCAGGCTTTCCTTTAGCTCGGTCTGCAGCAACATCCTTTTCGTTCTTTCCCTTCTGCTTTGCAGCCTTCTTTTCCTCAGGCTGCTTGTCACCCGCAGCAGGGTTATTCCACATCTCCCCCAGCTTCTCTGCAACATCACCAACGGATAGGCCGGGATGTTCTCCTTTGATTTTGGGGCTATACTCAGAACAGAACAAGAAAAAGGCCAAAGGAGCCCTCTTGGGTGCACTGGGATCCTTGAACTTTTTTGTTTTCCCTTTAGGAGGGATATAGGTTTCCATTTCTCTTTCATAACAGGCCTTGTCCACCTTTGCCACATCTTTAAATTTTCCTTTCTCTTTAGCAGACATGGTCTTCCACCTCTCAGAGCACTTCTTAGAAAACTCTGGGAAGTTGACTGAAGCATCTGGGTGCTTGTTCTCATGCTCCTCCCAACACGTTTGCACAAAGAGTGCAGATGATGACATTTTGCCCTTGGCTTCTTAGGATCTCCTTTGCCCAAGTTTAGTTATTTTTCCTCAGCGAGGCACAGAGTTGCCCAGTGCCCGTCCGGCTCTCGTTTGCCCCGGAGCTGTCTCTATGGAGCTCAATGTACTGCAACAGCTGTCGCAAAAATTGTTTTATTCATTTTAATTTTATGGTGTGTAGTTCATAAATGTTGAAGGAAGGAAGATAAGGAAAATAAAGAAGTGGTTATAATAGAGGCGTAATCATAACAGAGGGAAGTAAGAAATGCCACCTTGCACAGAGGGGTAGAAATGGAGAAGACTGCTCAGAGGGGGCACAGTCAGCTTACGTCTAGACGCTGGGTTGGAGTTTAACAGGCAAAGGATAACAAATACCACAGATGCAGTTTCGGGGCCTGTGGCTCAAGTGGCTAAGGCGCCAGCCACATACACCTAAGGTGGCAGGTTCGAATCCAGCCTGGGCCCACCAAACAACAATGACGGCTGCAACCAAAAAATAGCCAGGCTTTGTGGCCAGTGCCTGTGGTCTCAGTTACTTGGGAGGCTGAGGCAGGAGAATTGCTCAAGCCCAGGAGTTGGAGGTTGCTGTGAGCTGTGATGCCATGGCACTCTACCCAGGGGAACAGCTTGAGGCTCTATCTCCAAAAAAACAAACAAAAAAAATACCACAGATGCAGTAAAAGTTCATCAGCTGGACTCAAAGGATGGGATTCTAGGGACTCATAAATTGATTATATAATTTTATATGTTTATCCCTTTGCTCCCAAGGTTAGGGAAACATTTTCATCACAGGCTCAGAGTCGTCAATGTCACAATAAAACCTCAAGAACTACTGAGGTTAAGAGAAGATGAGTAAAACCCAAATGTGGGTCAAGCAGAGCATAATAAGGGAGTAATTATAATATCATTAGGGACTTTCCTATAACTGGATTGTGTTCACATCATGCTTGAAAATCTGAAAAATCAAGAATTTAATTTTTTTCTAGAAGATAACAAATTTTCTAATACCTATAAACTCAACCCTTGCTAGCTTTTATAAAAACAAATGTCTAAGCTGTTCGTAACTGCCATTTAAATACAGTACTGAGAAAAGGATCATAAGCAACCAATTATTCATTCAAAACTGTCCATGTTACCGATTCACAGCAACTCTTTGAAGTCATCTTAATTCTCTGCTTCTTACTTATTCTTAAATGGCAGGATTTTAGTCTTTGATTGTTTTCATCTGAGTCCCGGCCTGGCCTCCTGTGGTAGGGACAACAGCTGGTTGCCTGTGCTTGCCTGTGGTAATCCCAGCAGTAAATGCCAAGCTAAAGATGGGCTATAGAACACAGCACTTGGAGAATGAGTGAGGTCAGAGTCAAAATTATTCACACAGTGGAAGACGGCAATGATTACCGTGCTGATTGCAATTCAGAATGGCTTTGCTATTTCATTTGTTTGTTTGTTTGTTTTTATAGTCAAACCTCACTTATATTTCTTCTTTCTATAGTTCATTAAATTACTCAGAAATTATGTAATCCAGCACAAATCTTATAAACAGGGGTATTCTGTTTAGTGGAAAGAACCTTTTATAGAAGGATTTTTCTAGAGAGCAGTCTGCTGAGTCATCTGCTGGAGACATTAGACTTCTTATATATAAATTTGGGCTGGACACCAGGGCTTGCATTTTTAGTAATAGTTTCAAAAAAATACATACATATATATTTTGAGACTGAGCCTCAAGCTGTCACCCTGGGTGGAGTGCTCTGGCGTCACAGCTCACAGCAACCTTAAACTCCTGGGCTTAACTGCTTCTCTTGCCTCAGCCTCCCAAGTAGCTGGGACTGCAGGCGCCTGCCACAATGCCTGGCTATTTTTGTTGTTGTTGCTGAAGTTGTCATCGTTGCTTTAGCTGGCCGGGTTCTAACCCACCATTCTTGGTATATGTGGGCTGCACCCTGCCAACTGAGCTACGGGCACCACCCAATAGTTTCAAAAACTTAAAAGTCAGGTTTGCTTGATTAGACAATTAGCAGGGAAGCTAGGCATTTACCCTCACACAAACACGTCTTCCCCGTCTAGGGGATTAGGGACTATGCAAGGCAGTGTACAGGTGGACTAAGGGACAGAGACCACAGAGTGAATACTGATGACTCTGCACATGCGTGTAGCAGTTTTGCAGTTTACTTTCTTTCACACAGTGGGACGTATGGGAAAAATAATAGAATTTGGATTCAGAGAAATATGTGTGGATCTAGAGTCTATTAGATGACTCTAATTAATGAAATCGTGATGTAAGCCTCAGTGTTACAATCTTATAAAAAGATCATCTGGCTACCTAGTTCACTTATCAGCCTGTTGGGAGGACTGAGTGGAATGAAATGAGACAAGGAATGTAAAAGCTTGGCAAACTCCTGGTGCTCTCCCGAGAGAAGTCGTCATCACCATTATCATCACCATGTCCTTAAAATTGCATAAGGGCTTACAATTTCTCATTGAATAAAGATGGAGTCAAGAAAGCACTGCATTTATATTCTGTAAAATCATAAAAATAAATCTTAAAGATGCAGATAAAATTTTCATGCTTTTTACCTTGAAGAGGCAATCTGAGGGAAAAAATAAGACGGAGCATATTTTTCGTAAGATAATTTCTTGAGAAGGTAAATTAGCTAAGTATGAGAAAAATAAAAAGTTAAGAGTGCAAAAATTATACAGAACCTGAATTTCAAGAAAAGCAAGAGAACTGGAGACAGAGAATGAAAAGAAATATTTTTTTTATCCACAAGTGTTACTTAGTAAGATCAGAGAACAAGGTTTAGAAAAACCTCTCTGTTTGGTTGTCAATATTTGTGAGAACAAACTGGTAGCCTCATTTGCTTGTTTACTTTATATAAGTTTTTACTGTCTGAGCTTGAATTAATCACTTAAAAAATAAAAAATGTCAAAGAAGTGGAATGTGGTTGACTTACAAGACTGTGGAAGAATGTTATACCGTTGAAAAAAATAATCCAAAATTTGGAAACAAAATAAAAGTTTGTCTTTTTTTTTTTTCTTTTTAGACAGAATCTTGCTCTGTCACTCAGGCTAGAGTGCTATGCCATCGTCATAGCTCATAGCAACCTCAAACTCCTGGGTTCACGTGATCCTCTTGCCTCAGCCTCCCAAGAAGCTGGGACGATAGGCACCCACCACCATGCCCAGCTAATTTTCCTGCTTTTAGTAGAGACAGGGTCTCATTCTTACTTAGGCTGGTCTTGAACTCCCACACTCAAGTGATCCTCCTACCTTGGCCTCCCAGAGTGCTAGGATGACAGGCAGGAGCCACTGCACTTGGCCCCCCTTCAATTCATTTTAATACTGGAACATTGTCTAACAGGCCCTTTTAAGAATTATTTAATTACCTAGAGGCATGTCCCTCTTATTAGGGTCCAGATACTGAGAAATTCCTTGTTAAATACGTATTTCTTTTAAAAAGAAAGAAATACAAATGACTTTTATTCTATAAAAGAAGGTAACTCCAAAGGATATGATTTTTTTCTTTTTTTTTTTGAGACAGAGCCTCAAGCTGTTACCCTGGGTAGAGTGCCGTGGCATCACAGCTCACAGCAACCTCCAACTCCTAGGCTCAAGTGATCCTCTTGCCTCCGCCTCCCAAGTAGCTGGGACCACAGGTGCCCGCTACAACGCCTGGCTATTTTTTGGTTGCAGCCATCATTGTTGTTTGGCGGGCCTGGGCTAGATTTGAACCCACCAGCTCAGGTGTATGTGGCTGGAGCCCAGGCTGCTTGAGCCACAGGTGCCGAGCCCAAAGATATGGTTTTATGAAAGCCTTATTGCAGTTTAACTTAACAAAATAGTTTCAGTATACTTTTCCCAACTGATTATGTAAATTTCCTTTCCTCAAATACTCTTTGAACCACGCTATTGATTTTTCTATTCACAAATTCAACAACCTGTAACTTGAGGTACTCTATATTTATACGAGTCATATGTTAAACTTTTGAAATAATATGAGACCTTGCCATTTTGTTTCACTTTTATACTTAACATTATCTGTATACTTTTTCCAAAATGTAAGAAAAGTACAACACATTTGGGAATCTTATATAATTTTAATAGAATTTGACCTGTATTTTGCACTTATATAGAATTATTTCAGCAGTTGTTTCCTTAGTAATCTCATTGACCTGATTGTTGATAAGCAGCATTGTTATTCACATATCTGAGTGAAATGAGACCAAAAATCTTTAAAATATTTATGATATGAACTTTTAAACATCACAGATATCTACATCAGGAAAGGAAATATTATATGTGATTAGATGATGAATTAAAAAATCTACAGCCTCCTTTTCCAAATCTCAGCTCAGGAAACACTAAAGATTTTTAAAAGGTTGTATATAATTGCTCTAATAAACTAGTTAAAAAAAAGAGAGAGAGAAACCACCTGAGTTGAAATAATGTTGATTCTCAGTCACTGCTGGGAGGTGGTTATTAGGTCCGTGTGGGTAGAAAGTCATCAGACCGGAGAGGGCAAAGAGAAAACACAGCATGATTACATGCTTGAGTATTTGTCTTTTGGAGAGAATAGGGAAATAAATAGATATTGATAAATAGATTATCAATAAATAGTAGTATGTTCTCTGAGAAACAGAACTCGTATGTGTGCATGTGTGGGTGTGTACAAATGGTGGGAGAAAGAGATTTTAAGGAATTCACTGGCTTGGTTTTAGGGGCCGGCAAATCCAAAATCTGTTGGTCAGGCCAGCAAGCTGGAGGACTGTGAAGAGACTCTGTTATAGCGTCCGTCTGAAGGTGGTCTGGAGGCAGAGTTCCCTCTTGTCCAGAGACCTTAGTCTTTTCTCTGAAGACCTTTGATTGATTTGATGAGGCCCATTCAGATCATAGAGGGTAATGTGCTTTATCATAGAGAGTAAGTCTGAAATTTAAATGTTAATCACATCTAAAAAAAATACCTTCCTAGCAACATTTAGACTGGTGTTTGACCAAATAACTAGGCTCCATGGCCTAGCCACACTTACCCGTAAAATTAACCCCACAGTAAGCTTAAGCTATTGAAAAGGAAGAAAAAATTATAGGAATTATTTTAGACTTTAGGTTTCTGATTTGGCATGTAAGAGGTGTGAAAGTCATTTCTCTAGTGCACACAGCAGCAACAACCACCACCACAAAAAAGCTAACAGGTTAAAAATCAACAGCTCTTTTTATTTTTATGCTTTTATTAAATCATAACTGTGTACACTGATGCATTTATGGTGTTCAGTGTACCGATTTGATATATAATGTGAAATGCTTACAACAACTCTTTTTAAATGCATCAGAGAATCAAGGTTGTACAGCAAACTACTGCCCTGACAATTGAAGAAACAGGTGAATACAGAGATTTCAACACATGGGACCCAAAGTCCACTATAGAAAACTACAGGCACCTGTGCTCCGGTGGGATTATCTAATCTTAGTCACTAAGTTTCTGGAAGCTCAGTGAAGGCAAATCCTAAGAGCTCAAAATGTCAGGCGAGGCCCCGTCTCTGGGAACCTTCCCACTTTTGTGACATTTATCTCCAGGAGTCCTGTCAAGTGTTCACGGTGAAAATAGGAAAAAAAAAAAAATTCTTTGAGCTTCCAGCAGGGGAAGGAGAAAGATAACCATTTTTAAATATACCCAGAGTACTGTAATCTGTTCCTTTTAAGAAGGTCTATTCTAGAGAGAAACTATTTTACCAGAGTCTAACCTACCAGGTTTAATAAATCCTAACTGATTTAGGGAAGGGGAAATACTAACCTCAGCC
>NW_003852455.1:5219806-5248339 GCF_000181295.1 Otolemur garnettii | reverse complement strand
AAAAAAAAAAAGGCCGAACCCTAACTACCGGACTGTAGAATGCTTCCTCTCCCTTTCCACGCTTCACCATCACAGCAACAGGATTCCTGTGTAGAAACAGGGGAATACAACTGAAAAGCTGTGTCTTGGAGATTTAAGAAGTCTCTAGGCAAATCCAAAAACAACATGGGAGACAAAAATAAGGCCACAGCAGAACAGCACACCCTAGCCAGATAAATGTAAAACTTCACAGCAAAAGCCTGTTCACCTCAGTTCTTTTTAACCAACGCATCATGTTTGGCTTGCAAAACAAAAAAAGTACAAGGCATAGTAAAATAATAAAAATCCATTTGAAGAGACACAGCAAAAACCAGAACCACACTCATATATGGCTGAGATGTTGGAATAATCACATCGGATATTTAAGGTAACATTGACAAATAAAAATTGTTATTTAGTGTGATGATTCGATATACATTGCAAACTGGTTATCACAATCAAATTAACACAACCATCACCTCAAGTAGTTCTCATTTTCCTTGGTGATCTACTTTCATAGCAAATTTCAAGTATACAATATGGTATTATCAACTAGTGTCACCAGGCTGTACATTAGTTTCCTAGAACTTAGTCATAAGTGAAGGTTTCTACTGTTGGACCAAATTTTCCCATTTCCTCCATACCTCATTTCCATGAGTTTGACATCTTTAGATTCTACACATGGATGAGATCATGTAGCATTTGTCTGTCTATGCCTGGCTCATCCTTAGCAAAATGTCCCCAGGTTCAACCATGTTGTTGCTAACAGAAGCATTTTCTTTTCTTTTCTTTCTTTCTTTCTTTCTTTCTTTTTTTTTTTTTTTGAGACATGGCCTCAAGCTGTCCCCCTGGGTAGAGTGCTGTGGCATCACAGCTCATAGCAACCCGTAACTCCTGGGCTCAAGTGAGTCTCCTGCCTCTGCCTCCCAAGTAGCTGGGACCACAGGAACCTGCCACAACACCCGCCTGGCTATTTTTTTTTTTTAATTGTAGCCATCTTTGTTTGGTGGGCCTGGGCTGTATTTGAACCTGCTAGCTTAGGTGTATGTTGCTGGCACCTTAGCCACTTGAGCCACAGGCACTGAGCCAGCATTTTTTTTTCTTATGACTGAACAATATTCCACTGTGTGTTTGTGTCTATAAATCCATATATTCTTCATCCATTCATATGTCAACAGGCACTTAGGTTGCTTCCATATCTTGGATATTATAAATAACACTGTAATGAACACCAGCATGCACGTATCTCTTTAAGATAGTGATTTACATTTCCTTTAAATATATGCATAAAGTGGAATTGCTGCAGTACATGGTAATTATAGCTTTAATTTTTGACATAATGGAACTCCCATACTGTTTCCATAATTGATGGACTAATTTATACTCCCACTGTGGTGGGGTGTATAGTAGTATCTAGTAGTTCCCCCTTCTCTGCACCCTCACCAATGCTTGTTATCCCTTGTCTTTTTGATAATAGCACACACTGGGAATTTGAAATGACTGCGATTAATATGCTCAGGATTCTATAAAAAAAATGGGTGAGATGCAAAAAAAGATGGGTAATATAAGCAGGGAAATGGAAATTCTCAGAAAAAAATCTTTAAAAAAAAATGCCAGATGGCTCCACCCCCCCCGTAGCTCAGTGGTTGGGGCGCCGGCCAAATGCTCCAAGGCAGGTGGGTTCAACCTGGCTTAGGTCTGCTAAACAAACAAACAACAACAACAACAAAAATAGCCGGGTGTTGTGGCAGGTGCCTGTAGTCGCAGCTACGAAGGAGGCTGAGGCAAGAGAATGGCTTGAGCCAAGAGTTTGAAGTTGCTATGAGCTGTGAAGCCACTGCACTCTATTGAGGGTGACAAAAAAAAAAAAAAAATGCCAGAAAGCAAAAACACTGTAACAAAAGAAGTCTTGTGTTGACCTCATTAACTGATTGGCATAGGTAAAAGAAGAATCAGTGAGCTTGAAGAAATGCCGGTGGAATTGTTCTTAATCAAAATTGGAGAAAAGCAAAAATGGAAGTTATATTTTATAACAACAGAATAAAATACAATCTATGAAATTAAAGCAATAAGAAAGAAAAAATAAATACATTAGTAATATATAAAAAAGATGGAAGAATGAGTTTTACTTAAATGTAAATGATGTAAGCCTACTAAAGATGATCAGATGAATAAACCTGTCAAGATAAAGCAATGTGATAACCATAAGAGATAAACTTAAAGCATAGAAAGTTGAAAAGGATATGAATGGAAAAGATCATACTAGATAAGAGTCGTGCTTTTAATATCAGACAAAATAGAATTTGGCAAGGCAGAAAATTTTGAAAATGCAATGTCAATTTACTGAAACCTTTAGTATTTATCAGATGTTACAACATATCTCAAATTAATTGGATTAAAAATACAATCTCCTACAAGAGAAAGTGAAAACTATTCCAATTGGATAAAATAAAAAAGTTCAGAAATATATGGGACATCTAAACAGTAGGAAGAACTTGCTCAGGAGGTAAAAGTTTGAAGTAAAACTCTATCTTATCACCTTATAATCCAAAGGTCAGGGCAATAAAAACAGAAACTGCGGCAGCTCTCACACACTGTGGGAGATCTGCAGGTGCACTGTGTGGGGCAGGGGCAGCAGCTGGCCCACAGCTGCTCCAGTTCCTGCAGGTTGCCCTTCAGCCACCTACTCCTCCATCACGTGAATGTTCAGATGCATCAAAGTTGGAGGCTTGGGGGCAGTACGAAAGGGGTGATAAGAAAAAAATGTAGTATCTTTGTGACCTTAAAATGGGAGAGAAAACATCTTTGAAATCTCAAAAGTACAAACCATACGGTAAAAATCTACATCCAAATTAAGAATGCTTTCCCATGATGGAGCACAAGAACATAATTAAAAATCTGGAAGAAGAGCTTTCAGCATTATAGAGGTTTAAACACCATACTTACTACAACAGCCACCAATATCATAACTCATCTGAGGAACTACTGAGAACAAGATACTCTCCTGGCAAGCCTGGAAATCTCTTGTGACTTGGAAGGCAAGCTACCAAGTAACTCAGCAATCCTGGAGGAGCAAAGTGCAGTCCTGTAGTAGTAAGGCTAATATTAAACAGTAAGCATTTTATGGCAGTTCTTGAAGGATTAGTGGAGAAAAATTGCATATAGTATTTTGGAGATCATTTCCCTTACCACCCTTGAAGATCATTTCCTTGAGTACATACTCTCTTGGCACCTATGAGATCATTTCCTTGAGCACACAGGCCCTGCATGTCCTTGCTTAGTAATCTTTGTCCCATTATGTGTCTTCTCAATAAAAGGACCCTGCGAGAAGTGCTGGGGGCACCTATGTTTAGCCTCACCTCCTGCAGCGTGTACTGTCAATCTGTATCTCACGTGATCATTTATGCAGTTGCAACACAACATGTAAAGCAATATGAAATGAGAAACTAGAATATTTAAGGAACTTCTTCAGGGTGGTGCCTATACTCAGTGGATAGGGCACCAGCCCCATACAACAAGGCTGGCAGGTTCAAACCCGGCCCAGGCCACCTAAAACAACAATGACAACTGCAACCAAAAAATAGCCAGGTGTATGGTAGGTGCCTGTAGTCCCAGCTACTCATGAGGCTCAGACAAGAGAATCGCTTCAGCCTAAGAGTTGGAGGTTGCTGTGAGCTGTGAAGCCATGACACTCTACCTAGGGAGACAGCTTGAGACTCTGTCTCAGAAAAAAAAAAAAAAAAAAAAGAACTTTTTCATATTAAGAGGAAAATAACAAGGAATTTGATTAAATGTTCTAAAAAGGATCTTCAGTGGTAGTTAACCTCAAGGAGTATAGATTGAAATGCCAATGAAGCACTATTTTATACACATCATCTCAGATGGAAAGAGAGAGAGAGAGACAGTAACATCAAGTATTTGCATTGCAGGAATTGGTTAAACAATCTGTCTATGTGAAGGTGTAGTTTCTACATCTGTGCGAGGCTTAAAGGGAAAGTAGTGAGAAAGAAAAAAAATGGGTTTTTAATAAGGGAGTCCAAGGACAAATTGAGACCCAGAGAAAGGAGCAAACTAGAGCACATGTCCATCTCGTACTGCCCCCAAGCCTCCAACTTTGATGCATCTGAACATTCACGTGATGGAGGAGTGGGTGGCTGAGGGGCAACCTGCAGGAACTGGAGCAGCTGTGGGCCAGCTGCGGGCCAGCTGCTGCCCCCGCCCCACAGAGTGCGCCTGCAGATCTCCCACAGTGTGTGAGAGCTGCCGCAGTTTCTGTTTTTATTGCCCTGACCTTTGGATCATAAATAATATGGCTTCTGTGACTCTTCTGCTCTCTAAAACTCATGAAAATAGTTTCCTGTGGCCCACACTGAGCCAGAACAATGCAGGAAAAGAAATTCTGGGAAATACAAATCCAGCTTAGCTAAGATGACCCAATAAAAATCCATCACAAGGCCATCCAATCCTTGCTTATTTGGCATCTGTATACATTTCTTTTAAATATAGTTAATTTAATTTCCAACAAAAGATGACAGAAAAATTACGTTCTTGCCAAACATAATGCAGTTATCCTTCTTATGGCTCAGAATATACAACATTCTCCTCAAAGATGATACAAAGTCCTTTTATCAATCTTTGGGTGATATTCATTCCTCTTCTAACTCCATGCATGTCTCCTTGATAGCCTATAATTTAAATGCTGAGATAGAGTTAACTACCATTAACATATTTAGATGATAGAGGAGTTGGAGAGACGGTAAAAAACTAGTTAATGTATATATATAAATATATTAATATTAAAATAAAAGAAACAGATGTTCATAAGTATTACAGTTCTTGGCCCTACAGTCGCAGAGGACTATAGCACAGCTGGTATTTATAATATCTTCTTTTTCTTTTCCTTTTTTTTTTTTTTTTTTAGAGACAAAGTCTCACTTTATCACCCTTGGTAAAGTGCTTTGGCGTCACAGCTCACAGCAACCTCCAACTCCTGGGCTTAGGCAATTCTCTTGCCTCAGCCTCCTGAGTAGCTGGGACTATAGGTGCCTGTCACAATGCCCAGCTATTTTTTTGTTGCAGTTTGGCTGGGGCCGGGTTTGAACCTGCCACCCTAGGTATATGGGGCCAGTGGCATACCCACTCAGCCACAGGTGCCACCCAACTATCTTCTTTTAGTAAGCTACATTCCATTTGCCTCTAGCAAGTACTTTGATTAGTCTTAGTTCCTTGCCTTAAGGAGTGACAAAATATTCATTTATACAGATTCTGGGCTATAACATTTCCTCCTATAATGGGCTGTTGCAGTCTTTCATTGACTTCAGTCACAAAGTTGTATGAATAGGAGAAATCAATGCAGGGGACATCCTATATTCCAGATACGCATGCATATAAATCTCCTTGGCTTTACTCTTTAGTAACACCCTGTCCCCTCCTGGTAGTCAGGGTCAGTCACCCCAGAAGATACAGCAATCTCTTTTTCCCTACAGATTGCCTAGAATGAAGAGCACAGAGTGGCCAGGTGATGTTCTCACCTACTTTGTAGAAACCACTGCCACGTGCCCTGGGAGAGATATTGCTTTGTCCTCTGATGAAGCTTCCCTTTTTTGGAAATTAGGATTTCCAGACCAGTAGAGACCAGAGTTTCACTGACAGGAAGGCCAGACACTACTAGTGCTTCACAAAGGTGTGAGTGAGCACTGCCACTCCTACCCATGAATATTAGACTCCTGAATCCTAGATATGGGAGAAACCACACATGCCCTGCTTTCTAATTTAAACCAAATGTACCTTAGAGGACATCACTCAGGCCTTTAAGGGAATTTCTCCTACCTAGCACTATCAATGAGTTTTCAAAAGGCCATTCTGATGTTTTATTCGACAAGCAGCTTAAGTATGATGGGAAATACAAGACTAGTAAATTCTACGATCATGAGTTCAGTGTCTTACTTCACGTGCAGTCAAAGGAGCCTTTTTTTTTTTTTTTAAAAGAATTAATGCGGGTGGCACCTATGGCTCGAAAGGGTAGGGTGCCGGTCCCATAGGCTGGAGGTGGTGGGTTCAAACCCAGCCCTGGCCAAAAACAAAACAAAACAAAAAAAAAAAAATAAAGAATTAATGCTATGTAAAACACTGTAAAATGTGAGAGTAAATACAGCATTCCATAAGTCCACAAATAATTGCAGCAGAAACATTACGGATGGGGGAGGCAAATTACATCCAAAGTGCCTTTTCTAGTGAGAACAAAAGTTTGCCTATTTCTAGATGAAAGTAGTCCTGTGCAATTGACCAGTAAGTGGCTAATTTCCTGGGAACTGGTGCCATATCAGGTGCTCAGAATTGGTTTCTTTTGCATATTATACACATGGTAGTGTCTGAAGCTAGTTCAGTCTTGATGAGTGAAATTCTAAATTGCATAGCCCATGCAAAACCATCATATTTATCCTTGTGCTCATAATAAACAAGGTAAATGAAAAAAGAGGTAAAAAGTGCCCATGGAATGAGTAATTCCATCCACCTGGTTATCTGCTACTATTGAAGTAGCTTTTTGATGAGAATCCACATGGGCACAAGTATTTTCAAAATCTGTGACCATTTGAAGGGCCCATCTACATCCTTCTTTTTGATCTTTTCACTGAGTCCTCCCTTATGTTTCTCCAAAATTCCTAACCATCAGCCAAACTATGAGCCAGTGCCTACTATTTAGTGTAAATTCTATCTCTAGCTTCTAAGCAAAGTGCAAAGTCATGTCTATTGCTCAATATTATGCCTGATACTCCCAAGTTCATCTATCAATGAAAATTAATTGTAATCAAAATTCCAGAAAATTATTTTGTGGCTATGAAAAAAACTGATCCCCAAAGTGAAGACCTACAATAGACAATATAATAATGAAGAAGAACAGTCAGAAGACTAATACACTTGACTTGAAGAACTAACTACTAAGCTACATAAGTCAAAATAGTGTGGTACTGGTGAAAGAACAGAAATAGATCAGTGGAAAAGAATAGTGAGATTAAAAATAGACATGCAACTGATTCTCTGACAAGGAGCAAAGGTGGTGCAGTGAAGAAAGAAGTCTTTTCAAAAAGTGGTGCTGAAATAACTGGGTATCCACATACCGAAGAAAAAGAATCTTGGCCCTGACCTTATGCCTTTTACAAAAATTAGTTCAAAATGGATCACAGAACTAAATGCAAACTGAATAATTCTAAAACTCTTGGAAAATAACATAAATGAACATATAGGTGACCTTGTATTCTGTGATATGTTTTTAGACATAAAACCAAAAGCATAATCCATGAAAAAAATAGGAATTGGATTTTAACTCAGGAAAAACACTATTAAGACAAGATAGACTAAAAGAAAATCTTTGTAAAACAATTATCTGATAAGGAGATAGTATCCAAAATAGACAAAGAACTCTTAAAACATAACCTAAAGATCTGAATAGACATCTCACTGAAATAGATTTACAGATGAGGGGCTGGGCACAGTGGCTCATGCCTATAATCTCATCACTCTGGGAGGCTGAGATAGGTAGACTGCTTGAGCTCATGGGCTTGAGACCAGCCCAAGCAAGAGGAAGACCACATTTCTAAAGATAGCTGGGTGTTGTGGCAAGTGCCTATGGTCCCAGCTATTGGGAGGCTGAATCAAGAGAATTGCTTGAGTCCATGCTTGATGACATGGCACTCTACCAAGGGTGATAAAATGAGACTTTGTCTCAAAAAAAAAGAATGATTTATAGATGAGATGGCAAATTAGCTCATGAAAAAGGCTCAATGTCCTATGTTATTAGGGAATTGTAAATTAAAACAAAGACCACAGCATACCTTTAAAATAGCTAAAATCTCAAACACTCACAATGTCACACAATTGCAAGGATCCAGTCATTGCTAGTGGGAATGTACATGAAACAGCCATTTTGGAGGACAGTTTGTCAGTTTTATAAGCTAAGCATAGTCTTTTTTTTTTTTTAGAGATGGAGTCTCACTTTGTCACCCTCAGTAGAGTTCTGTAGTGTCACAGCTCACAGCAACCTCCAGCTCTTGGGTTTAGGCAATTCTCTTGCATCAGTCTCCCAAGTAGCTAGGAATAAAGGCACCCACCACAATGCCCAGCTATTTTTTTGTTGCAGTTTGGCTGGAGCTGGGTTTGAACCTGCCACCCATGGTATACACGGACAGTGCCCTACTCACTGAGCCACAGGCACCACCCTGCTAACTATAGTCTTTTTTTTTTTTTTTTTTTTTTTTGAGACAGAGTCTCAAGCTATCCCCCTGGGTAGAGTGCCATGGCATCACAGCTCACAGCAACCTCCAACTCCTGAGTTCAAGTGAGTCTCCTGCCTCAGCTTCCCAAGTAGCTGGGACCATAGGCGCCCACCACAATGCCTGGCTATTTTTTGCTTGCAGCTGTCATTGTTTTTGGTGGGCCCAAACCCGCCACCTTAGGTGTATGTGGCTGGTGCCTTAGCCACTTGAGCCACAGGCGCGGAGCCTAAACATAGTCTTAACATGTAATTCAGTAATTTTCTTATTAGGTATTGATTTAAATGAGTTGAACACTTAGGTTCACACGAAAACATACATACACATGAATGTTTAAAACAGCTGCATCCATAATTTCTAATAACTGAAAGCAACCAAGATGTTCTTTAAAAGGTGAATAGATTAAAAAAAAAACCCCTCGCATATCCATACAATGGAATATTGCTCAGTGATAGGTGGGAGATGGGTTTTGAAGCCAGCAGAAGACATGGAGGAACATTAAATGCTTACTGAGGAGTCCAGCTCCAGGCCAGAGTGCCAAGCTTTGCCTTTCAGTCCTGACCTTCATAAGCCATCACAAAGTCTTTACCCGGCAGGCCTCATGGGGGGAAAGCTGCCCTACCCACACCAGACTTGGTGCCCCATATGAAAAGAATTATAATCAAGAACTCCGTATCCCTGCTCCCCTAGCCCATCGCTATGCTCTTACAGATGCCTTCATCTGAGGCCCTTCTCAGCTGCCTGTGCCGTGACCACCTGTGGGAGGGCCTTGAAGACACTTCTCCGCCCCGATTCAGTTTCCAGTACTTTTCCACTCCTAGCCCTTTTCCTTCTCCCTGCCCTCCCTACCAGACTCATAAAACAGCAGGAGCCTTTTGTTCAGAGCTCCCTTGGCATTGAGATGATTTTCCCATCAGCATTGATGTGTATATATCTCTGACCTTCTTTAGGCACCATTCCATAGGGACAAAATGGACCATTGTTCTTTTCCTATTTAACCCTGGATATATACATTGTAGTAAGTGATTAAAAGTTTGAATGTTACTTTAATTTTGGCCCACCTCAACAGCTGGAAGATAGCTTTCCTGTTCAGCTCTTGACGCATATTATTTCCTGAGAGAAGCCAGTCTGAAAATACTGCCTATATACTGCATGATTCCAACTATGTCATATCTCCAAAAGGCAAAACTATAGAGATAGGAAAATATCAGTGGTTGCCAAGGGTTCAAGGTGATGGGATGGATAGGTGAAGCTTGAAGTATTTTGCAGAATCATTTCCGAGCAGTGAAACAATTCTGCAAAATACTATAATGATGAACATATAATATTATGGTTTCTCGAAACCACAGAGGTATGCAGTACATATAGTGAACCCAGTGTAAACTATGGACTTTAGGTACAAATAATGTATCAATATTGCTTTATAAACTATAAAAAATGTACCACAGTAATGCAAGATGTTGATGGTAGGGCAAAATAAGGAAGGGGGACAAGGAGTTGGGGAAAAGCAGTATGAGAGAACTCTCTGAACTATTGCGGCAATTTTCTGTAAACCTCAAACTGCTGTAAAAATTAAAGTCTATTAATTAAAAAGTATGCCAACTGGGAAATTTCCCACTACAACTCTCCTTTAGAGACACACCATGATGAAAATGTCGTGCTGGGGAAGTTACCAGGCTCCCCGCCCCCTTTTTAATTTAGTCATTGGTAACAGGGAATTCTTCCGGAGACTATGGATGGAGGTTAACAGAACAGCGTGTGTGGCATGAGTGTGATAAATGGCCGTTCTGCCGTTTATTCCTTTAACTTAAGCCTTGTATATCCCCCTTCCATTTGGTGATGGATTGCTACTGTGCACACTCACCTTTACCACTTGGTAGGTCAGAAAACACGCAGTTCATAATGGGAATCCCAGGTTACATGGTAACTTATTGATCCATGGTTGAGCATCTGTCTCTGCTCAGCCCTGCAGAAAGCCCAAATAGTAAAACAAAAACCATTTAGAGCTGTTTGTCGAAGGAAGAATAGTTATCTGTAGAGGATGGTAGGTATTATCTCTCCAAAATTCTGTGTCTGTTCTATGGCAGATTCGGGCATTACTAGCTTAGAGGGATGGTATATTTTTCTCCTATTCTGAACCCTCCTTAAAACTGGCAGCTTTTATTTATTTATTTATTTATTTATTTATTTGAGACAATGTCACTCTGTTGCCCTGGGTAGAGTGCTGTGCTGTCATAGTAACCTTGAACTCTGGGGCTCAAGTGATCCTCTTGCCTCAGCTTCCTGAGTACCTGGGACTACAGGTGCCCACCACATTCCAGATCTCCAACCAGATGACCAGGCCCCTGGCCACTGCCTGTGAACCTGTAACTATTCTCATTCTGAGCTGCTCTTCCCCCTATACCAAGTAAATACCCAGGTGCACTGCTGGCAGCTTTGCCCTTTGGGAGTTGCCATTCATCTCTGGCCAGCAGCCAGGCACTGAGCTAAAACACCTGGAAACTCAGTGTTTTCCTCCTCTTCAGCTGTTCTCACTAGTCAGCTACTGACTTTTCATAGGTTCTGCTGCTCTTTTTGATTTGGTTGTAGTTACTTTTGTTCTGATTTTTTTGTGGGAGAGTCTGACATCTAGATTGTTAAAGATTGTGTTCATGAAACGATTTTTTTTTTTTACTATATGATCTGGACTTCTTTGTTCTCAGGAGGAGTTAGGCGGATGTAAATACTCCAGTGATAGTACACCTTCATTGCTATTTTACTTTTAGAAATTTATTGGCCCAAATCTATAAAACAAAAGAAGATGGGAATCATTTATAATCAATTGGTTTATAAATGCAAGCATGAGGCTAAAATCATCGAGGTGATGTTTATAACTTCTGTGAATTATTATGGTGCTTTAGTATCTGTTTCTCTACTGAAAATGCGTAACATGTACAGTACCTCGGGTTTCTTCCTAACGACATAAGTGATTGAATAGAAAAGGAGATTGAAAGAAAATTCTTTACTTAGTATGGGCCATTTATTGCTGAAATTTTCAGTTCACCAATTTTATACTATAGGCACTTGGACAAAGCTTCCATATTTATAATATCATTTGACAAAGCACTAGCATGCTGCATGAGATCCGGAAAGCAAATAGAAGAAATACTTTCTAAATGTCAATAGCTCACTTAGCTCTGTCATTGACTTCCTTTAAATCAAAAAAAGATATGCAATTCCACTGCAAATTTCATAAGAATTCTTATTTGTGTTTCTATGAGATGGATGTCACAGACATTTCACCAAAAAGCTTTTCCTAAAAGCCGTTTATTTTTGAGTCACGTCACCTAGACAGTTTCATGGAAAACCACCCATTTATTCATTCATTTATTCATTGATGCACTCGTTCAATAACACGTGTACAAGTGAAAAAGGTAGAAGGAGACCAAGGCAAGGAAAGCAGAATTTCTGCTGTTAAGAGTTTGGTCTAAAGGTGAAGTTATAAAAAAATAAGCAATTGCAAACCTACTAAGGTACTCTGCTGACAAACAGTATTTTAACTAACCCTCCTCATTCATCTCCTGCCTCTCTTCCACTCATTAATTATAATTATACTCCATGCTGGTTTTTTTTTTTTTTTCAGGAACAGAGTTTCACTTTGTCGCCCTCAGTAGAGTTGGCGTTGCAGCTCACAGCAACCTCCAGCTCTTGGGATTAGGCGATTCTCTTGCCTCCTGAGTAGCTGGGACTACAGTTGCCTGCCACAATGCCTGGCTATCTTTTGTTGCAATTTGGCTGGGGCTGTGTTCGAACCCACCACCCTCGGTATATGGGGCTGGCACCCTACTCACTGAGCCACAGGTGTCACCCTCCATGCTTGTCGAATAAACTAAGCATGCTGTCCCCTCAGGGGCTGTACCACAAAACTTATATCCAAAAACATAACTACCACAAGGTAAGGCCCTACAGGGCTTAAGGGTTGAGGAAGTGATCGGGACAGAGTTAAAATTCTGTACTATGTGGTTGAAAGACTTGGAATTTGGGATTCCAACACCTAGACTTCAGTTTGGTGCCAGCTGAATCTCAGGCTTTAGTTTTTTTGCCCATAAATTAAACTGGGCTTTTTTTCCTCATCTGTAAATTTTGAAGGGGTTACACTAAATATTAGTAATTCCCAGAACCGTTCCTGAAATATAAGTTTCGTTAGAGTTAATTTCAGGAACTTCACTGTGCTAGAGAAAGCGAGCTACTAGATTTTGGAAATGCAAAAATGAAAGTAGCAAGACTTGAATCACTTACTGCCCAGAGAAAGCATAACACTCCCCCCTCCATTTTTCCCAGACAGAAGGGGCACAGGTCTGAGTATATGGGGGTGGTTTCAGGGGAAGGACTAGTGATGGAAGAGGTCTGGGAACTGAGGCAGAATGGGGAAATGCATCTTCAAGGTTAAGCCGCCTCTCATAAGGAGGCATTTGAAAAGATCTCTGCTGAAAGATTCAGGTGAAAAAAAAAAATCCAGGAACAAAGGTGCTGGGGCCAGAAATGCAAACAGGTGATGAACACAACAAACCAGGAGGCCTGTGTGTCCTTCACAGCTGCCTTTGGAGACAGCAACGGTTGGTTGTGCAACAAGCCAGCGTGCAGAAGACAGATTTTCCCCAAGAGGTCTGCCAAGTGAAGCCTTGTAATTGCTTATTATCAGACTCGAAAAATTGCACATGGGTTTATAACCAGGAGCCAGACTCTTCAATTAATGTGACACAATGCAGACAGTTTATCTCAGGATTAAGAAACATGGCCTCATTATTTATGGATTTGGTATTTGTAAATCCATCTATATGCTATAATTTATTTGTAATCCCCAAATCAATACTTGTGATACTTTCCTGGTCTTCTGTGGACATGTACAGCACAGTGATAATTTTGAGTCCCCAGATATGCATGTCCCTAGCTAAGATCAAACAAGGGGACACTTTGCCATCCAGAGTCAGCGCTTATGTTATAGAAAAATGTCCTTCTCATGGTCAAGTTAGTGCATTTTGGGGGGCATATTTGTGCTTTCTTTTTTAGTGATTTTGATGTTACAATGACGCCTAAGTGTGCAGTGTAATGTTCATAAACATAAGAAGAGTATTAGGTACCTTATGGAGAAAATACATGTATTAAATAAGATTTATTCAGGCATGTGTTATAGTGGTGTTGGCCATGAGAAAAATGTTATGAAATTAAAAAAAAAATACCTATATAGTGAGATGTATTTCAGCAGGAACATACATAAAATAAGATTATGTATTTATAGATTAACAAAAATATAATGCTGTGCCCAGAGGCTCACAGGAACCTAATCCTGTATTTTCAAAGGAGCAACGGTTAAATACTTGCTAATTCAGTGACAGGTGAGATAGCATATAACTAGCATATAACCACTATGAATAATGATATAGTCACAGTCAAGGGATTTCATAATAATAGTAGGTGTTCTAAAACCTTAACAAAGTACTAGAACTGAATTATCTTTGAGTCTTTTTTTTTTTTTTTTTTTTGCAGTTTTTGGCCAGGGCTGGGTTTGAACCTGTCACCTCCAGCATATGGGGCCGGCGCCCTACTCCTTTGAATGTCCCAGACATAACATACATATTTATAGTGTTGTGGCTGTCCCTAACATATTTCTCCTTTTAACAACAGCAGTGCTATTTCTTGGTGATTTATTTCTTGGTAGAAGTTGGTTATTAAATAGTGGAATACCAGATCAGAAAAAGTAGTTAGAGATGATTTACTCTGGTCAGGGGTTTCTGCTACTTAGACTTTTAGACAGGCCTTGGTTCTGTCACTTTCTAAGATTGCTTCTCTAGTCATTTGTTAGGTCTTGTCACTCAATATCAGTATGGAAAAAAGTCAATATAAATATGAAACTATCTCCTTTCCTATTCTACCAGTCCATAGGGTGCAAGGGCAAAATAATCACCTGTGGATTCCAAGAGTCGTACGTTTACTGAGACTCAGGATCTGAAAGCCTTGAAGAGAATATCATGAAAGAAAAGAAGTATAAATATGTAGTATAATTTATTATTTCTTTGTATCTTTTATATCTCAATAAATTGATTCCTAATAGATCCCTTCCTATAATGAGTTTATAAAAAATATTCTTTTCTATTTGTCTTTTATACATTTTATGTTTTTGATGCTAACGTTTAGGACAGTAATTTATGAGGTTTTTTTTTTTTTTTTTGAGAAAGAGCCTCAAGCTGTCCGCCTGGGTAGAGTGCCGTGGCATTACAGCTCACAGCAACCTCCAACTCCTGGGCTCAAGCAAGTCTCCTGCCTCAGCCTCCCAAGTAGCTGGGACCATAGGTGCCGGCCACAATGCCCGGCTGTTTTTTGGTTGCAGCTGTCATTGTTGTTTGGTGGCCAGGGCTAGATTCGAACCTGCCACCTTAGGTGTATGTGGCTGGCGCCTTAGCCACTTGAGCCACAGGCGCTGAGCCAATTTATCAGGTATTAACTTTTGCATATGAATATTGTGTGAGGTAAATGTTACAATTTTCTTTTCTTCACATATGTATACACACACACAAACACACACATATAAATGTATATATGTCAGTTTCATTTGCTGAAATATCCCTCTCATTTCAACTGAACAGCAATGTTGTCTGTGACACAAATTAAAGTTCTACATATGGCTGGGCTCTTCTGGTCCATATCGTCTGTATCTCATTGGCCTAATATTCTGTCCCTGCTTTTCACGTCATTCTTTTCTTTTTGTATTCTTCCTTTTGTAGGAATTATATAATCCTACCACTCTACTTTTTTCTCTGCTACTGACAAATTTTACGCTCCACTTCCATTACCTTAGAAATTATGTCACATGCTTAAATTTGCATGCTAAGTTCTAAAATTGTTATCTTTACCTTTTCCTCCCAAAATATAAGAGGATTATGAGAGCTTAAGGGCTTTCATTACCATGCATATTAATTTTGTCTTTTTAAAAACTCCAAGTTATTTCTGTTGTTATTGTTATTTATATTACTAGGATTGATGTTATTGCTTTATGTATTCATTGCTTATATTAACGTTCCCACATGCTTACAATTTTCCTTGCTTTCTATCTCCCTCTTTTTTTTTGAGACAGAGTCTTACTTTGTTGCCCTCAGTAGAGTTCCGTGGCATCACAGCTCACAGCAACCTCAAACTCTGGAACTCAAGCAATTCTTTTGTCTCAGCCTCCCAAATAGCTGGAACTACAGTAGCCCACCATAATGCCTGATTATTTTTAGAGATGAGGTCTCACTCTGGCTCAGGCTGGTCTCGAACTTTTGAGCTCATGCAATCCATCTGCCTCAGCCTCACAAAGTGCTAGGATTACAGGCATGAGCCACTGCGCTCGGCCGTTTTCTATCTCCTTTTGCAGGTGAAACTTTCTAGCTGTGAGCTCTTTCTTGCATGCAAAGTCCAGCTTATAGAACAGTCTTGGGTGAATTACTCTTCATGGTCAAATGTTCTATTTTGTGAAGTTTGGATTTGGCTACACTCAGAATCTAGAGGGCCTCATGTGGCCTTGAGGCCACAGGTTCCCCACTCCTGCAATCTATCAATTTTTGTAATATTTATTTCATTTGATCTTTTTTCCTTGACATACATTCGTAAATATTTAGAAATATACTCACAAGATTTTTTTTGTTTGTTTGTTTTGTTTTGTTTTTTTGAGACGGAGTCTCACTATATCATCCTCAGTAGAGTACTGTGATGTCTCAGCTCACAGCAATGTCAAACTCTTGGGTTTAAGCGATTCTCTTGCCTCAGCCTCCCAAGTAGCTGGTACTACAGGAGCCCACCCCAACACCTGGCTATTTTTTTGTCATAGTTGTCATTGTTGTTTAGCAAGCCCAGGCCAGGTCCGAACCCGCCAGCCTTGCTGTATGTGGCCAGCACCCTAATCACTGAGCTACAGGTGCCAAGCCAATATTCAGAAGCTTTTGATATGCCTCTCTTCAAAATTTAAAACCTAATTTTCCTCCTTTTTAGTGTGGTTTAGACTTAGTGACTGACTTCTGTTGAACTGGAAGGTGATGGAAGTAGCGGTACGTGAGAGGAGACAGGATCTTAAAAGAGCTTCACTCTCTGTCTTCGACTGGTTGCTCTGGGAAAGCCAGCTGCTTTGCTGTGAGAATGATCAGGCAGCTGTGGGGAAAGGCGCATGTGGCAAGGAATTGAGCAAAACTGGCTAACAGCTAGTGAGAAACACAGACTTCTTGCCAACAGCGTTATGAGTGAGCAAAGAGTATCCTCTGGCCCTAGTCAGACTTCAGATGGCCACAGCCTGGGGTCTCATTTTAACAGTAGTGCCTTAGAGACCCAAAGTCAAAAACAGTCAAACAGCTACCAAATTCTAGACCCAGAGAAAATATGAGATGATAAATGTTTATTGTTTAAGTTTCTAAGCTTTGGGATAATTTGCTAGGCAATAATAGATAACCTGTACAAAACATAGGTTTATGATTATTTTCTTCTTCTTATGTTTAAAACCATTGTATTATATTCTGGTTCTCGAATTGCAAAGTCAGCTTTTACATTAATTGTTATGCCAATGTAAATAATGTATCTTTTTATTCCTGATTCTTTAGAAATTTTTTTACTTCACTTTTAAGTTTAACTATTACATGTTTAGATGTGAATTACTTGTATATATGGTACTTGGCAGTGTCTGAGTTTCCTGAGTTTTTGTAGGAGTGTCTTTCACTCAAATTCTCTACCTCAGTTGTATTCTAACTTCCATGTTGATTACCATCTTTTAAAAAATGTGCTTTATCTCTATTTATGTATGCTTTGAATTCTTCCTAGAGATTTATTTACCAGTTTACACATTATCTTTTCAAATGCATTTAGCCTAATACTAAGCCATCTGTTTGATGTCTAATAGAAATTATTTTATTTTTATCCTCAGAAGTTCATCTTGTATCTTTATAGATTTTCTTGATCAATCTATAGTCTCTTATTAATTTTGTCATACTTTCAAACTACTCCTCCCTTAAAGTATCAACATGCTTGCCTAATGTTCCACTGATATTTTTATTTGAATACTTTGCAGATCTGATGGTGTCATCTGATCTTTCTCTTGTCTTTCTTTTATGATTAATTGGAAATTTTGTCTTCTTTATTGTAAGTATGTATTTCTTGGATGTTTACTGATGGAAATTATGTAATGGATGTATGGTAGGTGGTTCTATTTTAGTTAAAAAGCTACAGTGATTCTAGTACTGGAAGTCCTAGCCAGAAAAAAGAAAAAAAAAAGAAAAATGCTACATTGATTCTTAGATAGTTGATAGTTCTATAAGACAAATATTAGTAGATTAGTGGAAAAATATTTGGACAAGAAATATGTAGATGACTCTCTCTAAATGGACCCCAAAATGAAAATTTTATCAACATAACTTATAAGACAATAGTCTCTAATATTATAATTAGGTAGAGAAATTGACTTGTTTGCTTTATCAGTGAACCTACTGCTTAGTCAAATTACAGCTGGTTGGAGCACAAATAAAGTATTTATAGTGGCAGTATGTTTGTTTTCTATGAATGTCATAAGAAATCAATGTAAGCTGGTGGCTCAAAGCAACAACAATTTATTCTTTCACTGTGTTGGAGGCTAAAAGTCAAAGTCAAGGTGCTGGTAGGGCCACATGTTCTCAGAAAACTCCAGAGGTGAGCCCTGCCTTGCCTCTTTTGGTGGCTTCTGTTGTCATTGCATAACACCGGTTCTGCTTCTGTCTTCATATTGTTTTCTTTCCTCTGTGTTTCTGTGTCTTCTCCTCTTCTTATAAGGATACCAGTCATTAGATTTAGGGCCCACCCTGACCCAGCATCACCTCAACTTAATGACAAATGTGAAGATCCTATTTCCAAATAAGATCACATGTTAGGGATCAACTGAGTCCATATCTGAGGGATTAGGGATTATCCAAACCTCTACAGGTACTAATGGTGGTTCAAATGGGTTCAGATCCCAGATTTCCTCTCATCAGAGCTATCTGGATAGCATCAGTGCTACTGGCCCCCATTTATAAGCACCAGGGACAATCTCTAAGTCCCCAACATGGTCCTAAACCATCGCCAGGTTCCCAATACGGCTCCCAGCCTCATAAAGAACAGCCAACTAATTACAAATTTATTTCATTGGGAGCAGTTATGTGTTTTCATTGGAATAGAATCTTATCCTGCATTTTCATTCTCTTCCTGTCATGTTCTATTAGTGGACCTATTGAATATCTTGGGAACCATTATGATATTCCATACTTATCAAAGATTTTATGTAAAAGATGAAGGCATAAGACAATGGAGCAATGCCTGTGGAATTCACTGATCTTGTTATGCCTTTTTGGAAGTTGCTGAGTGTCTTACCCAATGTGGTGGTCTATTGAAACTTGAGTTATGGTAATAGTCAAACTATGTCTGGCGTATTTAACTACTGTTTTTACAGATGCTCTTTACTCTTAATCACTTATCAAGGTATGTAACTGTTTCTACTATACTCTTAATATGGGAATCCAAAGACAAAAGAGTGGCAAGGGCAACAGTTCTGTTCACATTCGCACATAATAACTTCATGTTTCTTTGGATGTGTTTTACTGATTTAATTTCAATGACAGTAATGCTTTCGCTGGGGTACTTAATACTAGATACACGAAATAAGAACCTAGGAATACCACGTGGATTTTATCAGCTCTTATGTCTCAGAAAGAAAAGACACAAAAAGGATTGAGTGTTTATTTTATTTGGCGTAATTGACTCTGATAATTATGAATAGCAAGAGTTGTAGCTCTGAAAGGAGGGCAAGTAAGAACATGGATAGAATCTGTCTAATCTTCAAGACTATACTTTTCTCTAATATTGTCAAGGGTAAAGTTTAAGGGAAACCGCTGCGTATTTACATATGTAATCATCAAAGGACCAGATCCCTCAGGGGGGAAAAAAGATTTGATGAGTCAGAGTGGAGGTAAATTAACACTGACTAGGGGAAGGAATCATAGAAGGCACTGGGGAAACAAGGCTGTGAAAATGAACACCAGACAATGTGCAAAGGACATGTGAGTTATATGTGCTTCATGAGACCCAGTGCTCAAAACTAGCGTTAAGTTAAATACAACTCATATATAGATAATGTGCTAACCAATCAAGCCAATTAACATTCACATTTCCAGAAGTTTGTTATCTTAACCAGAGTGACAAGAAAAAATGGTTAAACCACATTTATTCTACTTGTGGTATACTGATGAGATGGTATATTAGTTACTACTATCTCTGTCTCTCAGAACTGTCTCAAATTCTGAACCAGAATTTCTAGTCTTCCTTTTGATTCTGTGACCTAACTTTTATCCTACAAGAATTCTTTTCTGCTTAACTTAGTTTAACTGGTCTGCAACAAAAATCTCTAATGTGTCAAGCAATAGATTTTCTAAAACACTAATATATTTTTAGTATAGTAGTTATGAAGACATTGTTGACAAGCCCAGGCATATTGCATTTTACTCTACTAAATATGAATAATTATTTTATTATCCTTATTACATTGGCAATGACATCCTGGAAATTAGAATTCAGTTTAAAAAAATATTCATTATTATTTACTTAGTTAAACAAAAGTTTCTTCAAGTATTGTTTTTAAATGTAAAAACAGGTAAAGAGGGAAAATAAATCAGTTTCCTTAGAATCTCCCCTAATTGAATCAGGAAATACTTTTTACCTTCTGTATAGTTGCCTAATTACTACAACCAAAGATAAAGATTGAAGACCTTAGCATTAAAAAATTTGCCCAGACTTGGTTTGCCACTAATACCTGAATTTAGGGAACACACACTCCAAAAGGAGTCAACTCTCCTTTTTGGAATAATTTTTATTCATCTTTAAAATAAGGGAGTTAAATGTATTTATTAACTCCAGGAGTTTCTTGGTAGAGTCTTAGGGATTTTCTAATCATCAGCAAAAAGCAAGTTTGATCTTTCCTTTCCTGATTTGGATACCCTGTATTTCTTTCTCTTGCCTAATTGCTTTGGCTAGGACTTTCAGCACTATATTGAATAGAAACGGTGACAGTAGACACCCTTGTCTTGTTCCAGTTCTTAGAATGTTTTCAACTTTTCCATTCAGTATGATGTTGGCTGTAGATTTGTCATACATGGTTTTTAAAATCTTAAGATAAGTTCCTTCCCTGCTTAGTTTGTTGAGGGTTTTTATCATGAAAGGATGCTCCATTCTGTTGAATGCTTTGTCTGTGTCCATTAAGATGATCATATGGTATTTACTTTGGCTTCTATTTATGTAGTGAGTCACATTTATTGATTTATCTATGTTGGACCAATTTTGCATTCCTAGGATGAAGCCTACTTGGTCACATTGCATCATTTTTTTTGATGTACTGTTGACTTTGGTTTGGTAGTATTTTATTGAGGATTTTTGCATCTATAGTCATAGGAGATACTGTTCTATAGTTGTTTGTTGTTGTTTGTTGTTGTTGTTTCCTTTCCTGGCTTTGGTAAGAAGATGATATTGGCTTCACAGAATGAGCAGGGAGGATTGCTTCCTTCTTGATATTATGGAATAATTTAGGTAGTATAGGTCCCAGCTGTTCTTTATAAATCTGGTAAAATTTGGCTGTGAATCCACTGGTTCGGGGCTTTTTGTTTGTTTGTTTTTATAGGAAGCTTTTTTATTACTGCTTCAGTCTCATTGCTTATTATTTGTTCAGGAGTTCTATTTCTTCCTGATTGAGTCTTGGGAGGTTGAGTGTTTCTAGAAATTTGCTCATTTCCTCTACATTTCTGAGTTTATGTACATAGATATTTCACAATATTTACATATGATATTTGGCATTTCTGTGATATCACTTGTAATATCTCCTTTTTCATTTTTGATTGCATTTATTTGGGTTCTTTCTCTTCTATCTCTATTTAATTTAGAAAGAAATCTATCAATTTTGTTTACTTTTTCAAAGAACCAACTTTTGTTTCATTGATGTTTGTATTATTTAAACAAAGTCTCAGATTAAAAAATCAATGTACACAAATCAGTACCGTTCTTATACACCAATAACAGTCAAGTTGAGAATCAAATTAAAGACTCAACACTGTACACAATAGCTACAAAAAATACCTAAGAATATACTGAATCAAGGAGGTGACAGAGCTCCACAAAAAGAACTATGAAACACTGAGGAAAGAAATCACAGACACAAATAAATGGAAAAACACATCATCAATATGGATCAGTAGAATCAACATTGTTAAAATGCCCATACTACCCAGAGTTATTAACAGATTCAGTGATATCTCCATCAAATGTGACCAATGTCATAGTTCACAGATCTAGAAATAATAATTTGACATTTAATTTGGAACCAGAAAGGACCTTGAATAGCCAAATCAATCTCAAACAAAAAGAAAAAATCTAGAGGCATCACATTATCAGACTTCAAATTATACTACAAAGATACCTTACCTAAAGTAACATGGTATTAGTACATAAATAGAGACAGACCAATGGAATAGAACAGAGAACCCAGACATAAAACCATCCACCTTCAGCCAATGGATTTTTGACAAAACAGATGACAATATAGGAAAAGAAACCCTATTTAATAAACGATGTAGGAAAATTATATAGCCACATGAAGAAGAGTGAAATAGGATCCACATTGCTCAAATAATTCATTCAAAATGGAAAAAAGACTTAAATTTAAGACATGAAACCATATGAATTCTAGAAGAAAATGTAGAAAAAAATTCTTCTAGATATGGCCTAGGCAAAGAATTTATGAAAAAGACCCCAAAGGCCAACACAGAAACAACAATAATAGATAAATGGGACTTGGTTACATTAAAAAGCTTTTGCACAGCTAAGGAAATAATTAACATAGCAAAGAGATTATCTACAGAATGAGAGAAAATATTTGCAAGCTATATACGTACATCTGATAGAGGGCTAATAACCAGGATCTACAAAAAACTCAAACAAATTAGCAAGGAAAACACAAATCCATTAAAAAGTGGATAAAGGCATGAACAGAAGCTTTTGAAAAGAAGATAGACAAAGGGTTAATAAACATATGAAAAAATGCTCAACATAAGTAATTGTTAGGGAAATGTAAAATAAGACCACAATGAGATATCATTTTACCCCAGTTAGAATGGCTTTTATTAAAGTATCCTGTTCTCTCCCCAGCTGACATGGCTGCAGAGAAAGAGGAATGTTTATATGTTATTGGTGGGACTGAAAATTAGTACAAACTCTATGGAAAAGAGTATTCTTCGAAGAACTAAAAGTAGACCAACCATTTGGTTCAGCAGTTCCACTATTTGATATTTATCCAAAGGTAAAGAAGTCATTTTATCAAAGAGACATCTGTATACAAATGTTTATTGTAGTATAATTTACAATTATAAAGAGGTGGAAACAAACCAAGTTTCCCTCGATTTGTGAGTGGATTAACAAAATGTGGTATATGTATACCATGGAATACTACTCAGTTATGAAGAAAGATAAATTAAGTTCTTTTGCAACAATTTGGATGAAAATGTAAACCATTATCTCAAATGAAGTATCTAAAGATTAGAAAAACAAACACCACATTACTTGATATTAAATTGGAACTAACTGATAAGCACACATGTGCACAGAGGACAGCAAAACTCAGGAAATAAAGCAGGGTGGGGTGGATGGGGGAGATTAGCAACCACCTACCTAATGTGTACAATGAACACTGAGTGACAGGCACACTTGTAACTCTGAATCAAGCAAAGCAGAAACAACATATGTAACCAAAAACATTTGTGCCCTTGTCACGTTAGAAATAATTATTTAAATAAAGAACAATGATAGCAGTGACAGCTATGTGATCTATAAGGAATCAGATAGGCAGGTCCTGCAATAAACAAATTCAAACAAATCATGAAAATAGTCCAAGCAAACGTGTCATGAGAGTTTTGATCTTCTACGAAAGAAATCTTTGGGTTTTAGGGTAGCACCTGTGGCTCAAGGGAGTAGGGTGCTGGCCCCATATACCAGGGGAGACAGGTTCAAACCCAGCCCTGACCAAAAACTGCAAAAAAAAAAATGAAAAGAAATCTTTGGTTTTTTTCAAATACAATTTTTTTTTTGTTATTTTAGATTAATATGGGGGCACAGAAGTCTCTCAATTATAGGTATCAGAAAGCCCTTTCTGATTTTTAGATCCTGGGTAGAATATGGTGAGAGTTAAACAGAATCCATTGCCTAACAAGGATACCTTATGGATAATTGTCCTAATTATGACACAGCAAAATGATCTGTCTTAGTTTCACAAAATGCTAACATACAGAAGGTGCAGAGGGAGCTGACTCTAAATTGTAAAAGAATAGTGAAAATAAGAAAACAGAAGGAGGTGGAACAACACATTGAATGTCGAATGTCTATTGGTTGCCTTGACAAGTTTTTGTGCTCTGATGCTTTACCCTCAGGGCAGGGGAATCAAACACCACCAGTATCCACCATTAACAATATTAGAAGCACAGCTCATTATCTTTGCAGAGGCTTTTGTTTTTGAGATTCCCCAATTACCTTGGCTGTCTTTCATTTTTAATATCAGCACAACGTAGATTCTTATCAAGAGCCCATCTGAAATAAATAAATACCTACCATCAATAAATATATATGTGTTCTTCTGTATTTGAATGTCTTTCTGGCAAGTTTTGAAGGATTTTACATAATGTTGTTTGTGAAATAAAGGAAATGAGCCATAAGAGAAAAATAAATAAAAGTGCCTCTTAAAAGTCTTGCATGGAGGGGTGAGAAATGCTGATGTAAACCTTAAACCCCAGGAAATTGTTGTTGCTTTGGAAAATACTAATGACAATCAACAAGAGCACCACACGCAGATCTTCTAAAGTTGCTAACATTTCAGCAATAGCGGAGAATTATTCTCTGGGCTATAATGTAAATTAAATTGAAACCTTTGAAATGCAATCTTGTCATGGTCAACTACCTCCCAGTCATCCACTATTACCTGATCTTTTTATTGAAAATGTTTACTTGGTATTACTTGAGCACATTATCTTTAGAGATTTACAATGTATGCTACACAAGCCACGTACTCAACCAGAATCAACATTTGGCAAAGTTTCTGAAAACATATTCCTCCTGGTCTCCTGCATGTTAAAACATAGTTGGGAGACTGCTCTCACCCCCAATACCTGTACATTTATCTATATGGAGGTACCATGCTTGCCATCAAATGAATAATCTGCACTCCAAGAAGATGTGTATTAGATACTTTCCTGTCCCTGTTTACATCCTTCAGAAAACAGTTTCTTTGCTGACAGTGTTCCACAAAATGCCCTTTGCAGTCACTGAGAGTGGAAGTGGAATTCAAAAGTGGGAGAGACTAAAAATCCCTACGTATAACCCTTGACCCATTGTGAACAGGAGCCAACAGATAAATGCTCTTAACTCCTATTGTTCAGGCAGATAATTCTGAGAAACTTATACGTTTTTCAAAAGTTCTACATAGAGACAAGCTAAGGAATAATCAATAGAGTGAACAAACAATATTTGCAAATTATGCATCCAGCAGGGGACTAATACCCAGAATTTGCAAGGAACTTAACAATAGCAACAAGAAAATACTCTCATTAAGAAGTGGGCAAAAGGTGAAAACCCCACACTGTACCCCGGAAGTGCATTAATGTACATAGTTACCATTCAATAAAAAAAAAAAAAAAAGAAGTGGGCAAAAAACATGAATAGATATATTTCAAAAAAAGTCATGAGGCTCAGTGCCTGTGGCTCAAGTGGCTAAGGCACCAGCCACATACACCTAAGATGGTGGGTTCAAATCCAGCCCGGGGCCTGCCAAACAACAATGATGGCTGCAACCAAAAAATAGCCAGGCATTGTGGTGGGCACCTGTGGTCCCAGCTACTTGGGAGGTGGAGGCAGGAGACTTGCTTGAGCCCAGGAGTTTGAGGTTGCTGTGAGCTGTGATTCTACAGTACTCTACCCAGGGTGATGGCTTGAGGCTCTGTCTCAAAAAAAAAAAAAAAAAAGTCATGAAGACGTATAAAAGGCCAACAGCATGTAAAAAATGTCCATCACCATTAATCTCATCAGAGAAACGCAAATTGAAACCACAATAAGATATCATCTTATACCAGTCGGAATGGATTTTTATTAAAATGTCAAAAAATAACAGATGTTGGCAAGGATGCAGAGAAAAGGAAACACTTTTAAACCATTGGTGGGAATGTAAATTAGTACAACCTCTTTGGAAAACAGTGTGGAGATTTCCCAAAGAAGTAAAAATAGAATTACCATTTGATCCAGCAATCCTACTACTGTGTATCTATTCAAAAGAAAAGAAGTTATTATATTTAAAAGATATCTGCACTTGTATGTTTATCACAGCACAATCCCCAATCACAAATATTTGGAATATAGTTAAAAGTCCATCAGTGGGTTACTGGAAAAAGAAAATGTGGTAGAGGTCTAACAATTAGATTTGCATTCTTGCCACTGTGTGCTTACATTAGCAGCACTGTACAAAAACTCACTAATGTTTTATAACTTTGGATATCAGTGTCTCATGGTTGTGAGTGGTGTCTTGCCGAGGGAAGTTCATTATTGTTGTTACATGTTTTTCTGTGCCATTCTAAGCAAGAATGTTGGAGCTTGAATTAGAGCAATGAACACTCATTCACAAATTTCTTGTTAAACTTTAAAGAGTGGACGTGAAATCAGGACCATGTTAGTTCAAAATTATAGGGATAATGCCATAAGAAAAATTGCAGTATACAAATGGATTAAATGCTTTTCTGATGGGAGAGAAAGTGTCACTGATGAAATGAGGTCAGTAATGAGAAGAACTGACAAGAACATGGCACAAACTTGTCAAATTGTGCATCAAAATAATCAGATGACCATGAGAAGCTTAACAGTCCAAGTAAACATTGATAAAGAAACAGGAAAATCTGAACTGAAAATCTTGACCAACCACTCACGGCTCTTGGCTCTTATATCGTGACAGTGCACCAGCCCACATAGTACTGTCTGTGAGGGCATTTTAAGCTGATAACAAATAACCTCACTGGAACACCCTTCCTAATCCCCTGATCTGGTCCCCAACAACTTGTTTCTTTATCCAACGATAAAGGAAATACATGTATTGAAAGGAAGACATTTTGATGACATTCAGGACATCAAGGATATAATAACAGCTTTGATATCCATTCCAGAAAAGGAGTTCCAAAATTGCTTTGAAGGGTGAGCTAGGTGCTGCCATCAGTGCAAAGCTTCCCAAGGGGAGTTCTTTGAAGATGATTATAGTGATATTCAGCAATGAGGTAGGTAGGCACTTTTTCTAAGATGCGTTTGTGAACTTAGTTGTCCAACCTTTGTTGGACACACATACCCACACCCTAGAACACTATTTAGCCACAGAAAATAATGAAAGTTTGTCTTTTGCAGCCACATGGATGGAACTGGAGGCCATTACCTTAAGTGAAACAACTCAGACACGTAGGTACATTATTTGTCTTTCTGTGTAGGAGCTAAATAGTGTGTCCATGTGGGTGTAGAGTGAGGAGTCACACACAACTGAGACTCAGAAATGTAGGAGGTGGGAGTGTGGATCATCAGAAATTACTTAATGGGTAGAATGAATGTTATTCCAGTGATGGATGCACTAAAAGCCCAGACCTCACCACTATGGGATACATCCATGTAACAAAATTATGCTAACCACATAAACGTATACAAAATGCTTAATGTTTACGTTCGTTTTCCCCCTCATTTCCTGCCTCCTTGTCCCAGAAATCCTACTCTATCTGGGACCATCTTGAAAATATACTATTTATCACAAGTGCTTGTTTCAGGCTCTGCTTTGGTGAAGTGCAGACGTAACAGAGGCTCTCAGGAAAACGTTAATTTGACCATGCCTATCCTCAAAGTCTTCAATAGCTCCTCACTTCCTGTGGGATATAGTCCAGGATCCATAGTGTGAGGCATACATACATAATGTCATTGTTGTCTCAGGCTTTACCCACGTTCTTTCCTCTGTCACAACTGGTTTTCAAACACTACTGCCTTGTAATAGTGGATCACTAGCAGATACCTTGTGTCATATTCTAAGCATCTGCCCTTTGTTTTTTACTTCACCTAGAATAACTCCCCCCAATCTGAACAATTCTTATACATTTTCTTTTGTTCATCTGTCCCTTACACTTCAACACAATATCTCGCTTATTCCTTTGTGTCTCCAAGGAATTATCTTGCACTTACCATGGTCTTTTTGTTTAACTCATTTGTGTTCTGTGTCCATTTGCTTAGCTCTACCAGACAAAGACTGATCTATTATTTGACTTTTAATTTCCATGCACCTTACCTCCCTATAGTGTCTGATTCATAAAAGATAGTCATAAACATTTACTGAAAGACCAGTGTAATGAATAGTCACATAACTGAGAGTAAATGAGATTCACTCATACTCCTGTTTGGTAAACCCAACTACTATCCCATGTCATTGTGACAAACTCATTTTCAAACTCTCCAAGTGTCTCTGTCAGTAACTCCTCAGGTTTTCAGTCATCCTGAACGATTACAGGTTATGGTCACATAATTTTTGAATAAGTGGAGTTTCACTGTTTGCATCATTAAATGCTAAATTGCATATGCCTTCTTATAAGTGCTCTATAAGTCTGCTACTCTGCTGACTAAATAGAGGCGAATGGAGTGCTCTCTTAAGGGAATTAATTTTAATATTAAGATAAGAATAATTAAAATTTTACTCTTTAAAGACATTGCTATCTCTGTTCATTATTGAAATTTAACAGAATTATAAAAGTGCTCTCTGTAAGTAGAAAAATGTGAACATATTAATTCAAAATTCATAAATTTAATAGTTTCTTTTTAAATTGAGATGAAATGATAGAGAATGTGGGAGAAAAAGTGTTTCATAGAAGTTTAGAGGTTTATTATAACCTGAGATTTTTTTTAATATTATTATTACAAGAGGATGATTTATGGACAGAATAGCACTCAACTATACTCGTCTAAGTAACATGTGGCCTACTTAGATGCCAATTAGTGGTAAGCTGAAGCTGAGACAGTAGGGCACCATCTAAGAATTCACTAACATTTGTAAATTACTTTCAGACCTGAGCCAAACAGGAGCACAAAAAATCAATAGAAAATCCCATTTTAATTTGATTTTCAATTACAGAATTGTATTCAAGAAGCTGCTGGT
>NW_003852455.1:5214567-5219178 GCF_000181295.1 Otolemur garnettii | reverse complement strand
AAAAAAAAAAAAAAACAAAGAAAAAACAAACCAAAATAAGATGTATATATTCATGTATCCATATCTTCATATACATACATTTGCATATATACATATGTATATGTACATATATTCATTTTTTTCAATTTAAACTTACTTTTTTATTATCATTTTTTCCAGTTACCCAGCATGCCACAATCTGTTTGCTGAACTACATGGAACAGAGTGAAATAAATGATTTACAAAGAGATACTTACATTCATCTGAATTATACTTGATATGCCACAATGCACTGCAACCTTCCCCAGGTGACACCACCTCCTGCAGTGGGGCTGTTCCTCATCTCCACATTTGTGTCCAGGCACCAAGGATGGGCTGGAGCTGAAGTCTAACACCAGATGAGGAGAACTCCTGGTATAATGTTTTCAGAAATGGCTTGAAGTTTGTTTCTAAATCTGCTCATTTGTATGGTAGGTGATGCATATGAATTTCAATAAATGAAGTTTCTAAAGACTTGAGTTTAATGTTTCCTTTTTACCTTGTAGTGATGAATAGAATACACGGAAAAGGCACATATTTTAACTAGGCCAAAATGTATTAGGACAACGTTTTCCCGCCAGTCATTTTTTTTTTTCTCTTTTCATGAGCCATGTATCATCTTCAGCTTTATTTGCCTTTAATCAACACCCTGGAAGACTCCATTGTTAATTAGCATCCTGCCAATTTTCATATATTCATATGATTCTTATATATATATATGCATGTACCTATATTCATATTCTTATGGATGTACATACATAGTGGGCTTACTTTGTAGAGAATCAAATAATGTTAATTTGAAAATATTTTCTAAAAATTGAATAGAATGTGCATGAATTTATCACATATTTGTGAGATAATCTAAATTTCTAATTCCATAACTCATTTATTTAATATATATTTATCGAGTACTTACTTATAAAGTGTTATAAAATATGAGAAGATAAATTTGACACCAATTTTTTGTAAAAGAAATATTTATTGAAGTAAAATATAGATGTAGAAAAAAAGTAAATAATTTGATGACTCTTCATGAAGTTAAAATATTCATGTGACCATCAACCAGACCAGGAAACAGACTGTTGTTGCATCTCAGTATTTCTCGCATGCGTTTTCCCAGTCAAATCTCTCTCAGAGAGGAAGTGAATTCTGGTTTCTGACTCCATAGATTCTTCCCAGCTGCACTTTGAAAAGTATATATATTGAATCATATAGTTAGTACTGCTATGTATCTGGCTTCTCAACACAATATGTATGAAATTAACCTATATTGTTCTTTTCTTTTCTTGAGACAGATTCTTACTATGTTGCCCTGGGTAGAGTGCTGTAGCATCACAGCTCATGGCAACCTCAAACTCTTGGGCTTAAGTGATTCTCTTGCCTCAGCCTCCCAAGTAGCTGGGACTACAGGTGCCTGCCACAACGCCCAGCTATTTTTTGGTTGTGGTTGTAGTTGTTGTTTGGCAGGCCTGGGCTGGGTTCAAACCTGCCAGCTCTGATATATGTGGCTGGTGCCCTAGCTGCTGAGCTACAGCGGCCAAGCCACACTTTTTCTCTTTTTTTTTTGTGACAGAGTCTCAAACTGTCGCCCTGGGTAAAGTGCTGTGGCATCACAACTCACAGTAACCTCAAATTTCTGGGCTCAAGTGATTTTCTTGCCTCAGCCTCTCGAGCAGCTGGGACTACAGGTGCTCGCCACAACACCCGGCTATTTTTTGGTTGCAGTTGTCATTGTTGCCTAGCAGGCCTGGGCTGGGTTCAAGCCTGCCACCCTAGGAGTATGTGGCTGGCGCCCTGCTGACTGAGCCACAGGCACTGCCCAACCTATGTTGTTGATGGTTGTAGTCCATTCATTTTCACTTTTGTATGGCATTATGCTATTGAAGAACTTTGGTTTGTTTCTATTTCAGACTGTAACAAACAGTGGTGTTATAAACAAAATTTTACTTGTTCTTTTGTGCACAAATATACACAATTTCTTGAAGTTTTACCTGAGAGTAAAATTGCTTGATCAGAAGGTGTATGATCACATTTAGCTTATAAAACTTTGAATTGTCCCCAGCTGCTATACCTCCCTACCTTTAGCTAACAAGGTATTAATTCTTTCTTATATTTTACCCATTCTTTTTTTCATTTTCACTGTTACTATCCTAAACTAGAAAAGTCATATTCTCACCTTTCTAATTCATCCTAAAATTAATTCCCAAGCCAATTTTCCCAAAACATACCTGTGAAGAAAATCATTCAATTGTCCACTGAAAAAAAATCCCAATCACAGGTATCAATGACTATCCATACTCTAATTTCAAATAATCTCTCCAATCTTACTGTATACAATCTCCTTTTACACCATTACATTCTAGATTTCAATATGTTTTCAAAAAATAGCCAGCATTACTTTCAATTACTATCCAGTTTTTTTCTGAAATAATTCTAAGGAAGAAATTATATGGTAGCTCTGACTTACCAACTAAGAGCCCTGAATTTATTTTGCTGTTGTGAGGAAATTATGATCATACAAAATAGAAAATTCAAAGTAAAATAATTATTTTTTTCCTCTGAAGGAGTGGTCTCAGACCTTTTTTTGCACCATAGACTGCTTTCCACAGAAGACAATTTTCCCATGGATGGAGGTGGATGGGACTGACAGGAGGAAGAGCTCAGGCAGTGGTGTGAACAATTGT
Organism: Otolemur garnettii; assembly: GCF_000181295.1. Taxonomy (NCBI): domain Eukaryota; kingdom Metazoa; phylum Chordata; class Mammalia; order Primates; family Galagidae; genus Otolemur; species Otolemur garnettii. The sequence goes on along the minus strand of NW_003852455.1, from coordinate 5,216,476 downwards.
GTGTGGCTGTAAGTCCAGATGAAGTTTTATGCTCTCCCGTCGCTCACCTCCTGCTGTGCAGCCCAGTTCCTAACAGGCCACAAACCAGTGCCAATGCCTTACCCAGACATTGGATACTGCAGCTCTAAACAAAGTTGCAACAATGTATTATCTGTTTACAGCACATGTAAAAATGATATGTATAATGAAAAATGTATATGAGTAGGAGGAAGGAATTGGCAGAATAATGTTATATGGTTCTGACAGTATATGTGACCCCTGTAATATCATTTGCAGATAGGCTGAGATTTAGTAAAAATATATATTGTAAGTTCTAGCGCAAGTACTAAAAGTGTTTTTAAAAGATACCTGAATAACATTTCTATAGGAGTTAGCATTTTATTATGAAAACACTTAAATCCAGAGAATAGAAAAAAATAAGAGGGAAATATGGAAGACAAAGGAATAAATGAAACAAATAGAAAACAATTAGCAAAACGGAATATTTTAACCTAAACATTTCTAAATGGGAATTGTGTAAACACAGCAATCAAAAGACAAAGATGGTAAAATCGGATATAAGCAAACTTGTCTATATGCTCTATAAAAGACACATGATTTAAGCACAAAGTCAGATAGTTTGAAAGTAAAAGACTAGAGAAAAAAATATAGTCTACGAAGACTAATTGGAAGAAACCTGGAATAGTGAAATTAATCCCTGTCAAAGTAGATGACAGAACAAGAAGTATTATCAGGGAAAGAGGAACATTATATAATGACATAGGGTTTGACTATTCAAGAGAATGTAATGATGGTAAATGTGTATGTACCTAAAAATAGAGCTTCCAGTACACAGGAAACAGTATGTGATTAATATGAAAGGAAGCACAGACAAATCTGTAACTATAGTTGAATACTCAACATGCTTCTCAGAATAGTTGATAAAACAAGGAAGGTTATTGATGATCTGAAGAACACAACTAACAGACAGGATCTATTTGACATACAAGATTAATGTAATCTATTTTTAGAACAAATTTTCACATATTTTTCAGGTAGATAAGTAACTTAGAGATTCAAAAGCACATCATCTCATATACCAAGATTAACTATAAAAATAGCTAAATATATGAAATAATAAATGGAAGGAAAGAATTCACAGCTGACCGGAAATGGCAGATGATAAAACTAATAAAGTTGAAAATAAATAAACTTCAAAGGAAAACATGAACAAAAGAAGGCAAGACATATGTAGGACACATATCATACATATGTGCAATTGAAATCCCAGAAAGAGAAGAGAAAGAGATATACATATATAAATATATATATGAGATATATATATACATATATATATATAGAGAGAGAGAGAGAAAATACAGGACTAATGAATATTTGAAAAGAACTTTTCAAATCTTATGAAATATATTAAGCTACATATTTAAGAAAATTAGAATCCCTGGGGCAGCGCCTATGGCTCAAAGGAGTAGGGCCCTGGCCCCCTATGTCGGAGGTGGAGGGTTCAAAAAACTGCAAAACAAAAAAGAAAAGAAAATCAGAAGCCCCACACAGGATAAACACAAAAAAAATAACACCTAGGTACATCAGAAAATTATAGAAAAATAAAATATTAACACATCAAGAAAAAAACGACTAATAGGAACAACATAAATGTTAGTGGCTGGATATTCAAACAGAGACTCTTAAAACAAGAAAAAAAAAAACTAACTCTTAAAGTACTGAAAGAAAATAAATGCCGGCTCGGCACCTGTAGCTCAACCGGCTAAGGTGCCAGCCACGTACACCTAAGGTGGCGGGTTCGAATCCAGCCCCGGCCCGCCAAACAACAATGATGGCTGCAACCAAAATAAATAAATAAATAAAATAAAATAGTCGGGCATTGTGATGGGCGCCTGTGGTCCCAGCTACT
>NW_003852455.1:5185195-5214459 GCF_000181295.1 Otolemur garnettii | reverse complement strand
AAAAAAAAAAAAAAAGAAAAAAAGAAAAGAAATGCCAACCTAGAATCCTATATCTAACCAAAGTATTCTTCAAAACTAAAGGCAAAATAAAATATGTTTACATGCATACACAAACTCACATCCATGTATATGCAACTTTGTTACCAAGCAATTTTATTCTGTGATATAAGAAATATTAAAAGGAGACTGAAGAAAAATAATTCTTTCTTTTTTTTTTTTTTGAGACAGAGCCTCAAGCTGTTGCCCTGGGTAGAGTGCTGTGGTGTCACAGCTCATAGCAACCCCCAACTCCTGAGCTCAAGAGATTCTCCTGCCTCAGTCTCCCAAGTAGCTGGGATTACAGGCACCTGTCACAATGCCTGGCTATGTTTTGGTTGTAGTTATCATGATTGTTTTGGCAGGCTCAGGCTGGATTCGAACCCGCCAGCTCTGGTGTATGTGGCTGGTGCCTAAGCTGCTTGAACTACAGGTGCTGAGGCAGAAAAATAATTCTTGATTAAACCACAGAACCAAGGAAAACACTGGAGGTTAACAGAAATGTTAAACACATGGGAATAGGGAAATAAATATTACTTGTTTGAAAGAATAGTGTAATAATAATGATAATGTCGGATTTTTGAACATATATGGAAGGAAAATGTATGAAAACAAGAACACAAAATACATAAAGTATTTAAGAAAAGTGAAAATATAATAATCTTGTGATTAGGAAGTGATATGTTTCAAATTTAAAGCAGAGTGTAGTAATAGGGATGCATATTGTAATTTCTAAGGCAACCACTAAAAAAAATGTTTAAAGACAGTATAATGTAAATAGTAACACAAGAGAAAAACATGGACTAACAGAAAGGGTCTGGAAATCCAAACGTTAGAAAAGAAGAATGTAGGAGCAAAAATAAATACACAGATGATTACATTTAATCCCGTTTTACCAATTATTATATTAATGGGTAATAATATTTAGCAACATCTACTAAAATTAAATATATGTATTTACTTTAGTACACCTCAGTTCCATTCCTGGGTATATACTACAGGTAAATCAGTGCTTGTATCCACCTAAAGACATGTGCACACACTCATAGCAACATTATTTATAATAATCCAACGTTATTTACAACAACCTAACATTATTTATAATAACCCAAACTTTACACAATAGTTAGGCAAAAGGTGCTTAATGAAAACAGCATTGAATTAGACAACTAGCTGGCTGTGATGGCTCGTAAAAGCAGCTACCCTCAAGTGAATTATCATTGAAGAAGCACATGAGGACATTTTTATAAATTTATATGAGGCTATTTGTAAGATTCCTTTCCTAGCACTTTTCCCCACAATTGCCACACTGTTTATGTAGACTATACACTGTTCTTTTACAATGTATTTTTAATATTTTGATATTTTTTCATTAATATCTTCGCCAGTTCAAGAACCACTTACTTGTCAGCTGCTTTGATACACGGTGAACTTTAACTTTTTAAAATGTATTTTATTTCTTTCAGATCTGACCAAATCAACTTCTGCTTATGGGCCAGTTGCCTTATAGGCATAAGTCTATTTATATAGCTCTCTTTGTCTCAGTGTCAAATTTAGAAATAAAAAGTTGTTGGTGTCAAGCTTCACCCTCTGGAGCTGATCTTTTCTGCTGTTTTGTATGATACATCCTATTTAGACAACAGTTTTTATTAGATGTACAATGCTATCATTCGAATTACTGTTTGAAACAAACAATTATCTCTATTAGAGATTTCTGTAAATGAAATCAGGGATTGTTAATATCTTTTTTAAGATTTGAATTCATTGAGGAGACAGAAAAAATATTCAATTCTAATACACTTGGGTGGCACCCACAGTGGGTAGGGCACTGGCCACAAATACCCAGGCTGGTGGGTTCAAACTTGGCCCGGTATCAAAGCAGTACCCTGAACCCCATAAATGCATCAATGTATGAAGTTATGATTTAATAACAAATAATTAATTAAAAAAAGAAAACCTGGCCTGGGCATGCTAAAGAACAATGACAACTGCAACAAAAAAATAGCCAGGCATTGTGATGGGCTCCTGTAGTCCCAGCTACTTGGGAGGCTGAGGCAAGAGGATCACTTAAGCCCTAGAGTATGAGGTTTCTGTGAGCTGTGATAGCAAGGTACTCTATTGAGGGTGACATAGTGAGACTCTGTCTCAAAAAAATAAAAAAAATTCTAATACACTTGTAGTTTGCCTTTCTGTCTTTTCCTACACGGAGATTTAGTAGATAGAATCAGAGTTTATTCAGGCACTGTAATTGTTCTTCAGATAAAGGTCTATTAACATTCATATCAATTAATCTTCAGACTTTTTGAAATATAGTCACATACCGAAGTTCATATAGGGTCAAACAGAGAAGTGAAAATAATGACAGGACCAGATAAAATGTCAGAGAGCCAGGAATGGATGGTGGGGACCATGGAAAACTGTTGCATCTGTGATGCGTCTTATTGGGGGAAGTATCTTTTTAGCTTCAGCAAATTGTGTCTGTGTAGAAATGCAGATCTATTACAAGATCTTCATATTTTTTTAGAGAAACCTTTTTAGTGTGTGATATTTCCTGATTATTTTTAAGAAATTGGCTCAATTTAAAAAAATAATATATAAATACATCTGCTCATTTGATACAATCCATAGGGCACCAGCTGGATACTTCTGATTTAAAACAGTTAACTTTGCTAACTTTGACTTTCTATAATCAGAAAAACAAATCTGGTACAACTTAAATTCTTTCTGCTATGTTTGCCTTTATAATTAATCAGAATTTTGCTTTCCATAGTCCAAAAATTTTACAGCAATTCTGAATGAGCTTTTGAATTGGTCACTAATTTTTGTCATATAATTAACTAATATTTCTTCTTTAGAACCTGATGCTTTCGATCCAATTCTATTCACTCATTCAGTAGACATTTATTGAATGAACATTATGTGAAAGCCTGGGTCTACCTGATGGAACTACCATATGGATTAAAGAGAAAAGTTTTTTTTTTTTTTTTTGATACAGAGCCTCAAGCTATCTCCCTGGGTAGAGTGCCATGCATGAGAGCTCACAGCAACTTCCAACTCCTGGGCTCAGAGGAGTCTCCTGCCTCAGCCTCCCAAGTAGCTGGGACTACAGGTGCCCGCCACAACGCCCGGCCATTTTTTGGTTGCAGCCGTCATTGTTGTTTGGCGGGCCTGGGCTGGGGATTCAAACCTGCCACCTTAGGTGTATGTGGCTGGCGCCTTATCTGCTTGAGCCACAGGTGCCGAGCCAAAGAGAAAAGTCTTATTGAAGTCCATGCTCTAGGCCTCATTTCTAAGGGTTTTTATCATGAAGCAGTGCTAGATTTTATCCAGTGCTTTTTTTCTGCATCTATTAAGATTATCATACAGTTTTTGCTTTCACTTCCGTTTATGTTGATACCACTTTACCTCTGTCAGAACGGCAACTATTAAAAAGTGAAAAAACAATAGATGTTATCATGGATGAAGGGAAAAGGAAAGACTTATGCACTACCAGTGGGAATGTAACTAGTGCAACCTCTATGGAAAACAGTATGGAGCTTCTTCAAAGAATTAAAAGTAGAACTTCCATTAAATCTCACAATCTCACCCTTGGGTGCCTACCCAAAGGACAAGAAGTAGTCATATCAAAAAGACACATGGCATGTTTACTGTAGCACAGTTAACGATTGTAAAGGTATGCAATCAACCTAAGTATCCATGAGGGCATGACTGATTTAAGAAAATTATATATATGTGTATATATATATAATTTATATGATATCTATATATCTATATCTATATCTATATCTATATATCATTCCATTATATGTATGTCTGTGTGGGTGTGCATATGTATGTGCATATGTATGTAATATCACACATACATATGCACAACCCACCCAAACACACATACAATGGAATACTGTTTAGCCATAAAAAATAATGAAATTTTATCTTTTATGGCAACATGTATGGCACTGGAAGCCATTATCCTAAGTGAAGTATCTTAAGAATGAAAGAACAAATCCAACATGTACTCAATTATAAATATAAATTTATATAAATTATAAAAGCTAAATGGGGGTACATTTGGTCTTTCAGAATGATGGAATGGATGTTGTAGACTAAGAAGGATCAAAAATTGTCTTGTGGGTACAACGTGCACTATTTGGGTTATGTGCACTAAAGTCCTCACATTTACTCTACATGTACAATTCATTTGTGTAACAAACAAAATATTTGTACCCCTAAATCTATTGAAATAAAAAATTTAAAGGGAAAAGTTCTACTTTTCATAATGTACGTGCAAATGTAATCATTAAAATAATCCTTTCCATGCACTACATTATTAAAGCAGCTTATTTTACCACAAAACCCTTTCACAACATAAAAATACCTAAATATTATCCTAGGCAAAGAATTTATGCCTTAGACCCCAAAGACAAATATAGCAACAACAAAAATAAACATGAATTAATTAAATTTTAAAAATCCTATGCACAGCAAAGGAAAAGGCAGAAAATATTTACAAACTTTACGTCTGACAAAGACTAATATCCAGAATCTACAAAGAACTCCAACAAATCAGCAAGAAATAAACAAACAACTCTATTAAAAAATGATAGGAAACACATGCATTTTTTTTCAAAAGATATACAAATTCCCAACAAATATGAGAAAATGCTCACTGTCATTAATCATCGAGGAAATGCAAATTTAAACCACAGTGAGATACCATTTTATCCTAGTCAGAATGTTCATTATGAGAAAAGCCATAAAACAAATGATGCTGGTATGTAAGTAGAGATAAAAGAATGTTTATACAGTGTTGGTAGGACTGCAAACTAGGGCAATCTGTATGGACAACAGTATGGGAATTCCTCAAAGAAATAAATATAGACTTATAATTAATCTCACTGAGCAATCCCACTGTTGGGATCTACCCAAAGGAAAATAAACTGGATACACACACACACACACACACACACACACACACGCACATGTGCCCACCACAGAGTACTACTCAGCCATAAAAAAGAACAAAATAATGTTATTTGCAGTAACTTGGATGGAACTAGAGATCATTATCCCAAACAAAGTGTGTCTATAATGGAAAACCAAACTTCTTATTTTCTCACTAACAAATGGTAGCTAAACAGCGATTCACACAGGCACATAGAGAGATGAAGGACACTGGAAACCAAGAAAGGGAGAGATTTGAGAGAGAGGTGAGGGATAAAAATTTACCAGTTGGGTGTAATAAACACTATTCTAGAATGTTTAGCTACCATTTGTATACCAAAAGCCCTGGTAAACATTATGCAAGATAACCATGCAACAAAAGCATTTGTACCCCCTTAATATTTTGAAATAAATAAAAATGTGTTGATGTTACCCCTACAAGCATACCTTGGAGATATTGAAAATATTGTGGATTTGGTTCTAGACTACCACAGGCTAATCACATGAATTTTTTTTTCAATTTTGCAGTGGCAATGAAAAGTGAAATTTACACTTTACTAAGGTCTATTAAATGTATATTAGCATTATGTCTAAAAAGCAATGTACATAGTTTAATTAAAAATAGTTTATAGTTATCAAATGAACTATCATCTGAACCTTCAGTGAATCTTAATCTTTTTGCTAGTGAAGAGTTTTGCCTCAGTGTTGATGGCTATTGATAAAGGAAGTGGTTTCCAAAGGTTAGGGTGACTGTGACAATTTCTAAATTTAAGACAATGGGGGCAGGCATGGTGGCTCACACCTGACATTCTAGCGCTCTAAATTTAATTTGCCACATCTGTTGATACTTCCTTTCAGAAAAGAAATTTCTGTAGTATGCAGTGCTGGTGGATAGCATGTTATCCAGAGGAAAATTTCTTCCAGCATTTCAGTCAATCCTCTCAAAACCTGCTGCTGCTTTATCAGAGAAGTTTATGTACTATTCTAAATCTTTCAACCATGTTTACAGCGTCTTCACCAAGAGTAAATTTTATTCTGAAAACTACTTTCTTTGCACATTAATAAGAACTTCTCATTCAGTCAATTTTTATCATAAGATTGCACCAAATTAGTCACATCTTCAGGCTTCACTTCTAATTCTTTCTCTTGCTATTTCCACCATATCTTCAGTAACTTCCTCCACTGAAACTTCGGATCTCTTCAAGGAATCCATCAGGGTTGAAACTGGAATCAACTTCTTCCAAATTGCTATTAATGTTGATAATTTGACCTTCTCTCATGAATTACAAGTGTTCTTGGTGACATCTAGAATGGTGGATCCTTTCCCAGTTTGTAATTTTCACAGACTCATCAGAGTCAATTCACCACCTATGGCAATTATAGCCTTACAAAATGTATAAGGGTACTTCAAAAAGTTTATGACAAGATGAAATTAAAAAATAAAAATAAAAATTATAAATTTTATTTTTCAGCATAAGCTTGATCAAGTTCAAGGCTTCTTTGTAAGCAATGATACCAGCCACTTAATCCATCCCTAAAGAACTCAGAGTCCTGGAAATTTAATCACATCAATACAGTCTTTTTTACATTACTAACCAAATAAAAATTGGTGCCTTTGAAAAGTTTTTGAGATTAAGAAACACAAAGAAGTGAAAAGGAGCCACATTAGAACTGGATACCCAAGATTTCCCATAGAAACTCTTCCAAAATTGCTCTTGTTTTATGAGAGGAATGACCAATAGCATTGTTATGCTAAAGAGGGACTCTATGGTGAAGTCCTAATAAGAAAATATTATTGTTCTTTCACCCTCTAGAAAGTCAACAAGCAAAATGTCCTCAGAATCTGAAAAAAAGAAAAAATTGTTGCCCTGACCTTTGCTCTTGAGTTGTCCATTTTGCTTTGACTGGTCCATACCACTTCTTAGTATCCATTGCTGTGATTGTGCTTTAGGATAATACTGGTAAAACCACATTTCATTTCTTGCTATAATTATTTGAATATATTCAGAATCTTCATCCTGCTTATTGAAAATCTTCATTAAAATCTCTGCTCTTGTCTGCATCTGATCTGGGTGCAATGCTTTTGGTACTCTTTACCGAAAACATTGGAAATGGAAAGTTTGCCAGACTTTAATTTTTTAGTCAGAATTGTGTAAGCTGAACCAGTAGAGAAGTCTATGGTGTTTGCTATTGTTTCTATAGTTAATCATTGGTCCTCTTTAATTATGGATGAATAAGATATTTTTCCTTGCTAGTTGATATAGATGGTCTGCTGCCATGGGCTTCATCTCTAACATCATCTCCTCCTTTCTTAAAACAAGGCATCCATTTGTATATTGCTAATTTCTTTGTAGTATTGTCTCCCTAACCTTTTGTTAAAGCTTCAATGATTTTACTTTTCTTATAACCTGGCTTCATTATAAATGTGATGTTTGTTCTTGCTTCAATTCATGTTGCTCTCTGATAGCGGCTCTTTTCAGAGGGACATCTTCTCCCGCCAACTAGATTCTGTTCAGACTTGTCATAACAAAGTAGTGGGAGTTTATTTAGGTGCAAAAATATTTGAAATCCATGCATAGTTTATTTGTAACATGAGTTTTCCATGACTTTATAAAGACCTCTTATATTTTGAAATAGAGTTGTGAGTTAAAATTACTCTTTGATCCATGGTCTGCACAATAGATGTTCTGTTAACAATCATGAAATCAAAGTTAATCCCTTTATTCGTATCTGTCAGAGCTCTTGAGTGAGTGGATACAAGGTCAATGAGCAGTAATATTTTGAAAGGAATCTTTTTATCCTAAGTAGTAGGTATCAACAGTAGGTTTAAATTATTCAGTAAATGGTGCCATAAAGAATCTGTCAAAACAAAGAGGCTTTGTTATTCCATTGGTAAAACACAGGCAGAATAGATTTAGCATAATTCTTTCTTTTTTATTTTACCATGAAAAACATTTATTCTATTTTATTATTATTATTATTTTTAAACAGAGTCTCACTTTGTCACTGTTGGTAGAGTGCTGTGGTCTCATAGCTCACAGCAACCTCAGACTCCTGGACTCAAGCAATTCTCTTGCCTCTGCCTCCCAGTGGCTGGGATGACAAGTTAGCATAATTCTTAAGGGTGCTAGGATTTTCATAACAGTAAATGAGCAATGGCACCAGCTGCATTTGCCCCTAACAAGATAGTCGATCTATTCCTTGAAACTTTGAAGGTAGGCATTGACTTCTCCCTTTCAGCTATGGAAGTCCTAGATGATCTCTTCTTTATGTAGAAAGATGTTTTGTGTACATTGAAAATCTGCTTCTTAGTTGATCTTTTTTCATCACTAGGTCTTCTAGATCAGTGGTTCTCGACCTTCCTAATGCTGTGACCCTTTAATACCGTTCCTCATGTTGTGTAGACCTCCAACCATAAAATTATTTTTGTTGCTACTTCATAACTATAATTTTGCTACCGTTATGAATCATAATGTAAATATCTGATATGCAGGATGTATTTTCATTGTTACAAATTGAACATAATTAAGCATAGTGATTAATCATAAAAAACAATGTGTAATTATATATTGTGAACTATTTATTTCTAATTATAAATAAATGAAATTTTGTCTTGAAGCATGGTGTAGCATGGGTAACAGTCCTAATATAACAACAGTAAACTACATTGCTACATTTTGGGACAGCATGAGTAAAAAGCCAACGTCAGTGTGAAGGTTGAGATTGCTTCTTTCTCACCAGATCACAAATTCTCAGGGCAGTCTTTGCAAGAGCACAACAAAGATCATCTTCCACAACAAGTCTACTTCTGTATTTAGACTTGATAGCCAACAAGCTGGAAAACCCTTTTTCACAAAGATATGTTGTTGGAAATGGAAGTAGAAGGCGCAACACAGTCTCAGACAGAACAGGATATGACTGCAAACACTTGATCCAGAATTTTGTAACTGGCATTGTAGAGAATTCAGTTCTTGCTGCTTCGCTGTAATAAGTTCAATGAACTCATCTTGTGCTGCCTCAGGAATATCTTCAACTTTGATTGCGAAAGGGCTTCTGGCAAGTGCACATGGGGTGTCAGGTAGATTTGGAAAGTATGATGAAATTTCATCTGCAAGCATGTGTAAGTGTTCTTTCACAGAAATTATCATGGTAATCCTTTTGTCTGGTTCAATGGCATGCTCCTCAAAGAAAGCAGATAAGGTAGGCAATATGTAAATTTTATTTTCACCCAATTTTTTTTTTTTTTTTTTTTTTTTTTTTTTACCAAAGCTGAAGTTTCATTTGGAATGATTGGATATTTTCAGACAAATTGAGGCATGTTGCATTTGGTCCTTGCAGTGATAAATTTAACTCATTCAAGATGGCAAATATGTCAATGAAATAAGCTATTTTCTACAGTTCACTTTTATTGCTAAAAAGTGCTTCAAACTGCAGTCTTGCTTTCTGATTATAAAACGTTTGAGTTCATCATGAAGCTCAAAAACACGTTTTAAAACTTTTCCTTTCAACAACCATCTCATTTCAGTGTGAAATAGCAGAGCATTGTTCGGCGTATTCGATTTTTTGCACAGTTGAGAAAACCGTTGACTGTTTAAAGTGCTCACCTTTACAAAATTGACAGAACTTATGACACTTTTCATTACTTCTTGTAACTCTTGTGGCAGCGTCTTCATTGTTAATATTTGCTGATGAATCATACAGTGAGTTCTGATGACTTTGGTGATTCATTCAGTACCAAACGTTGAAATCCAGATCAACATCCTAGCATTGTTGGAGCACCATCTGTGCAAACATCACAAACCTTTTCCCAAGGGATCTTACGCTCTTTCAGAAATGAACCAACTGTGTCAAATACATCACATGCAGTAGTTGTTGTTTCAAGAGGTTTGCAAAAAAGAAACTCATCTTTAAAGTCGCCATCATTAACATACCTAACACAAACCAGTAACTGTGAACAGTTGTTGCCAGCGGCCAAAGACATTGTTTGAGTTATGACTGGAGTCGAATTTGTTATGAAATTGAGTGCAATTTCCTTATCTAATGACACTGTACACAGAAGAATAGATGACATGCCTGATGATAGTCTTGATCAGGCAATCCAGGAAATTAAATCTGCTCCACTTCCAGTATTTTGTATCCAGCTTGATGAATCTACAGACGTTGCAACTGAGACATCACTCCTCCTTTCAACACAGTGGCTGCTTTCTACACAGTAGCTGCTCTCTACACATGTGTGACTGGTCCGCATAAGTACATTATGGCGCCAACCCTGTCACACATTTGTATGGGCTGTATGTGACGGGGTTGGCATTTGTATGGGGTGTATGTGAAGGGGTTGGCAAGATGATGTCATCACACCAGGTACTTGTATGTGGACGTATCTGCATGTGGGCAGACCTGCATGGAGACAGATAGAGGAGTGATGTCTCAGTTCCTAAAACCATTGGAAAAATGTGTTTCTGATGGCCTTAGGAGACCCCTGTGAAAGGGTCTTTTGACCCCCCAAAGGGGTTGGAAGCCACAGGTTGAGAACTGCTGTTCTAGATAACTTGCTGCATAATCACTTGCTACTTCATCTTGCACTTTTATATTTTGGAGATGGTGTCTTCAAACCTCATAAACCAAGCTCTGCTAACTTTAAGCTTTTCTGGCAGTGCCGTGGCTCAGTGAGTAGGGCACTGGCCCCATATACCTAGGGTGGTGAGTTCAAACCCAGGCCCTGCCCCAGCCAAACTACAACAAAAAAATAGCCTGGTGTTGTGGCAGGTGCCGCCTATAGTCCTAACTACTCGGGAGGCTGAGGCAAGAGAATCACCTAAGCCTAAGAGCTGGAGGTTGCTGTGAGCTGTGATGCCTCAGCACTCTACCAAGGGTGACAAAGTGAGACTCTGTCTCTAAAAAAATAAAGCTTCAAGCTTTTCTTGGGTAGATTTCTCACCTTTCTTAACCTTCATAGAATTGAAAAGACTGAGGCTGTTCCTCTGGATTAGGTTTTGACTTAAGGAAATGTTGTGGCTGGTTTGGTTCTATCCAGACTGTAGAGGATGCCAGGAGTCAGACGACCTCTGAGGAAGATGATTTACAGCTGGGGGTTGGATTCTCAGGCAATTTGCCCGCAGGAGCTCCTTATAGAGAAAGAGCCTGTGCCTTCAGCATTAGTAGTTGTTAATTACTCCCCTCACCTGTATTGTTCTGTTTTAATAAAAGACTAGTGTGGAGGCTGCTCAGGGCTACCCTGCAAAGAAGGGCTAGCCCACCTCCCTCAAGCATGCACTTCTCATCTGCGTCATGCCTGGTTCCTTCCTGCAGTGATCGAGACCAGGGCCATGGGGGCCCCCCAAGTCGCAACACCAGACCACTCCAACTTTTTTCTTATCAGCAATGAGCCTGGTTTGCTTTCTTATCATTCACGGAGTAGAACTTTTAATTTCCTTCGAGAACTTTTCCTTTTTGTTCACAAATTGGCTTAGCATTTGATGCCAAAGAAAACTATTTTGACTTTCTACGTATCTTCTTCATTAAGCATAATCCCCTCTAGCTTTTGATTTAGAGTGAGAGATAGTAACTCTTTCCTGCACTCAGACACTTACAGGCTACTGTTGAGTCACTCACTAACCTAACTTCAATATTGTTGTGTCTCAAGGAATAAGGGAGCCTGAGGACAAGGAGAGAGATGGAGAAACAGGCAGTAGCCAATGGAGAAATCAGAGCACACACAATTTATCCATGAAGTTTTCTATCTTATATGGACATGACTCATGAGGTCCTAGGACATTGAAATAGGAACATTAAAGATGTCTGATCCCAGATCACCGTAACCATTATATTAACAATGGAAAAGCTTGAAATAATTGTAGGAATTACCAAAATGTGACATATAGACATGAAGTGAGCAGAGGCTGGTGGAAAAATGGTGCCAAAGAGACTTGCTAGATGCAGGGTTGCCACAAACTCCAGTTAGAAACAATAAATCTAGGTGGAATAAAATGACATGTGCCTGAATTAAAAAGAAACTGAGAAGATTTTTTTTATAAGGCTCTTGGTAGAAAATTGGAAAATATTTTGTGATTTTAATTTTTCTCTATTTTGTTTACTTTATGCCTACATCCTAAAAGCACATGTGTCTTACCAAAATGTGCCTTGTCGGCACCTTGTACATCCTAGGTCTCATTGAACAGCACACCTATCTTCCTAAAATAGTTTCACACATATTGCCTGAAGTGCGTTTCCTCAGCTATGATAAAATAATGTGTCTCTGGAGGATGAAGACATGACATTTGCTGAAATGGATATTTTAAATAGCTAAAGGCAAACTAGTACCATTTCTTGCGTATCTTCCTACTATACAAGCTTTCGGTTACTCTCTGAGAGAGGTATAAGGCCATAATACCAGAATATGGGCTTTCAATGGCATTTACAATTTTTACTTATACAGATAAGCAACTGGTCAGTGCTCTACATGTCCACATGCACTACACTTGTTCCTAATGGCTCTGATCATTCAGAGTGAGGCGGTCAGCCTCACTAAGTCCATCTAACACACAGCCATCTTCCTTATGAACAAGTGGGCCCTAGAACTGGATTTCCTGCTATTAATTTTTTCTCAAACAAAAACACTTGACAAGAGTTAGAGCCATTTCTTTTTTTCAATAAAGAATAAAATAAATATTGAGTCTCTCCCTACCTCTTATGTTATATAGTAGATAGAGTATTGATAGTCTTGTAGCCGATGTACCTTCACAAGGTGTAATGGAAAGCTGGCCCAGAAGGTGGGTATTCACCATGTGGTTCCAGGCTGCACTGAGTCCTCAACAGGGCACTGGAATGCAATCATGCCTTGAAGTTCTTTTCTTGAATCTGCCAATTATATTTTTTCATATTCCTGCATATTTCTTATGTCTTAAACGCAGTACTAGCCACATAATTTACAGGCCCTGTGCAAACTGAAAATATAGAATTCCATGTTCAAAATTTTTCAGATGACAACAGCAAAGAGTATTAAACCAAGCGCAAGACCCTTCTAGGAGCAGGAAGCTGTGAAACTGCGTGGGTCACATGCCCACGAGGCTGACCTGCAATGTAGGCTCTTTATTTATACAAGAAGGGTGATCTTATGTTCCCAGCCTGAGTTATACAGTTCTTTTGAGGCTCAAATTGGATATTGATGCTTGTTATAAATTACAAAGAAGTATACTGACAAGGAGTTGGTGAGGTTTATTGTTCAGTTTATCTGGGTAAACTAAGAGGACCATTTTTTCCACCTTGTGTGTTAGGTTATTTTATATACTTTCTTCCAGATCCAAGTGTCTTGAAAGTTGATTAAAAAATAAGCATCATACATTCTCTGAGCCAACTGCATTAGAAAGTGTGTGTTTGTCTGTGCATGTGTGTGTGTGCGTGTAGAACTGAAGGTCAAGAGCCAAGTGTGCATTAGAGATATAGATTTAAGTAAACAGAAAGCTTGTGTTTTGTAAAATATTAATTGATAACAGTAAGGGGTGAATGGGTGAATGAGTGACTGATGACCTGGATGATGACAAGCTTGTTCCAGAAGTATTGGGGTGCTGAGCAGTAAGTAAGCAGATGGTAGAGAAACAGTGATGTTCAGATAAAAAGAGGTGGGTAGGAATCCAGATAATGTGTAAGAGAAATAGAGTAGGGCAGTGCCCGTGGCTCAGAGGAGTAGGGCGCTGGCCCCATATGCTGGAGGTGGTGTGTTTAAACCCAGCCCTGGCCAAAAACTGCAAAAAAAAAAAAAAGAAAGAAAAAAAGAAATAGAATGACATTTATTTGTCTTTCCTTCTTACCACCTTGATGGTACATATTTTTCTCCTATTTTGATGTATTAATTTACCTAAGATATAGAAAAGCGTAAGACCCTAAAGTCACTGAGATTCACAAAGTGAATAAAAATGAAAAAAAAAAATCAGTCTCACAGATGCTTCTATTAGAAATAACCAAATATCTGATTATCTTATTCCAAATCTTCAAATGTCTTTCCAAGATTACTCTAGATTACTCCAGTAAACATCCTTACAGTCTTCTCCCCATTTTCTGGGTACTCCAGAGAGCCTCCAGAGTAAGGTTTTCAATACCTCAGTCTCCGCAAATCAGCCCTAATGTCAAACTTACTTTACATCGTTCACATTATTTTCAGAACCTCCACAGTCTGGCCCAGCCTCCTGTTTCTTCATGTTTCGTGATTTTCACCCAATCACTTTACATTCTAACCCCACTGAACCATTAAGACTTAAAATTTCCCCAGCATTTCACACATCTCCTAGGCCATGGGACCTGATTACCACTTAGGAGACTATACCCCACTTCTCCATCCAGCAAACTGCCCTTTCTGTAAAGCTTATGCAACTATTTTCTCCACTGTGGTTGAGCCCCTGCTGACTTTCACAAGGTGACTAATTCCTGTGGTTTTCAAGATAGGTATACTAATATAAGATACTACTGGTGGGCTTTGCTGTGAAAACAAACCATTCCGTAATTCATTCTTATAACAGTAAGAGCTTTATTTCTTGTGCATATTTTGTTGGGGCTGTGAATGTCTGCAGCTCTGTACCAGGCAGCAGCGGCTTCAGATCCTCCCCGCCTGCGTTCTTCCTTCAGATTTCAGATAGCGATATGTCCATTAAGAGACACAAAAGAAATTGGTGAAAGAAATTAAAGTAAGGTTACTTTATAATGGAAGTAGTCAATGAAGGCTTTTCTGAAAAGGTGATTTTTAAAGCCATCCTTGAACCTGTCTTTTAATCAAAATAAAGATAAAGATTGTATACTAATAGTGATAGAAAGCTTCTGGATGGTTTTAAGCAGGTGTGATAAGATATGTGCTTGTTTTTAAAAGAACAGTGGCTGCTAGAGAGTGAATGTATTCTGGAAAACAGGGAGGAAAGCTGTTAGGAGCAGCCGTGGCAGTAGTCCAGGCAAGAGGCGATCACAGCAATGGTGGCAATGGATCCCGAGCACATGAAGGCATTGGCCCTTTGAAGAGGGCAGGGACAATTTATCTAATAACAGAGGGAATGTGGTACATTCGCCTTACTAATGCTTCTACCTTCCCCATGCAGTACACGGCAAGGTCAACAGCTGAGTGTTAGAGAGAGGCTGTCATGTAAAATTCTGAAGAAAAAAATTTTCAGCTCGGCACCTGTGGCTCAAGCGGCTAAGGCACCAGCCACATTCAGCCCGGGCCGCCAAACAACAATGATGGCTGCAACCCAAAAATAGCTGGGCGTTGTGGAGGGTGCCTGTGGTCCCAGCTACTTGGGAGGCTGAGGCAGGAGACTCGCTTAAGCCCAGGAATTGGAGGTTGCTATGAGCTGTGATGCCACAGCACTCTACACAGGGCGACAGCTTGAGGCTCTGTCTCAAAAAAAAAAAAAAGAAAAAAAAGAAAAAAAGAATTTTGACATGAGAGTAGAAAGTATGAAATAGTTGTTTTGAGTAGTAGGAAAAAAAGTTTAGAGAAGTGTACCAGAACTGCCCAGCAGTGATGAAGACTCATCAGAGATTTGTCTCATCTGAGACAAATCAACTTGGTTTTGTGTTTTTCATTGATCAATGTCCAGTTTTGTCTAAGAAGTGATGCATGGTTAAATTTAACTACAATACAACTACGAAGGAAGAGTTGAAATAGAAATACCCCCAAATCAGCATAGGTAATTTTTTTTTTTTTTTTTTTTTAGACAGAGCCTCAAGCTGTCGCCCTGTGTAGAGTACCATGGCCTCACAGCTCACAACAACCTCCAACTCCTGGGCTCAAGCAATTCTCCTGCCTCCGCCTCCCAAGTAGCTGGGACCACAGGCGCCTGCCACAACACCCAGCTATTTTTTGGTTGCAGCCATCATTGTTGTTTGGCGGGTCTGGGCTGGGGATTCGAACCCGCCACCTTAGGTGTATGTGGCTGGCACCTTAGCCACTTGAGCCACAAGTGCTGAGCTAGCATAGGTAACTCTATATTACATAGTGTAAGAAAGGAAAGAAAGAGTAAAGACAGTAAAAAAATAGTGAGGAAATGGCAGGAAAAATTGACTAGAGGTCTCAATGAACTCTTAAAAATTGAGATGCTAGACAGGTGAGCATAATGGCTAGGAGTGTGGGTCACGGAATAGAAAGTATGAAGCTGATACTTTTTTCAGGTAGTGAAGTTATCAGTGATCTCAAGGTTTTAGGTGTTACCAAAGACTAGATGGCAGAAGTGGGTGTAAAAGCTGTTGTTGGTAATGAGAAAATGTAAGGCTGGAAAGGCATGATACTGAAATTTAAAGTCTTGTATAGTGGTAGAAAATATAATCAGGATCCAAAGTCTTTGGTCAAGGAAGGGGTGTAATCAGATAGTTGGACTGTGAAGTGACCGTGAAGAGTAGCAGGTGGTTCAATCTGCTACCATGGGCTAAGGGTTTGCAGAAAAGTGTTTGAAAACAGTCTGGAAGCAGGACAGAAAGGAAGAGAACATTGACTCTCTTCTGGCCCTTGAGGCCTGTGAAGTTTAAGAAAAGAAATGATCTCTTCTCCAAAGGACTACTTAGAGAATAGTGGCCTTAGTGATACAGGGGGAAGGGTCTTTAAAGAGAATTTACGCCTGTTACTGATTAGGGATCATGAGTTCAAAAGACACAGTGGAATGAGTTAGGAGAAGAGAAATCTGTGAACAACGGCATCAGAGAAGTCAAGGCATAACTTTTGAAGACACAGTCAAGGTTATCATAATTTTAAAGAAAAGAAACTTTTGAGAATTTAGGTTCTAGAAGACTTGGGTATTTGACAGTGAATAAGGTGACTAGGGAGCTATGAAATGACAGGAGACAAAACCATCTTTCCAGGATGGTAGGCTTTTAGGTCTCTAGGACTGAAAACATTTGATTTTTTCTTTCTTTCTTTCTTTCTTTTTAATCATTTTGGATAACTCATCTGACTTTCTGGCATTTAATTATATGTCTAATTACTTCCTAACATGAAACTCAGGCTACCACTTGAGATGTCTTACAGGTATTTCTGCAGATTTTTGAAGAACATTTTCTATTAATTTTCTTTTATTTATTTTATGGTTAATGCACCGAACCTTTAAATATAACCCCCCAAATAATTTAGAATGACTGATTATATCATCCTCTATGTCATCAACCTGGGCTCTGTTGTATCTTTTGTAACATGTAAACAGAGACTCGTTACCAAGAGTCCAATAGCTGAATTTAGTAAAACAGCTGGGTATATTAAATGTAGCATTTTGATGGCTATCAATTTGTAAAACAGAGTGCTAGTGAATTCCAGATGATGTTTGATCTGTATTTTGGTAAAAATTATCTTTAAACTTTGAAATATTTTAAACATTTTCCTACATTTTATTTTACTATTTTAAACATTTTTCTACATTTTCAAATTATAGAAAATAATGTATGAGAGACATCAGATTTAAATGTAACATTCTTCCTTGCTTGATTAAAAATTCTCTTTTTAATAAGCTATTATAGATACAGCTAAATCTTTCTCATTCTTTTTTAATCCCTTTCACTATCATTCATAAAAATTTTCCCAGCAGTTTATTTTCATAACATAAGAGTTCTAGACAATATTTAGACAATATCTAGACTCACACATTTCAGTAATTTACATAAATTATACCATAGTGTATGATAGACAATTTGATACTTTCACTTCACATTCTATATGAGATTTATTCATATTTGAATATATTTATTGCATTCATTCTATGCAATGTTTTCTCTTTTTTTTGCACATACAGATGTTTTTATTTTTTTATTTTTTTATTTTTGTTTATTAAATCATAGCTGTGCACATCAATGCAATTGTGGAGTACAATGTGCTGGTTTTATATACAATTTGAAATACTTTCATCAACCTGGTTAACAAAGTCTTCACCACATTTTCTTAGGTATTGTGTTAAGACATTTATACTCTACACTTAGTAGATTTAATATGTATCCTTATGTAATGTTTTCTGGTGTAAGTAAATGGAATCTCATCTCTGTTTCCACAATTAAGGAGAGTTAGTGTGCTTTTATGGGTTTTTTTTTTTTTTGTCTCTTATTGATAGCCAATAATAAGTGTTCCTGATGTCTCTCTTTATGACCAAACCCTTCATTGTATCAAATTTATTTTCTAATTGCACTCCATAGCAACCTCAAACACCTTAGAGGTGGGGGTCTTTAATATACTTCCAGGTCAATCTTTTTACATTTTTTTCTAGGTTATTTCTAATGCCTAGACAACTTTACATTTTTGCAAGTTTGAGGACCCCTGGCCTATGGGGTAGGGCAGATTCAAATGAAACATGATTGCTTATGTGGATAAAGAGAATAATGGAATTGAAAAATCATTATAAAGATGGAAAGGTATGGCACTGAGTCGTGTAATTCATTCAACCCTCTGTAGTTACAGTTTTCAAAAAAAAAAAAAACCCTTTGAAATCACAAAAATAATTTTAATCTTTCATATGATTAAGTATTTGCTCTTCTTTTCTGGTTACACAACTATATTATTCCTTTTTTCATTTTTACTGCCATAGCGTGGGTTCTGGAAAGTTCTCTGCTCACAGAATTTTTTGGCATCTTCTTTATAATCTGACATCTAGAACTTCATATACCTTTCAGGTGTGGTCTGACCATCAAAGTCTTGTTTGGCCACTACATCTATGGAGGCAAGATCTTTCCCTTTGGAGGTCATAGCATGCTGTTTATCTAGCTCTTTTTGTGGATTTCACTTTTTCCCATTATTTTTATTTTCTATATTCTAGATTCTTTAATAGAAATTATTTTCTTTTCTTCTACCTCACGCCCCCAATTTTCCATCTTCTCTGCCTTTGCTAGACGTTGTGCCAGGTTCTGTAGCTTTGAGGTGGCCTCAGTGTAAATCTCTGTCCTGAATGTACTGCAGAAGGCATATTTCCTGCAGGAATGTAAGAAACAGCCTTATTTTGCCTTAATTGCCTAATCTAATTTCTCATGTTTGCTAAGGAATTACAGCAGTATCATCTCTCACCCCCACTGTTATTTTTAGTCAGCCATTATTCTTTCTGAATTATCTATGAATCAATAGACTTCTCTAAAGGGCTATTCTTCTTGATATAAAAACAAATGTCTTTCTACTCCTCTTTAAAATGTTAAGATTTATCTCTAGAAAGTTATCTGTCAATAATTTTTTAATTTTTTTTTTTTTTTAGAGACAGAGTTTTACTTTGTTGCCCTCAGTAGAGTGCTGTGGCATAACAGCTCACAGCAACCTCCAGCTGTTGGGCTTAGGGGATTCTCTTGCCTCAGCCTCCTGAGTAGCTGGAGCTACAGGCACCCACCACAATGCCTGGCTATTTTTTTGTTGAAGTTTGACCAGGGCTGGGTTTGAACCCACCACCCTCTGTATGTGGAGCTGGCTCCCTACACACTGAGCCACAGGCACCACCCAAGTCAATAATATTTTAATGTGTTAGAGAGGCCTTCTAACTCAGAAACTATGGGATTTTTAATCCCATCTGTTTTTTTTCCTTAAGGAAAGCAATTCCACAAATACTTAGACCAAAAAAAAGGACAATTTTTAATTGCTTAATTCAGTCTCAGAATCATAGATGCAGGGACAAGAAAATTCTTTAGATGAAGTTAACAAATAATGTTAAAACATGGAAAACAAGGCAACTCTTTTTTAATCACCAACCATTGTTTGCAGATATTTTTTCCCAAAGCCGATTTTGTGTACATGTACAGACAAACATAAAAAACATATTCTCCTAACATTTGAATCTGTCTAGACATGGATGGGCAGAGTTTGACTGTTTTGACTTCCCAAACAACTTCTCTGAATTTATCTGTCCTGGAACTTTACCCTTTCTCCATTTTCAACACCAGTTGTCCGAATGCCAATTTCTCTCGACGCTGCAGGATTCTTCTCACACTTACTAACCTGCCTCTTTTTCACTTCCAAGTCCATTCTCCATTAAATTGTTTTCCTTTGACTGCACCAACCTCAGTTTTTTTGCTCACTCAGAAAAATGATAATATTTTTTAACCTGCTTGCTTCTTCCCATGTAATCAACATTTTTACTTTCTCTTGCTGGCCAGGTCTATGCTTTGTATTTTTTTTTTTTTTTTGAGACAGAGTCTCACTTTATCATCCTCAGTAGAGTGCTGTGGCAGCACAGCTCATAGTAACCTCCAATTCTTGGGCTTAGGTGATTCTCTTGCCTCGGCCTCACAAGGAGCTGGGACTACAGGTGACCACCACAATGTCTGGCTATTTTTTTGTTTTGCAGTTTGGCCGGGGCCGGATCCGAACCCACCACCCTTGGTGTGCAAGGCCAGCACCCTACCCACTGAGCCACAGGTGCCGCCCTGTGCTTTGCATTTCCAATAAACTTTCCCCCAGTCATTCCATAGCCCACTGGCAGTTGTGTCAAAACCACTCCATTGAAACAAATAATTTTCAAGGCATCCTAAGTGCGTTGGCATTAACTATAGTTATCATATTGTAGAAGGGTTCTCTTGAACTTATTTCTCCTATCTAACTGCAATTTTGTGTCCTTCAACCACCCTCTCCCCAAACCCTCCTCTATACCACGCCAGACTTAGGTAATCAGCATCCTACTTTCTATTGTCATGAGATCAACTTTTTCATAGATTTAATATATGAGTTAGATCATACAGTATTTGTTTTCTTTCTGGCTCATTTCACTGAACATAATGTCTTGCCACTTCATCTATCTTATTATTAAGAACAGAGTTGCTTTCTTTTTTATGGCTACCTAGTGTCCCTTTGTGTATATAAACCACATTTTCTTTATCCACTAGTCTGTTGATGAACACTTAGGTTGATTTCATATCTTGACTATTATAAATAGAGCTTCAATAAACATGGAAGTGTAGATACAACTTCAACATACTCATTTCATCTTCCTTAAATATATACCCACAGAAATGGGACTGCTGGGTCCTATGGTAATTCTATCTTTAATTTTTTGAAGAATCGCTAATGGTTTCCATAATGAGTATATTAATTTACATTCCTACTATCCTCAAAATATATAAGGAGTTCAAATAATTCAATTACCTACCGGATATTTCTGGCTAAATACTCAAGGCATAACCATTTCAGAATGTTCAAATTATCAGTATCCCCCCTTTCCTTCTATCAAACTAACATATTCATCACAAATTCTATATGACTTATTGGTACCATCTAGGACTCCAAACTTAAAACCTGGACGTTGTCCTTTACTATTTACTCTTTTCTTTCCCCAACCCCATATTCAAACACGTATTCATTCTCATCAGTTTTCTTTTCCTGATTGCTCTTTATTTAGTTCTTTCTCTCCATTCCCACGGGAACAGCCATTTCTTACTTCTCTAGAAATTTAGCTGTAACATCCCTCATTTAATATATTGCAATTTTGTGTATAACTTCCTTTATTGCCACACCGGGCCCTGCTGAGCTATCAGGAGAGCAGACTTTCTCACTGTCCCCGGAGTGGGGACCTGGGTCTTCTTCCCCGTCCCAGATATTGCTGAGGTCTTAGGTGTTTATTGCTAGAATGGCTCCTGGTTTTCTTTCCCATCTCAAATACTGCCACTATCTTAGGTGTTTATTGCTAGAATCTTTTCTTTTTTCATCACTTAAATAACAGATTGTAACATAAAATATGTTTTGAATGTTACATAAAGACGTAAAAGATATAAATACGGTACTATATGTGATTACTAAATATAAAATAAACTTACATTCAGACAAGCAAAATTCACAATTCAGTTCACTTCTGCTTTAGTATTTGAATAATTCACTTACATGCAGCCTGTGTTGTTCTTTTTGAAGTACAACGAAAGCATTTTTTGGTACTTTCATTGCCGCCTTCTTCAGGAGCATATTTCTGGGCACATTTTGAAATTACTACCACAGGGAGCAGAGCAATAGGGTGACAGGGAGAGCTGCCGCCCATATACAAGACAACCCCTCTGGCTTCAGAATTGCCTGCTCTTGGAAACAATGGGCCATTGCTCTGACACAGATAATCCCAATTATCATTTACTCAGGAAAATACTATCCATGGCAGGAAGAAACTGCGCTAAAACTGCTAATTACAATTACAGGGCCTCATTCTTGAGACAATTAGGACATGGTGGGGGTGTGTATTTTACATCAAATACCAGATGGGCTAATGTGAGGAGTCCTGCAATTTGAGGAAATGACAAAAGTCCTAAGTAAGAAACTGTCACTTTAAGCGGCTTTTCTTTAGAAGAAAGCATAAGAACAAAATAGAAAACATGACTACAAAGAAGCAAACTCTAAAGGGCTCTTGAAGCAGATAATTTCAACGTGTAGTACAAAAAGAAAGATGAGAAAATTCCTGGTTTATTTCAACCTAATTATAGCAACACGTCTTCACTGAAGTTTCAACTATAAAAGTGATAATATGAATTTGGGTATTCACATAAAAAACCCGGCCCGGTGCCCGCGTAGCACAGCGGGTATGGCACCGGCCACATGCACTGAGGCTGGTGTGTTTGAATCCAGCCTGGGCCAGCTAAACAAAAAATAGCCAGGCACTGTGGTGGCCACCTGTAGTCCCAGCTACATGGGAGACTGAGGCAAGACAATCACTTAAGCCCAACAGTCAGAGGTTGCTGTGAGCTGTGACATCACAGCACTCTTCTGAGGGCAACATAGTGAGACTCTGTCACCAAAAAATAAATATAAAATCCATTTTCCCCTCATCATTCTCACAGCAAAAGTGAAGTCAGTGCAGACATTAATTATTCCTGTATTCAAAGGAGAAAGGGAGCCTCAGAGAGACTCAGTGCCTTGGTTAAAGTCAAACAACTTGTAAGCGATGGAACTACAACTTGATTTCAAACCTTCTGCCTCCTGCCTCCACGCCCTTCTTCCTTCTATTGAGTGACAAGATCTGAGTTACAGTTCTCTAGGCTTTGCACTCTAAGAGAAAATTTAGCCTCATAAATATTTCTCACTCCGAGGGATGGCAAAGGTCAGCGTGCTCAATGTCTCCTTCTATTCATCAGTCAGCACATTGCCTCCGCACTCCCAACCCTAAGAGAGCTTGACCATAAATAAATAAGACCATAAACAAGGCTTACCCAAGGATGCTTCTCTGGAATTCTAAATGATGCTGATGCAGCCAGTTAGGAAAGAAGTTCCTTCTCTGTTGCAATGACTTTCCCAGTTATCCTTGTTAAGATAAATCTACATACTTTATTTTGAATAATTTATGTCTCATTGACACCAACAGAGGAAAACACTACATGCTGCTCTAAAAAGTTTACAGCAACTATTTTCTCTCTCTCTCTCTTTTTAAAAGAAGCTGCTTCTTTAAGTTTTGGTTGGATGATATTATTGGATTTGTGTTGGATTGAGTTTGGTTTTTTTTTTTTTTTTTTTGGAGACAAAGTCTCACTACGTCCCCATGGTTAGAGTGCCGTGAAATCATAGCTCATAGCAATTTCAAACTCTTGCACTCAAGCTATCCTCCTGCCTTCAGCTTCTGGGGCCCACCACAAAGCCTGGCTAGTTTTCTATTTTTAGTAGAGATAGGGTCTTGCTCTGCTCAGGCTGGTCTTGAACTTCTGAGCTCAAGTGATCCATTCAACTTGTGGGATTGCAGGTGCGACTAACCAGCCTGGCTAGGATTTGGTCTTTCTTTCACGTGCTCTTCATTTCATCAGTTTCCAGATGCTGCAAAATTAATCAGTGGTAAAATATTACTCTTTATGTTTACAAGTGCCTTAAACCTTAGAAGCAAGGCAAGGAGCCCCAAATCAAATTGGGCTATGTGAAGTGTTAAAATTATTTTACATATATATAACCCATGGAATGTTTTTCTTCCAGTTACTCCAGCTAATTCCCTTCCGCATTTTAAATGCTACCGTACATGTAAAAGTCACCAAAGTTGCTAATCTTGTCCTTGGCACACTCTTGCTCTGGGTCCACATCCTCTCCTGTAAACTCCTTCAGTAAGGATATTTTCTTTTCTTTTCTTTTTTATGATTATTATTGTCTCTATTTTATTATTATTATTGTTATTATTTTGAGACAGAGTCTTAGTATGTCACCCTTGGTAGAGTGCCGTGGCATGACAGCTCATAGTAACCTCCAACACTTGGTCTTAAGTGATTCTCTTACCTCAGCCTCCCAAGTGGCTGGGACTACAGCACCCACCACACACCCGGCTATTTTTTTATTGTAGTTGTCATTATTGTTTGGCAGGCCCTGGCTGGGTTGGAACCCGCCAGCTCCAGTGCATGTGACTGGTGCCCTAGTTGCTGAGCTACAGGTGCCAAGCCTAAGCATATTTTATGAAAAAGAATATGCTTCTAATATTGTAAAATATTCCACAATATTATATAGTATATTATAAAATATTGTCACTCATGTCTGCCTTTTCCTCTACCACATTGATTGAATTGTTTGTACATTCTCCAGTAACCAGCCCAGCATCATGTAAATAATTGATTCTCAGTAAGTGCCAGCTGTAGAATGAAAAGGAGAAATAATGCCGTATGAGGTCTGACAATTAAGTTCTTCAACTTGTCACTGTGAGCTTACATTGGCAGCACTGTACAAACAACTTAATAACATTTCATAGACCTTGGTATGTCAGTCTCAAAGTTGTGTTCATGCCCATGTATGGTGGTGTCTTGCAAAGTGGCGTTCATCATTGTTGTGTGTTTCTGTGTGCTGTTTCAAAAATGTCAGAGCTTGAATTAAAGCAATGAATAAATATTTGTAAATTTCTTGTTAAACTTGGCAAGAGTGGAAGTGAAATCAGGGACATATTGGTCTGAGTGTATGAAGATTATGCCATGAAAAAATGGCAGTATACAAAAGGACTAAATGTTTTTCTGAGGGGAGAGGAAGCATCACTGGTGAAGAGAGTTTGGGGAAGCCAGTAATGAGCAGAACTGACAAAAACATTGTGAAAATTTGTTGAGTTATGGCATCAGAATCATTGGCTGACTGTGAGAAGCATAGCAGACCAAGTAAACATCAATAGAGAAACAGTTAGGGAAAGTGAACTAAAAATCTTGGCCAAAAACTCATGCTCTTGCATCAGGACAAGGCACCAGCTCACACAGCACTGTCTGTGAGGGAGTTTTTAGACAGTAAACAAATAACTGTATTGGAACACCCTTCCTACTCACCTGATCTAGCCCTAAGTGATTTTTTTCTTTGCCCAAACATAAAGGAAATATTGAAAAGAAGATATTTTGATGACATTCAGAATGTCAAGGGTAATAAAACAACAGCGTTTATGGCCATTCCAGATAAAGAGTTCCAGAACTGCTTTGAAGGGTTGACGAGGTGCTGGCATCAGTGTTCAGTTTCCCAAGGTGAGTACATCAAAGATGACAGTAGTGATATTCAACAAGGTATATGGCAATTTTTCCAGGATGAGTTCACTAACTTAATTGTCAGACCTCATATATCTGAAAGATATGCCAATTGTCTTGAATCTCAACTAGCCTGACTGATTTCTATTTTTAAACATGCAATTTATGGTAAGATTAATGGTGATGATAATGAGCACTTTCTTGACTGGCAGGAGTGTTGTTTTCCACTCATTAGTTCTTACCCTTTGCACTTCTAGAGAGAACCACATGTTTAGAAAGACACCGATAGGAGGCAAGATTATTTGCCTAATGCTGGAAGCACAGATTCATCTCCTACAAGCTTCTCTGTTGCATGACACTCAGCTGTTAGCAAATTAACATCTTTCCCCAAGTTTCCATGTCAACTCGCAAGTGTGTGATTTGTATGTACCATTAACTCTAGCTGATATTTCCTCTCACCTTCTAACCAGTGATTTTCTATTTTGAGGCTCAGCTCATATGTCATGTCCTTCCTAATTCCATAGAACTAGGTGTGAGCCACTATGCCGGCCTATGTTTTCTTTCTCTATACATTGCGAGGGACTTCCATGGGGTGTAAGGCATAATTAATACTCAGTAATTAATGCATTAATGATTTCAATTAACAGAAATTATCTATCACCTGTATAGGCACTGATAGAGAATAAAGAATGGCTCAAACAAGGGAAAGTGATGTAAAATCGCCCATTAGAGCCAAGGGGTTTGAGGATAAAAAAAAAAAAGTTGGAGCAGAAACCTGAGCTGTGCCTCAAAAGATGAGATTGTTCCCTTGACAGAGAAGGAGTGGGGAGGAGGTGGGAGAGAGCAGGCCATTCCAGGCTCAGAGAACAGTGGGATGTCATAGGATACTTTCCTGAACTGAATTAAAGATAAACTCTATTAAATGTAAATTAAGCTGCATGATTTAAAGAAAACAATGTATAATGTATTAAAGTAGATAAAATCTGGAGACAACCCTCTGAGAGTCCAAATGTGTTTAGTGTAGTCTGAAATTAACTTAGGGTACGAAATCTCAAGCAAGTTGTCAAGGAAGACGGACTAGCTCTGGGCTGGCACGCTCATTCTCTCGTACTTCAAACATAGTGGGTGGGCATAAATCACACTTTACATCAGTTTGTGTTAGTAATTCAGATCTTTAATTGAATATTAGCAATATTAGCATTGGGAACTATGATGTATACTTGATTTCACACTTAAATCCTATTGAAGGTGAACATCCCTGTGATGAGCGGGATGGAGCTGTCTCCTTACTCTGCTGTCACATATCAACGGGCGAGGGGGGAGGGTTGGTGGTGGGTCAGGGACAATATGTTTTCCCATGTCCCTCCCTGCCTCTCTATCACTGGTTGGCAAATGTGTAAGCTGAGCTGAGATCCTTCAAAATGATATGATGAATACTTCACTGGTTTCCTAAAGAAGCCTAAGTTCATGGCTAGGAGGCATCAGAGGATATAGATTGAGTTGTGCTGAGCAAAATCATGTTTCTAGTAGGCTAGATGGGACAGACTAGCCTGCTCTCTGTGCCACCTTCACAGCGTCCTGCCCAAGTTCCTTCATGAAGAAGTCTTTCATTAAAAGACCCATGGAGACCCTGCAGTGAAGTGATCTCTAGCACCTTTACCAAAATTCTATTACTTGGAAATTTCCAAGTATTCAAAGGGAATTTGAGCTGTGTGAGAAAGCAGAGGAAATGTCTAGAAATGCGTTGTGGCTATTTGATTCCTGGTAAGTAGATTCATCAAAACTGATTGTCATACCGTTTGGCAGTCACCAGTGGAGAAACCATGGAAAAAGTTCTGGAGCTTGTGAATAGATAAGAGAGAACTTTAAAACATTCTTCATGTAAAGAAGCTGTGAGAAGCCAAGCAAGAGTCAGAGGAAGGACTGAAGTGATTGGTGGGCCCTGAGAAGACTGAGACCTCGAATGAAGACGACAGTGACATTTAAGTGGCTGGAAGGGCACTTGGTGCTGTTACCCTGGAGAGCGATTACAGGAGCCCGTCTCTATTGTGGGGTTTCAGTATGCTCAGGGAGTGGCAAAATGATTACTAATAAAACACAATACTCATGAAATGAGACATTTTATAAATGAAATAGATATGAGATTATTCTTAAAATAACATCACACTCAACAATCTGCATTCTAATAGTCTTTCTAGAACAGAAGTTAGTCTTTTATCTTTATCAGTGGTCCTGAGAGTGAGATCTCCAGACCATCCCCTGGGAATTTATTAGAAACACACATTTTCCGGTACACCTAATGCATTAAAAACCTGATGGGAGTGGGCCAACAATTTGTATTCTAATAAATTCTACACTAAAAAATTTGAGGACCATAAAGTTCTATAATCATGACCATAAGTCTGTAATGATGGCCTAATGTGGATGTACTTTTAATATTTACATGCTTACAAAGTGCTTTTATGAATTCATCCTCCAAAGTTAAACATACAACATGACTTTCATTTCTCTGAAAAACTGATTATGCTTCTTAGAACTCTGATAAACCCATGTAGATGCCATCCTTTTTAATGTAAGTGATCCTGGTCCAGTGCTTTGTTCTCTGCTGAAGGGAACCACAGGAGAACAAGAGGAGAGACATAAGAAATCACAAGTTTCTTGAACAACTATCAGCTGTTACATTTAAGGTGACCAGATTTTAACATTGGTAAAGCGGGACACTGTTCTCAATAATCAGTTCTCAACAATTATTTTTTATTATTAAAGTTTAACATTATAAAATCAACAAAAATAATATAAAATGCATATCTTGGCGAAATAGCCATGTGGCAGCCGAAAACCATATATTCCCTTCCTGTTCTCCCATGTTCCCTAGCTTGTCCATTCTTTCCAAAAATTGGGGCTTTTTAAAAATGCTGCAGGATGCAGGACAAATTGTTAAAAATCGGGACTGTCCCACCAACAGCGGGATGTCTCCTCACCTTACTCTGAGGGAGGGCTACTTGTTTGTTCCAGACAGTTTGGCTCCTTCTGAGCTAATTGTCCTTGCCTAGAAGCAAGGGAGGGAGCCAGTCTCCTTCTGATACCTTGCACAGGAGGGGAGTAGGGAGTTTACATTAGCCTTTTCATTTCCAAATGAAGTTACATCACCTCTTCATTCCCAAATGGAGTTACATTAACCTCTTCATTCCAAATGAAGTCACATTAACCTTTCAACAGCCGAAAACGTATATTCCCTTCCCATTCTCCTGCTGTACCCTAGCTTGTCATGCATTCTTTCCAAAAATCAGGACTTTTTTAAAACACCGCTGGACACAGGACAAATTGTTTAAAATCAGGACAGTCTCGCCAAAAGCGGGACGTCTGGTCACCTTAGTTACAGTGCAAACTAAAAAGATAATTTGGCACTAATAAGTTTCATGATATTAGAGGCCCAGACTTTATGGTCTGCCCCTGAGCCTACTCCAGAAATCCAACACTTAGCTTCCCTGAGAAAGATACAACTAAGAAAAGAATGATACCGCTGTTTTATGTAAAACTTCAGTAAAAGGTTTTAAAACACTGATTAAAAAAAAAAGATTTCTGGCCAACTTGAAATTTATTTAAATTATAAAAATAATTTCTTCCCCTAACCAACCAAGGGCATAAAAGCAAAGTCTGATGAAACCTGAAAGTATGAGGGCCTAAAAAATTGAGCTTGCAAGCATAACTCTGTTTGTGTAAGCAGTGATCCAAGAGAGCAAACACGTTTAAAATGCCATAAAGGCTTCCTGTGGGTCTGCTGTGCTAAATGAAGTCAAAGGCTAAATGAATCGAGCCCCCAAGAGTTTCACATAACTGAAAAACCTGCAGTGGATCACTGCAGTTAGAAAATGGTTATTTTTAAATTTGCCTAGTGAAACCCTCCTGACTCTATGCATACAAATCCCATT
>NW_003852455.1:5167445-5184618 GCF_000181295.1 Otolemur garnettii | reverse complement strand
CCCTGGGTAGAGTGCCATGGCTTCATATTTCACAGCAACATCAAACTCCTGGATTTGAGCAATCCTCTTGCCTTAGCCTCTTAAGTAGCTGGGACTATAGGCGTGGGCCACTACCCCTTGAAGTTTTTGTATTTTTAGTGTCTCACTCTTGCTCAGGCTGATCTCGAACTCCTGAGCTCAGGCAATCCTCCTGAGAGGATTTCCAAAATATGACACAGAGACACAAAGCAAGCAGATGCTGTTAGAACAACGGCATCAATAGTTTGCCGGACACAGGGTTGCCACAGACCTTGTAAAAATCACAATGTCTGCAAGGCTTTTGAAGGAACAAGCAATAAAATGAGATGTACCTGCATTTTAAAACTTAAGATTCACAAGCATATAAACTTGCTATATATGCTAAAATCCTCAATATAGGATTTTTGGTGTACTTTGTAATCTATCATTCAAAGTCACTGACTTGAATTTCAGTGAAATTCCACATTGCTGTGACCTTACCCTGACGATTTTTTTTCAAAATTACCTTGATCTCATAGAATCTAAAAATGCATTTTGTTAGACTTTCCTGCTCAGCCACACTAAGAATAAATGGATCATTGGCTGATCAGATTTTAGATCAAAAGGTACTTTTCCTAATAGTAGAAGTGAAGTAAAACAGTATCGGAGAGACCTCTTCAAGGGCACAAAACTTCTTACATTCCTCCTAAAATTTAAGAAACTAATTGTTTGATATTTGTTTTCCAAAATTGTACACTATTTAAGCTTTAGGCTGCAAAACCTGAGAGTCTAATACTCAGAGATAAGGAACAGTTGTGAATGTTTACAACAATCCCAGACTCAGGACTTGAACTGTAGTTAGTGCTTCTATTAAAGTACTGCATATATGCATACGCATACAGACAGAGGGTGCCAAAATGTATATACATTTTAAGAGATGTTATCTATGATTACTTTTCAAAGTTGAATTGAAGGTACTATCACCAGTCAAGTGTACCTAGATGTTCTATGTATGTCTATTTTACCTGCAATTCATACACTTTTGGGGAGTGATCAATTTTACTTCCAACAAGATCTCTTAAATATACAAAAAAACTAATTAAAATAATACGGTTGACGGAGAAGATGGGAAAAAGGTAATATAAAAAGAAATAATGAATCTTAAACATATTGAAATAAATTATAATATCTAATTATGTGCCATTTCTGGTCTACTTTAATTCGATGGCATAATTATAAAATTATCTTCCTAGTTTACCTTCTCTTAATTGGATTTTACAGAATATTAATACTTATATATTTCTATGCTAATATTAATAGAAGAATAATCACTCTGTAACACCCTACCTTTCATGGATGTAGATTTCAAAATTATATTGTTCTAACCCAGTTGGAAAAAGAACCTTGACGTTTTAATTATTCAGAGACCAAAGTGATGGGTTTTGCAAAGGACAATGAGGTTTGATGGGATAGAATATAATCAGGAGATCAAACATTTATAGGTATTTGAATATTTTATGGAATATTCTAATGGAATATTTCAATAGAATCTTTTAGCTATTCCTACACATTAAAGAGAATTATTATATTGATTTTCCTAGTGTAGTGTAGTGTCAAAGTTATGAAACCAGGGCTTGCATATACCATGCTTATTACTGTTATAAAAACATTCCAAAGTAAGTCTCAACCAAGCTATTTATACTACATTCTTCCACCCTACCTTTAATCACTGCACCGAGTTATTCTAATGTGAGAATTAATTGTACTATCCTCTAAGGGAAGACATGTTTGCATATTTATATCATGAACCAGATGAAGATTGGAAGTTTGTCAGTAGAACTAGCCATCACAGTGATACAAAGCCCAATTCCACAACTATATCACAGTGACTCTCAATTCAACTTTTTCTGCTTAAGTTATTCTAAAAGCAAAGTATTGAACTTTTAATTAAATAATTTATACTAATATGGTTATTTTTTACTCATTTTGCAAAGTAAAGATAATGAGAAGTGATTCCAATATATCACTGGGGTCATTTGTGTTTCTTAACCTCTGGACTTAACAATCTACATCTGTACAACATCCTTAGACAATTCCAAGCAAGTGATTGTCACCAAAAGTTTTATTTTAGGAGGCAAGCATGAATGTGCAGTTATAGTACAACCAATTAATGAATTTTTGGACATTTCCAGAAAACTTAGCTATTTAATGTTTGATGTATATATTGTATACTTTCTAAAATCTTGACTTTCATATTGAATAATTTTTTTAAATTATTTCATTTTATCAAAAAATTGATCAACTTTTAAACTCTCTCTTGTAATGGTCTTATAATTTACATTATGTAAAGGTGATAAAATTCTGACCAATAAAATATGAATGGATAGGTGTGACCAAATGCAAATTAATCAGTTGTACAATGCGAATTCTGTTCATTGATTTCCCTTAGATCTTATGTCTTTATCATGAAAAAATGCTTATATCTACACATTTAATAACTATAGTAGGAAACATTAGGATCATAGTATTGTCATGAGGATTTTAAAGCTTAATAGAAAGTGATTAATTCTGCTAAGAAATATTAGAAACTGAGACACACTATAAACTTATAAATAAATTCGGCAAGAAACCTAATCATGAGTAGAAAACAGAAGGGAAAATATTTTTAAACCATCTAATAAGGACCTAATGTTCAGAATATATGAATAACATTAAAAGAAAATAACTTCATTAAAAATTGGTGAGAAATTTGAGTAGACATTTTTCCAAAGGAGATAGACAAATGGCTAATGAGCACATGAAAAGAGGCTCATCATCATCTTCCAACAGGGAAAAGCTGCAATGAGATACTTTTTCACATTCACAAAGATTGTTATAATAAAAAAGACACAACAGCGAGTGTTGGTGAAGATATGGTGAAATTGGAACCTTCATACATTGCTGGTGGAATTGTGAAATAGTGTAGCCACTTTGGAAAGCTGTCTGGAAATTCTCTAAAATGTTAAACATAGTACACCACTGTGTCTACAGTCAATAACAGTATAGTATATACTTAAAATTTGTTAAGAGGGAGATCTCATATTGTGTTCTTACCATCAATAGAGGAAAAAGTGAAACATAGAGTTACCACATGACTTAGCAATTTCATTGCTAAGTATTTACCCCAGACTACCCAAGACAATTGAAAACTTACACATACTGTTTATAGCAGCATCACTCATAATTGGTCAAAAGAGGAAATAGCCCAAATGCCCATCAACTGACAATAGGATTATCCAAGTGTGACATGTTTATACAACAGAGTATTATTTGGTCACAAAGAAGAATGAACTGCTGCTACATGCTAACACACGTATGAACCTTGCACACTGTCCTAGAGTGAAACAAGACAGGATCAAAAAGACACATATTGTATTGCTCCATTTATAAGAAGTTTTCAGAATACACAAATTCAGAGAGTAGATTGGAGGGTCCCTGAAGCAGTGGGAAGGGCAAACACATGGTAACTGCTAATGGACATGGGTTTATTCTTGAAGTGATGAGGATGTTCTGGAGCTAGATCATGGTGAATACAGACTTCAGGAACACTAAACACCACCGACTTGTACATCTCTAAGGGTGAATATTATGTTTGAGAATTACATCTCAATGAAATAGAAATCATGAAAAGTAGACGACAAGTTATTTGACAAACACTGCAAATACTTCAAATTAGAGCTGCAATCTAAAAAAATAATGAAAATATCTGAATAAAAGATATTTTGTTTGCAAACAAAAAATATTGAACCTGGAACATCCCATTGCTGAAAACCAGGTATAAACTCTGTAATTCAGAACCCCTGTCAAATGCCTCTGCTGAAAAGGAAGTGAATCCACAGTTCCTCAGGTTGGCAGGAAGTCTCAATTAACTAAACTAAAATTGGCATCAGAGTGGACTATCTCATATTGTATGTTTATTATTTGATATTGGCTCTTTGGCAAATAAATAGTGGATTTAATCTGTTACTCAAGCCAAATAAGAAGTAAATGTTTATTCTAATTTCCAAACTCATTCAAATTGGGAACATTTAGCTAAGTAGTGAGAATAAATCAGATCATAGCCAACTAAATTTTTAAGGCTCTCTACAAAGTTATATTTTCAGTTAATGTGGATGAGTTTTGTAGCAATTTAATATTTGTATTGCGCCAAATCTGCTGTGGCATGATGGTGTCATAGCACTTTATGCTGAATCCTTCAATATGCTCATGCTGTTGCAGAGGGCTCACAACACTCAGAGCCACCAGCCTGTAACACTCTGGTCTGGTAACCAACGCAGGCAACTCTCTTCAAAAAAATATCCAGACCCTAACAGTGTGAAAAAACTTGAAATAGTTCTTTCAGAGATCCCCATGACTTACCAAAACTTTAAAAATGATGCAACATCCACATTGGCACCTGAGTTTCTTTCTAAAATACAAATCTGATCATTTCCGAATAAGAACAGATTAGAACAGATCATATCCAAAGATTATCAGTCGTGTGTTTTTCAGTTCCTATCTTGATATAGTTATCATAAGAGCCTTGGGCTCCTAGTGGGTCTGTCTCCCTCCCCTCTGAAGGGTTTCTGTTCTTCCACTGTACTCATGCAAGCTTGAAACTCACTCTTCTACCTGAGAAGCCCAGGGTGGTGCTGTGTTGACCTGCTCAGTGCTGAGCTGTGGGCAGGAAGCGCTACCTTTAGGCTCTTCATAGTTTTCAGCTTCCATTTCTCTAGTGAAAGCAGAAACAGCATTATGTTTCATTGAGTTGGTAAATTCTAACATTCCTGCTTGAACTTACTGGGGAGGAAAATGGTTCATCTTATAGGCCAGATAAAAGAAACATCTGGTGTGTTTGTGTGGTGTGGGAGAGCTAACAGTGTCCTGGGTGTGGAGCAAAGGCCCAGCAAATGTGTACATTCTTTGTTCACTTGTACATTTCTTTCCTTCTGGAAATTTAAAAGGAAAAAATGTTCTTGTGGAAAATACTGGTATTCCTAGTGTTTGTTTCCTGATACTGTGTTTCCCCAAAAATAAGACCTACCCCAAAAATGTGCCCTAGCAGGATTTCTATGCATTTGTTAAATATAAGCCCTACCCCAGAATAAGACCTAGTGATGGGAGTGCAGATATGCTACATAGCCATGCCATGAATTCAGTGTGGAAAGGAAGACATCCCCTGAAAATAAGCCCTAGTGTGTGTTCTTGAGAAAAAATAAATATAAGACAGTGTCTTGTTTTCAGGGAAACATGGTAGTATTTAAATACTTATGATCCTTGTTAGTTGTGCATCCTCATTTCACTCAGCCTCTATGATAGGACCTTTATAAATGCTGTGCTGGAATGTTCTTCCTCCCCTTTATCTTAAACTCCTCTTCCTTCTTCAAGCATTAAATTGGACCTAATGTTCTCTGAGAAGCCACCCCTGAAAAATTAATGGCTTCTCAGCTGCCTATGCAAAG
Organism: Otolemur garnettii; assembly: GCF_000181295.1. NCBI lineage: Eukaryota > Metazoa > Chordata > Mammalia > Primates > Galagidae > Otolemur > Otolemur garnettii. The sequence goes on along the minus strand of NW_003852455.1, from coordinate 5,179,141 downwards.
CTACATTTTCGCGTTTATTAGCTTGTATTTGAGCTACTTGCTTATACAGCCGTCTGTCCCACTTGACTGCAGTTTCCTTGAAGAAAGGAGCTGTACTGTACATATCCCTATATTTGCATAATCTCACTTGGTGTACTTCGCAGAATTCTTGTCAAATGGCTGGATTCTAAATAGTTTTGAATATTACAGCAAGAATCTAAAGAAAGAACAAACGAGTTGATTGAATGCTTAAGTGCGATTTACTGAGCCCAATTTCTAGGCATTGCACTGTGATCAGAAATATGGAGTGATCTAACCAATAGTCTTCATCAACTTCAAACCCTTCAGCCTGCTTGTCAAGATCTATTCCCTGTTAATTTTAAAGTCTATCTCCCACTACTTCTTTATACACAAGCCGAATGAAATAAAGTGTTGACTCTTTCTGTGCATGCCCCAAAGTTTTATATCTGTCGTTTTGCTCATGTGTTCCCTTAACACGTTTTCCCAAAATCTGATGCACTTACACAGTATCTCAAAAGCCTTCTCCCCACTGCTTCCTAGATTCCCTCAACTTCATACCAGCCAATGAATGTCTTTATGTTACACACAAATAGCACGTCGTTTGACACTTCTGTAAGATGCTTCCTTTACTATATTCTGTGCTGTGTCATTTGTTGTATTCACTGTGAATATCATTTGTGTGCCTCTTAACTTGCCTACTAAACAGCAGGCCCTAGGATAAAGGCTGTGCATTCCATATTTACATTCCTTACTGGCCTGAAGATACAGAAAATAGTAAGGTTTGTTTATATTAAGGTTTATTTTCTGTTAAATTTAGTCTATGCAGAAGCCTGAAAGATAAGTTCCACATAACATAGAAACTGACTATATGGCCATGGATGATTCAGGGAGTTTTATTATTTTGTAAGCTTTGATTATTCTTATTTATAAGTTGATAGTAATGAGTTAAATACGTTTAAGACTTCTCTACTCTCTATTTTTCTTTAAGTACTAGATGTTTTCTTTCAACTGTAAAATACATTTTACATAGTTACTTTTTATTCCAAAATTAGTGCATTTAAGTATAGTGGGTTTCCTAGCTCTGTGTTATCTAAAAGAGATGTTGTGTTTTTTTAATTGGATTTCATTTTCATTTGACAATAATTGTATATATCAACAGGTACATAGATAAAGAAACTGTAATGTGTTTATTGCTATGGTCTAAATGTGTCCCCCCCCATTCATATATTAAAGTAATGACAATGTGGTTACCAATAATGACCAATATATTAAATACCAATAAGAGGTGGGGATTCGAGACTAAGTTGTGGGAGTTCTGCCCTCATGATTGAGATTAATACCTTTATAAAAGAAACTTCAGAGAGCTCCTTGGCCCTTTTTGTCCTTCTGCCTTGTGTCATGTGAGGACCTTGAGCAAAGAGCATCGATGGAACATCATCTCACCAAACACCGAGGCTTCTTTGACACTTGACTTCCCTACTTCCAGAATCAGCAGGAATAGCTTCCCATTATTTACAAACTATTTAGTCGTAATTTGTCATAGCAGCAGAAAAAGACAAATTCAAATACACAATGGAAAATTGTTCAGCCTTAAAAGAAATTTCACATAATCTATCTTTACTCAGAAAGATAGACAATAGAAGAGAATTAATGAAGAGGTAACTCATGTTTTTAGATTCTTTATGAAAGATTAATGATTCGACATATTTTCATTTTATTCGTATTATTTTATAGTAGTAATATCGTTGGGTCAAAATTTCAATACTTTTGTTGTTTTCCTTTTTCTCTATAGAGAAATAAATGGAAAATGATGCCAGTAAATCAACATGAGATTGTTATAAAAGGATATCAATGGAGCCAAAATGTTTTTAAAAATTCAGAACTACACTCTGGTACAGATACCACATGAAGGCAAAAAAATGTTTTCTTAGGAGAATGTGACAGAATCTGAGCATCCTGCACAAGGTAGCTTCTCAGTTAGCTTCTCAGTTAGTCATAGGACCTGCTTCATTTTAACCAGCACCCAGAAATTATCAGGAGACTCACATCAAGTCCAGAATGGAATATTCCTTTACAATGAATTTTTAACATTTTATAAATACAGCATTGTCAACATCCTCTCTCTACATAGTCAAACTGTATAGAAAGACAAATACGGATAAGAAATCATTTTATGTATAAGGAGAAATCACTGCACCAGAGAATGACTGGTCAAAGTCATTTGCATCCGTAAATTCTCTCTCAGGACAGATAGACAAGGAGGCCTCATTTAATTTGGAAGCTGTGTTGATGAACAGGGAATCAGAACAATGTCTGTTTGAACAATGTCTGTTTGAACAATGTCTGTTTCCTACTTTTGGAATAACTTATTATTGTGACGTTCTTGCAGGGGCTTAGGAATATTTGAAAGCTTTTGCCTCAATTCTGTTGGCACAGCACAATATCTGCCTTTCCACCAGACAGAAGCCTCTTCTTTGGCATAAGAAATGCATTCAGTCCAGTGAGGGAACTTTTTGGCCTGGGCTGAGTTTGAACCTGCCACCTCTGGCATATGGGACCAGTGCCCTACTCCTTTGAGCCACAGGCGCTGCCCGTGAGGGAAGTTTTTTTGTCATTGAACAATATGGGGATAGACACCAAATAAGTTTGTGCTAATGACTCTGTTTTTTCCATACTGTGTAATTAAGTAATCCCCCATATGAATAATTTTTATTTGCATATACTTAAAACATTAAGAGAGGTTACACACATTCTGCGGATCTGAGAAAAATCTGTCTGTTTCAGTCGGCTTTGCATTTTCACGGACCTGTGTCTGACTTGTTAGATTGAGTAGTTTCCAATTAATACTCAGAGACCAAATTTATTTTCCACATCTTCATCTACATCTTGATAGATGCCAAATTTTAAGCACACTTTCCAGTAGCATGTTACTTTAAAATAGTTTATTAAGTTGTGGCAAATATTACTGAGAAAACTTTTTAGCTACTTTAAAAATATGAATTTAGAATCTCAATTCACAGCATTAATTAAAGACACCAGGTCTGACATTTCTTAAACTCATCCTAGAAAAAGTTGCTGGATATCACTACAGTCACCTTCAAAGTAATCCCCCTTGAGAGCTATGAACTGATTCCAACACCTAGTCAAAGGAATTTTGGAACTCTTTCTGGAATGGTCATCAAAGCTATTGTCATACTACCTGTGATATCCTGAATACCATCAAAATATCTTCAATATCTTCCTTTCAATATTTACTTTATCTTTGGGTAAAGAAGAAAGTCATTGGGGGCAAGGTCAGGTGAACAGTGAGAGTTTTCTGTACAGTTATTTATTTACGGGCTAAGAACTCCCTCACAGATAGTGCCATGTGAGCTGGTGCATTGTCATGATGCAAGATGCATGAGTTGTTGGTGAAATTTTCAGGTTATTTTCATCTAACATTTTCATGCACCTTTTAGCACTTTCAAACAGTAAATTTTGTTAACTGTTTGTCTAGTTGGTACAAATTCATAATAAATAATCCTTCTGATATTAAAAGAGATTAGCGAGGTGGTGTATTATATTTATATGTTGAACCAGCCTTATAACCCTGGAATGAAACCAACTTAATCATGGTGAAAAAAAAAAAAGAGAGATTAGCAAAATTGTTTTGACTCTTGATTTGGACCCACAGAACTTTTATGGTCATGGAGAATTGGCTGACTTCCATTTGCACTTTGACCCTTTGTTGCAGGGTCATACTGGTGCACCCATGTCTCATCACCAGTGACAATGTGCCCACAATATCATCTTGTCTCTCCAAAATGTCTTGGCAAACTTCAATTCTCCTTTGCTCATGTTCATTGGTGAGCTCCTTTTGGACCTTTTTTGCATACTTTTCTCATGCCAAAATTTTAGCTTAAGATTTTTCTGTTTCCTTATAGATGTTTGCTTGGTCTGCTGTGCTTCTCACTTGATTTTGAATGTAATTCAACCTCTTTTCATCCCTGACACTTTCTCCTCCCTCAGAAAGACATTTAATCCATTTGTACACTGCTGTTTTCTTCATGGCATTATCCCCTTACTAACACATTCCTGAGTTCACTTCCATTCTTGCCAAGTTTAACAAGAAAAATTTGTTTGTTCATTGCTCTGATTCAAGCTCTGACATTCTCACGAGGGCACATAAAAAACACAGAACAATAATGAAAGCCACGTGGTAAGACACGGCCACATGTTGACATGAACACAGCTGTGAGACACTGACATACCAAAGTTAGGAAACTTTACTGAGCAGCTTGTACAGTGCTGCCAATGCAAGTGCACCATGGCAAAGTCACAAACTTAATTGTCAGACTTTGTATTTCCAAGTATGAAAGAGATATACACCAGCAAAATAAAACTTCATGGGTAAGAAATATGGATAGTTTCTTTTTTTTTGCAAGTAAGTAAATCCACCATTTGTATATAAAAATGTCTTTTGAGTACTGTCAAATTTGAGAGTAAAGTAGATCACCAAGATCTTGGGTAGATCTGGAACCAGGAGAGCTATCTCAGGTATGAAGTCAGGAATGGTGTCTGTGGAACACTGTGGCACCATCAATGAACTCACTTCTTCTATTCTTTCTGTGTCATTCTGCTCAGATTCATTTTCCATGGAGATTCAAAAAATACATCTGGCTTTGTTGAAGATGCTATTTAAGAAGCCAGTACATTAACAGAACAAATGCATTCTCTGCTCATCCACGCTGTAGGTTCGATAATAGACTTAGAATCAAAAACAACATCTCTAATGACAAGCATGGCAGAATTCAAGTGTTATGAAAGTAGTCTTAATTCCGGGAGTTTTTTCATAGATTTAATTCCACGTTTTCCTGTCCATTTTGTATCAGCAGTAAATCCAGTTATTTCATTTACATCTATTTAAAGCTTTAAATTTTAATGACAGCAAAGTTCTATGTTGCTATAGCACCAGTGTGTTAGTTCTGAGCAACTAACAGCAACAGCTGTGCACCAGACTGATTAGGAAAACAGTGACCAGTCCTCTCCCACGCGCTGCTGCCCCAGGCCCCAGAAATGCCAGCCTTCACTTTGACTCCACATGTCAGCACTTCCTTCTCGTGTTTTTAATTTGTCGTCACTGGATTCCTTCTCACCAGAAACATCTATCTCTATGTTGGTATTCATTTTAATCCTCGTGTGAGAATTGTAATATATTTTTTTTTTTACAATTTCCCAATTTCTCAGCTACTATTTCTTATAGTAAAATGTTTAAAAACATGTAAGTTTTCTGAAAAATGCTGGTAAGAAATTTCTATGTGGAAATGTTACCTTGAAACAATGGAAGATCTTTTTTCCTTGCCCTTAAAGAAAGTGAGGAATAAGAAACTGTCTTTAACTATGTTATTATGGATGAGATATCAGAGTCAGCTGTTACCTAGTGATAAAACCAACACCAAGAATGGATGAAAAAACAGATATGAAGATCTTGACTCTTTTAAAACTGTATCAACTGCATCAATCAACCCTGAAGCTTACTTTACTTCTTAATTTCCATATATATAATGTATTGATTATCGCTACATAACAAATCTTCTCTAACATCAGTAGTTTAAAATTAAAACCATTCATTTAGTTTAAAGACCTATTGTGAGAAATTTAGGTGAGGCTCAATTTGGTGGTTGTGGCTTCAGTCAGCTGTCATCCGTAGTCAGCAATGAGGCAAGTTTTCCTGATCACCGAATTCTCTTTCATGTTTGAAATCTTGGCTAGCACAAATGGGATGATTTGGCTGTGGTCCACATAGTCTCCCATTCTCCCAGGGTCAGACCTGAACTTGTTCACTGGGCAGAGGCAGAATTGCCAAAGAAAAAGAAGCAAAAGTTTTCAAGACCTTGTGAGACCTATTCCTCTTGAAACTAACATAATTTCATTTATATTGCATTATTTCAGCCAAAACCAGTTGTATTCAAGAAATGGGAAAATAGATTGAACTTACTTGTGGGGAGAACTATAAAATCAAATCTCAAGGGACATGGATATAGACTATTGAATAATAGAGTTTGTTTTTCTAATCCATATAGATCACAGTGAAATTACAAGTTCCCTTATATTTTAAGCTCATTTCAGCTAAGAATTTTATTGTTTACTGTAGACAGAATCCTAACTGATTTGGTTACTATACATGTATCTTTCTTTGATAAAACTAAATAATTTTAGCTGGAATTGAAATAGAAGTCCTCCCCCAATTCAATTTAAATATTATTTTCATGGAAAAAAAGTATCCAATGTACTTAATACTACTATGAAATCAATATATAACCACCTACACACTCATATGAATGGCAAAACATAACTATAGTCCAGAAAATAGAGAGGGGAGCGGAGGGGGGATATGGGAGGAGGGAGGGTATATGGGGATACCTCACCTAATGTGCATGATACAATGGTACATTTCAAAACTATTAAGAAATGAGTGTAATTGTGATGGATGTGTTACTTAGTTCAATGTAAGCATTTCACATTGTATATCAAATCAATACACTGAACCCCATAAATGCAGCAATGTACAAAGTTATGACTTAATACAAAGTAATAATAAAAAAGTATAAAAATTATTATTTTCACTGAAGAGCTTAAAATCAATGAAACTGATATTTTAAGGAATAAACACTGATAGTGTAAAGGTTTATTTATGAATTTACACTGAAATAAAGACTTTTATTAAAAAAAAAAAACATGTTCTGAGGCATTTCCCATATTTGAACAGGTTTTAGGATAAGCAGTTTACCATAAAGGCAAATTTTGCAAGTGGTCCAAAAGATATACTAGTATAGCTTATTATCATTATGGAATTATAGTTGTTTACTATAGCATAAAATCTGTCAGGTTGCAAGAATGTAGTAAATTAGATATAATTCATATCCTTGTTCAAAAAATAAAATAAATAGGGTGGTGCCTGTGGCTCAAAGGAGTAGAGCGCCGGCCCCATATGCTAGAGGTGGTGGGTTCAAACCCAGCCCTGGCCAAAAACTGCAAAAAAAATTCTACCAAACCACTGGCAAAAAACAAATAAATAAATAAATAAATAAAACCTGCAAAAAATAAATAAATTATAAAAAAAAATAAATTGCTATCAGAAAATAATCTTCTAATGTAATCTTACAAAATAAAAATGTAAGAAATCATCTAAATAAGGTATTCAAAAGTAAAACAAAATGGCATTTTGCTAGTCCAAAGATCCACAGCACAGCCATTATTACTGAGAATCTTCTAATATTACCATTAATTAGTCATCATTTTCCTACATTTTCCTAACCACCTATTTTTTTCTTTTTGAGACAGAGTCTCACTCTGTCACCCTTGGTAGAGTGCTGTGGTGTCAGCTCACAGCAACCTCAAACTCTTAGGCTCAAGTGATTCTCTTGCCTCAGCCTCCCAGGTAACTGGGACTACAGGCACCTGCCACAATGCCCAGTTATTTTTTGTTGTTGTAGTTACAGTTGTTCATTGTTGTTTAACAGGCCTGGGCCAGGTTTGAACCCCCAGCCCCACTGTATGTGGCTGGCACCCTAACCACTGAACTATTGGGTCCAAGCCTATTCATGCATTGCTATGATGAGTCTTATCAGTTTATATCTCAACAATTTGGGGCTGTGCACATATTTTTTTACTGCTATGACATAAGATTCACTATGAAATGTTCCTCTTTGATGCCAGTAATATTTTTTGTCTTACAGTCTATACTATTTTTTTTTTAAAACAGAATTTCATTTTTGTTGCCCTTGGTGGAATGCTATGGCATCATAGCTCACAGTAACCTCGAATCCCTAGGCTCAAGTGATTCTCTTGCCTCAGCCTCCTAAGAAGCTGGGACTACAGGCACCTGCCACAATGCCTAGCTATTTTTTGTTGCAGTTGTCATTGTCATTAGCTGGCCTGGGCCGGTATTGAACCCACTAACCTCAGTATATGTGGCCTGCGCTGTAACCACTGTGCTATGAGCCAAGCCTTAACCACCTATTTTTAAACAATATGTAACAACAACAACAAAAAACGCTTTTGAATCTCTGATGATGTAACATGGAAATAATATGATCAACTTGTCTCATAATTTTATCAGAGGATTAAATGAAGTATTGGTGAAAATACTTTGTAAAGGGGTGGCATTTTATATTTTTTTCAAAATTCAATCTACGCAGTCACAGGCAGCAAACATAATAATTCCGTATTCTCATATCTTGCCTTCCTTTACTCACAGTGGTTTACTCCCACTTTTATTTTTCTGTCAAAAAACTACCTATTCCGACCTTTTTCCTGTGTTAGGTAATAAGGTTATTAAGGCTGGAAAATCTATCTGTACTTCAGCAGAGACATAAGGGACACACTGAAGTTCTCATCACTGGAAAGGTCACCTAACTATGCCTTTTGTTTTTGAACTAAGAACACAACTTTATTATTTTTGCAGGCAGAAAGGAAAATTCCTTTCAGAGCACTTCACCCTGAGCCAGCTGTGGTGTGACTCATCCCTGTAATTAATCCCAGCATTTTGGTAGAAGGAGGTGGACGAATAAATTGAGGGCAGGAGTTCAAGAACAGCCTAGGCAACATAGTGAGACCCTGTCTCTACAAAAAAACATTTTTTAAATGAACCAGGCATGAGGGCATGCATCTGTGGTCCCAATTACTCAGGAGGTTGAGGTAGGTGGGTTGTTTGAACCCAGGAGTTCAAGGTTTCGATGAGCTACGATCTTAACACTGCACTCCAGTCTGGGTGTCAGAGTGAGGCACTCTCTCCATAAATAAATAAATAAATACTCCATCCTTAAGAATAAAAACTGCGCCAGCAAGAGCTCAGGGAATTTATATTACTGTTTTATGAGAAACTGTGGACATATTTATGAAAAAAATAGGAAAATATACAGCAGTGAAAAAAATATGATAAGTCCCCTGGGACATTTTCTAAACTTTCACAATTTCTCTGTTACCCAAGAGGGCACTCATTAATGCAAACGTCTGTTAAAGGTCTACCATGACCCAGTCATGAATATGTCTACAAAGATGAATTTCTCCTAGTTCACGCCACCAGGGAGCTTTCAGCTAAGTGGAGATGGGGATGAGGCAAGATATATTTACATAATTAACTACAACCACACTCTTAAAAGAACTGCATTACAAGGAAGAATTAAATATGTGGTGTAATTAGATACGGGAATCATGCTGTGCTAATAATGAGAAAGCTCTTCTGATTCCTGGAGCTCCAAACAGCGTGTAGCTAACTTGCTTCCTAAATGTCTAGGCATCAGGTCACTGGGGTTTGAGATGGTTCTGGGAATTCCCATCGACTGAGGACACTTTGCATTTGACTTTTCTATGGCAACACTAAACTTAGTATAAGCCCTATTATTTATTATAGTATACCATAAATAAGTTGTAGTAATACTGGTAATAAGAATAATGATGATTAATGTTTCCTAATCCCTAAAAAAGTTATAGGCATTGCGCCAAGCATTTTACATTTTTTATTGCACTCTCACACTATCCCTTCCAGATCATCCTTAATATTATCACCACACCTGTATAGAAGATAAAATGAGGCTTACGGGAAAATTACCTAAGAGCCAAAGATGTGTCAGGACTGTTCCCCGGGCCGTCAGATTCCAGAATCCCATTCTTATCCCAGGCCAGTTCTCTCCACGATTGTACTGTAGCATCTGGTTCTCACCTTCCTGCTGGAGATGCTCCTCCACATTCCCATTTTCCCCCAAACTTCTCCCTTTATCCCACAAGGCTGTCTGTGATACTGATAAGAGTACACACTTCCAAGATAGATACACTTGGGCCCAAATTTCATGCTGTCTCATCTAGGCTGGTTGTTTCACCTTTTTTGTGAGTGAAAGATCTTTCAGACTAAATAATTTCTCAAAATATTTCCATTGTGGAAAACTTTTCAACTACAGAATTCCTAACCATCCTTGAAAATCCAACTTCTGTCTCAATCTCTGACGCCATGCTCCATTTTTGTCCTGCCACTGAAGATTAAGACCATCTGCCGAATCCACGAGTATTTACTACAGATGCTTCTTGACTTACAATAGAGTGAAGCCCTGATAAACTCATGAAAGTATCTTAAGTCAAAAAGTGCATTTAACACACCTAAATTATAAAACATCATAGCTTAGCCAAGCCTACTTTAAATGTGGAAGACATTTAACATTAGCCTACAGTTGGAAAAAATCATCTGCAGCATAGTATACTGGAGAGTGTTGATTGTTTAACCTGGTGATCACAGGTTCTAGCCACTGCCCAGCATCCTGAGACAGTTCCATGCTGCTTTCTACAGAATACATACCACTTTCATACCATTCTAAAGTCAAAAAACCATAAGTCAAACCATTGTAAGTTGGAGACCATGTGTGTAGTCTGCCCTACATGATAGCAGTTCCCAACTTTTTTGACACCTGGAGCCGGTTTTACAGAAGATAATTATTCCATGGATGGGGATGGGGAGTAGTGGTTGGTTTGGGGATGATTCAAGCATCTGACATTATTGTGCACTTTATTTCACTTATTATTACATTGTAATAGATAATAAAATACCATAGTGCAGAATCAGGGGGAGTCCACTTCAGCTCCCTCTCCCTCAAAGCCTAGCATGGTGATTGGTTTAGAATAAATGCTCTTTAAAGGTTTCTTGAAGTAAGTTGTTTAGTCTTAAACCATTGGAAGCCTGATATTTCAGGCAGATACATGTGAATTAGGATGTCTTCATCCCTTGTAGACTATAGCTGATAAAAATCAGCTATTAGAAGACAGCTTTTCCTCTGCTGACTCTTTCTTTGTGGACTTTAATAGCACAGAGAAACACTGCCTACATATTGCTTATCATTACTGCTGTTTATAGTCTGCATAGAAAGAAAGATGGAAATCAAACCAGACGACCATTTACATAGAATAAGGCGAAATCTAATCTTGTCCTAATCTACTGTCTCAATCATTATTCTGAGTTTTTAACAGAATCATCCTATATCTCTGAAAATGTGCTCATGCAGTCTATTATCTTTATGATATTATTTTCATTAGCAATATTTGTTAAACAATCTACTGAATGTTTACTTTAAATATTTGTGTGCAACCCTAAACCCAGCAGAAGAAAAGAAATAACCAAAATTAGAGCAGAATTAAATGAAATTGAAAAACAAAAGGATTATACAACAGATCAATAAATCTAAAAGTTGGTTCTTTGAAAAGGTCAATAAAATACATAAACCTTTGGCTAACCTAACCAGGAAAAAAAAGAGTAAAATCTCCAATTTCATCAATCAGAAATGGCAAAGATGAAATAACAACAGACTTCTCAGAAAATCAAAAATTCCTTAATGAATATTACAAGAAACTCTATTATCAGAAATACCAAAATTTGAAGGAAATAAACCAATACTTGGAAACATCCACTTCCTAGACTTAGCCAGAATCAAGTGGAAATGTTGAACAGACCTATATCAATGTCTGATCTAAAATTGCATCAACTATACAAAATCTTCCTAAAAAGAAAAGCCTGGGTCCAAATGGCTTCATATCAGAATTCTACTAAACATTTAAAGAGGAACCTATATTAAGTAGGTTATATTAATATATTAATATATTCTATTAGATATATTAGATATATATTTATTTATATATATTATATATATTATATTCATAATATTACATTATAT
>NW_003852455.1:5161109-5163631 GCF_000181295.1 Otolemur garnettii | reverse complement strand
CAGCACATTGTACTCCATGATTGCATTAATGTACACAGCTATGATTTAATAAAAAAAAGAAATGTGTGTGTGTGTTTGCATAGACATCTGGGAGGGTAATGTAATAAATTTTACATTAAACCCCCAATATTTAGAGTTTAAGTCTACTCAATATTATAAAAGTTATATGACTGGGAATCACATGTAAGTATCTGTAGGGAAAAGAATCCAATATCTGAGGGATAGCCACAATTAAGTGGTCTTTGAGGTAGACTGACACTGTCTTGTGCTAATATCCTTAGAGTGAGTGTTATTTTTATCTGTATATTTTATGTTAGGTTTTGTGGTCTTCTACAGCAGAACTTCTGTTCTATTTATTTTTTTATATGCGTAATTTGTGTTCTAATTATATATTATATATATATATGTATATATAAAAAATATGTGCTCTCCATACAAACTTGTAAAAACTGCAAGGGAAAATAGAGACAAAGTGAAATGTTCATTAATTAAACCATTAGATCAGAGAACACAAGTTCTACTGCAAGTATTAAAGAGAAGACTAGTTATTGTTATGCATTTTTATATTAAATGCACATTAAAATAATTTGAATTAAGTTTTCCAAAAAGTTTAAAAGCAGAAAAATAACTTTAAAATCAGATTCAGAACATACTAGCATAACCTCGTTGAAATAGGACTATAGTCAAATGGGTACTTGACATATTCAATTATGTGTAGATACTATATTCTATAAATATTCAAACATTTTATTTAGCATTTTGATTTAAATATCATAGGAAAGAAACATTTTTAATTGGGGAAATAAATATGCTTTTAGCAATAATAAAAAGCATCGCTATAGACTAAGATGTTTTTACATCACACACGGCGGCATAAATAATTTAAAAACATTTTTATCATAAAAACATAAGCAGTTAAATATTAGAAGAGAAATAGAAAACAGAACCATTGCTCACAGGAAGAAATCAGTCTTAATTTACAAGGCATAATCTGAATATCCTGTGTTCTGTCTAAATATAAGCAACACAGCAAGCTAGACAGATTCTTATCATTAAGAGGCAACCTTAAGAGGCAATTGCTTCAAAAAACATGAAGAATTTTCTAGAACTAAATATTAAAACACACTTTTCATGCAGAATAGTATAAAATTGATTTTTGAGAGTAAAAATGCTCAACTACAAACTCACAACCAATGCAAAATCAGATTTACATAAATTAATTGAATGATTTATATGAGACTAAATATGTTCAAAATAGCTCAGTGGGAGCTCTTCTATGAGAAATAAGCTGAGGAGAAGAAACCAGTGTGCTATGAAATGTAAATATAAAGAGTAGAAAAGAGAAGAAGCCTGAAAAAATTTTCTCTAAGAGCTCAGTTCATTTCAGTTTTCACTTGAAGTTTCCCAATTTATGCTCAACAAATGTGTTGATCACCTTATGCTCAACCATACAAAAATTCTTGGCATTCTCCAATATACTGTCATTATGTCTTTTTTACATGTTTTTATTTTTTAATGGAAGAAATGCCGATTCTCCACTATTGTCATCCTATGGAATTTTGACCACAGTCTCTTTGAAAACATCTCTGAGCCACAGATCCAAAACAGTTTGTTTTTTGTCTATTTGCTTGTGTATCTTAATGATAATCATTAAAGTAATGGTTTTCATGCCAGTTTCCCTAAAATAATCTTAAAACCCAGGGGCATGAAATATATTTTGTTCACTTTAAAGGAGTGTTTTATATAAGAATATATTTGAAAATGCATGCTGAATAAATGAATCAATTGCCATCCATTAATAATTGAATAAATCACAGAATGCGTTATTGAAAAAAAATGGACATAAAGTTTTCCTCCAAAGTAAATGTTAGGAAAAATAAAATGGTTCAAAAACATGGGTAAAGACAAAGACTTTTGATAATAAAACTGAGAATACCAACTGATTTTTTATAATATTTCATTCAACATGTGTTTACTAGATTCCTACTAACAATCAAACACTTTACTTGAAAGAATCCCCAGGCCACACCAGAACACAGCTTATCTACTAGATATAAGAAAAATATTGATAATCTAGTCTAATCATTAATCTAATAAAGGAATATTTTTTGAAAAATTTCCTAACCAACAAAAATAGTAAGAATACCAGCACTATACTCTAAACGTTTAAGCATTATCTCCAAAGACTCTCCATATGCACTCCTCCAAGATGAAAATGCAGTGAAGAAATCCGAAGTCTTTTATAGACAGTCTTTCAGAAGCAAGCGGAATCTACTATCTCAAGTTCTTGGCAGTAAGTCCTAGAAGGAAGGCAAAGAAAAATTAGAAAAGAAAAGGGAAGGGAAGGGAAAGAGATAAAAAGGAAGGGGAGGGGAGGGGAAGGAAGGGAAGGAAAGGGAGAAAAAAAAAAGATATTAGGGATCAGATGGAGAGAAGATTAGACTTCTTACTATTGCTTGAAAATGCTAATTAATTGTCATTCCCTTTGTTTGATAACCTTTACTTTTATTTATTTATTATTT
>NW_003852455.1:5150526-5160881 GCF_000181295.1 Otolemur garnettii | reverse complement strand
AGCCACAGGCGCCGAGCCTTACCTTTACTTTTAGAAGCAATTCTTCTTGGAGTCAATCTCTGAGTCTACCATTTTAGTAGTAGCTTTTATCCTCCTTTTATCTTACCTTCCATTTTTGAAAGGTAAGATGAAGCTATAGTGCATATAGGGATTAATAGGTTTTACCTCTCAGCTCCTGCGTGGGTGTCATCATGATGTGGAGCTGTTGATTACATCCTTGGTGGGGGAGTGGGGTCAAAGCATAACGTACAGATAAGCATTGTCCACACCCAGTGGGAGCTCCCACATGTTTTAATGTATGGGAGCTTGAGGGACAAGACTCACTGTTTTTCTATCTGCTCTCCTACTTTTATTTAATATTTTTCAAGGAAGCAAAGAATACCCTGCCTCTAAGACCATCATTATTGTAAGTTTTTCCTAGAAAAATTTTCACTTAATAGGTGCTTTATTATTTCTCAGACATAAGTGAGTATGCCAGAGATCCTTAGCGAATCAACCTGTAACACAAAATTTTCCCTAGCAGTAACAAAATAGGCTATTTTATTTTTTTTAGTTTTTTCTTTTTCTTTTTAGTTATTATGGGTATATAATAGTCATATATTACTATTTTTATATGGTACATATGACGTTTTGATACAAACATACAACGTATATATTAATCAAATCCAGGTAATTGTGGCATTCATCACCTCAGACATTTATTATTTCTATTTCTTTGTGTTAGGGACATTCCAATTCCACTCTTCTAATTCCTTTAAAAGATACCCAGATTTGATTATAGAAACTTTATTGTGCTATCAAATGTTGTTCATTCTATCTATGTAACTGGGTTTTTTGCACCCATTAACTCTTGCCACTTTATCCCACCCTCCCAGCCTTTGATAACCATCATTCCACCCTTTGTCTCCATGAGATCATTACCAAAACAATTTTCTAAAAGTTATGGTTCGCACCATTTAGAAGATGGCAATATTACTTACTATGGATTTTTTGTCACCCATTTCATAAGCCATCGAACTTATATAATTTAAAGGTATCTTCATTTATGAGTGTGTTGTAATCGCCAGATGCTTATGAATAAGGGTCCTGGGTACATTTATCATCCTGAATCTCTTTGTGAAAATGCCTCAAACAGAGTCCCCAGTCTTTTGTCACTTCCGCATATGATCTGAAAGCACTTGATAGACTAAACTTTCTCCTTCTCCAATATGCCTCCTCTAACTTCCACACCCTATCAAATGTCAAAGGAAGTTGGGGAAGCAAGTGTTTGGTCTGTTACCTTGCAGTCAAGCTGTTAGCCGTGCTGTGCTCCTTTTCCCTCAGCTGTGCGCCATCCTGAGGCGTTCTGAGAAACAGAAGTAACCAACAGGGAGGAGAGTCAGGCACCATTATTAGAATTTTCACATATGTTTCAGTCCCACGGGGACAATGCAAGGCAGCTCCAAAAGTAGCAGCAGGTTGGAGAACCTTCATTCACTTCCCCAAAACGTATTGACTAAAATTTTACAGGATCTTGTTTGATATTTGTAGAAGGCGTTTCAGTAAATAACCAACGTCTGTAACTGAGGATCAAATCTGGAGCTGGAGGATCCACACGAAATGTTTTACTACAAATAGGAATCCTTGTTGCTGGAATGAATAAGCTGTATTTATTTATACCTTGGCGATGAACAGTTTGAAAGCTGCATATTCAGCGATGACATATGGTGCACTCAAGTCCTAAAAATCTTTTTTTTTTTTTTTAACAGAGATGTTCCTTGGCTTGTTCTCACTGCTCATGTTACTAGAGGCTGCTGTGATAAGACTATTTTTATAGAACTTCCAAATGAAATTCTGATAAAATACTACATGGTTTAGGCGTTCCCGTAACATAATCTGTCTACTACTTCCAGAAATGTGTTTCAAATAAAAACATACATGGCTTAATATGCATCCCTAGTTCTCAATATTAAATACATTTAAATTCGAGACTTCTTTGCTAGGGTTTGAAACTTCCATTCTGGCCCTAGTTCCTCTCTATAAATACATCATAAGAACAGTAATTTTGAGATAACTATTCCAGAGGGGTCTTAGATTATCAGGGAGGCAAACCTGGGCTGCTGTTATCGCTATGAATCTTTTCTCAGTGACAGCAATCCCTCTGGCAATCTGAGCCTTACAGACGCTTTGTAGCTCAGGCCCCCAAAGGGAGTTCCGACTCTGAAAATACTTTCTTTAATGCTTTAGAAGAAAGTGCTGTCATTTAGAGTGAAGTAGTGCAAGCCATTTTCTATAAGGTCATTTTGAATGGGGAATGATCATGAATGCGTGAAGCCTTTTTTTTTTCAGCTGAAAGAAATATTATTTTCATCCTACAGTATTATATCATTTCCTTTTTCATCCATTTAACAAGCTTTATTATAATTACAAAAAGCAGCAGCAAGCCATCCTCAAGTTATAGAATCCACAACATATTACATAAGGACATTACTCGCCCTCAGTGTGTTGGGTAATCTCTCTCCCATGCTTTTTGCTATGCAGTTGCTCATTTTATTTTAAAAGGATTTTCATAGCATTGTAGCATGAGGAGCTGGAAAGGAGCATAGAACTTGCTACAGACAAGGAAATCAAATCATTAGAGACTTGGAGTGACTTAGCAAGGGTAGACAGCGAAGCAACAGCAGAGATTACTTTTCTTTTGAGTGTCTATTATTAAGTAATACAACATATAGAGCTCTGCACAAAATAACGTCTAGGTTTTAAACAACACTAAGACTGCTCTGATGCCTAACAAAAGTATTTAAACATCTTTAAGCCATTTTATTTTCTTAATGACATGCGGTTTTCCTAAATTATATACCTAATCCTAAATTGCTAGTACTTTTTTTTTTTTTTTAAGAGAAATAGGGTCTCACCTCTCTACGTCACTCAGGCTAGAGTGCAGTAATGTGATCATAGCTCACTGAAGCCCGGAGCTCCTGGGCTCAAGTGATCCTCCTGCCTCAACCTCCTAAGTTGTTAGGAGTACAGGTATGTGCACAATGCCTGGCTAACTTAAATTTTTTTTTTTGTGGCCGGGGCTGGTTTTGAACCCACCACCTCTGGTATATGGGGCCGGTGCCCTACTCCTTTGAGCCACAGGCACTGTCCCCCAATTTTTTTTTTTTTGAGACAGAGTTTCAATCGTCGCCCTGGGTAGAGTGCTATGGCATCACAGCTCACAGCAACTTCAAACTCTTGGGCTTAAGAGATTCTCTTGCCTCAGCCTCCCAAGTAGCTGGGACTACAGAAGCCTGCCACACTGCCTGGCTAGTTTTTTGTTGTAGTTGCCATTATTGCTTGGCAGGCCCGGGCTGGATTTGAACCTGCCAGCTCCAGTGTACATGGCTGGTGCCCTAGTCACTGAGCCCTAATTTTAAAAATTTTTTGAGGATCTCATGACATTGCCCAGGCTCGTCTTGAACTCTTTGCCTCAAGCGATCTCCCAAGTTGGCCTTCCAGAGTGCTGGTATTACAGGTCAGAGTCACTGCACTCAGCCTTGTTAGTACTTTTCAAACATCCCAGCAACCTATGTTCAATGATTTCTTGAATTTCAGAAAGCTAGGGCTTTTTAAAAATTTTAGTATAATGAAAGACTAAAATCAAAGAATGTTTGTGTTTTATCAAGGAAATGTTTAATGATGGCATGCTGTGTTAAGCATTATGCTATCTATGTTTCAATCTTAATTCTGTCACTTTCTAGTAGTTTTTAAAATGGGGCACACTTTAAGAAATAATAACCTGGGGGAATTGTTAAATTATTATTACTAATCATTTTAATTCTAGATCAGTAAAGACTATATGTGGAATCCTATCTCTTGCTGATGTTAAATATTTTTAGTGAGAATCATGATAACATTCTCCTTACCAAATTTTTAAAGAGCAAAAGAATTAGTGAATTTGAAAACATCTAAAATCTATAAATACATTAATATTCCTAAAGTCTGATATCCTGAGCATTTGAGAATTCTACCTAAATCTTTAGATTTTTCATTTTTTAAGAGAATTTATTTTAATATATGTTTCTTACACGAGGTACTTATACTAATGAATTAAGGGATACAAAACTGAATTTAACATAGTTTCTACATTTTTGAAAAAAGTATAATCTACTCTAAATTAGAGACACCTTAATAAATAAAAAGGAACTATTAAATAAATGGTGATATCTATGAAATTTCTACAAAAGCACTGTATTATAATTAAGGTCTAGTAAGCAAAACAACATGATTATAATGTGAGATAAGTGGAGAAAGTTTTGTTGAAGGAACACTTCAAAATACATTAATAATACTAATATTTACTCAGCACTTTCTATATTTTAGATACTGTGCTAATCACGTAGCAGATACTTCATAATGAAAGATGATTCTCATTTTACAAAAGGTGGGACCAAAACTAACTTCATATAATTAGCTTCCATTGAGAGGTTGTAGAAGTTATCCAAGATCTTACAACACATGCACAGCAGAAAAATGGAAATCAATCAATATAGCCTTATTCAAAAACCTACATAAACTACTATTGTTGCTGGAATTTCTCACTATGCCAAGTCCTTGGTCTTGGGTTTGGAAGGATGAAACCTAAGACCACAGAGATAAGTGACAGGGTAGAGTCTATTGACAGGGAGAAAGAGAGATAAACATGATGAGCATAAGAGGAGGAACAGCAGAGGGGGAACAAACCCTCCAGGAGCGGAGGCGGGAATCCAAGCAGGAAGCCCTTGAGTCTTAGGTCTGGGGGTTTAAATCCTGCTTTCCCTATCCTGCAGACAGAGGTGAGAGGAAGTATGTCGCACTTGGCCAGAGGTCTGCCAGAAAAGAAAAAAACAAGAAAAGAAAAGGCACTTTCTATTGCCTTCCTCTTGCACATTTACTTCTACATTTTCAGAGTGACTAGTGTTTATATTTCATTTTGGAAGTGATAACTCTCTTCCACTATTTGATTATAGAGTTATTAACAAAAAGACAACCATATCACATTGTTTATATTTTATGGTAATGTAAAATGGTCTCCAGTAAAAAGTTGAGATGTATGTTAACATTGTCTTTATTCTCTTTGTATATAGGAATCACGATTCCTGTGCTTCTCTGTGGTGAATGCTTTGCTGCCAAATTTCCCAAGATTCTTGGGATTTGCACTCCCCCAGTTGCCTTGAACTCATTCCCAAGTTTCCCCAACCTAAGCTCCAAGGTGATCAACGTGAGTGTGAGGAAGAAAGAAAGAAAATAGCTTATTGTTTAAGCCTTTTGGTTAAGCTACCTGATTTTATTACCACATCTTGCCACCATTATCTGATTCCTTGGCCCTCTGTGAATCCAGAGTTTTTGTGATGTTCAATGAACCAGAACAGGGGAAGCGATTCTCTCCCAGGATTCAGTTCCCTCTGAGAACAATCCATTTTTCCACTGTCTCTGCTACTCATCAATCAACATTCGCCCATTTTCATTTTGTCTACTAAAATACATAATGAAACACTGCTACTTTTTCTTACTATTGCTAATTAATTTCTTAATTATTTTTCTATTATTTTAAGGCAAGAGGAGTAATATGTGCACTCAGTTCACTATAATGAATCAGAACGGGTGTTCATATTTTGATGAATTGAAGTTGCCTCTTTAGTCCCTGCCATTTTCATCTACTCTTCCCCACTTTTTGCTTATTTAACAGTTGAAATTGCTTGGATTAATTAATACAGAGTGTCAGGATTCATTCAGACATTGAAATAACAAAGAAGAAAGATAAGAAATGTTTATAGCTTTTCAGTTCTTCTGGCTGAGAAATAGTACTCTCTTTTCCTCCCATCTTTCTCTCTTTTTATCTCCACCAAATATCAGAAGAAGAGTTACATAGGTCATAAAGACTTGTATTTTTAAAAATATTTTAAGTAGACTATTTTTTTTTTACTGCAGTGTTAGGGCCACAGCAAAACTGAGCATAAAGTACAGAGAGTTCTCATATACTTCTTGCCTCTTACATATATGCACAGCCTCCCCCATCAACATAAAGTGATACATTTGTTTTAATCAATGAACCTACGTTGACCATCCTTATCCATAGCTTATGTTAGGATTCACACTTGTCGAAGATCCTGTGGGTTGTGACAAATGTATAATGGCATGTATCCACTGTCATAACATCCTAAAGAATAGTTTCACTGCTCTAAAATCCCCCTTTGCTTCACCTATTCACCCCTCCTTCTCCTGTCCCCCCTGCAGGCAATCACTAATCTTGTTATTGTGTCCATACTTTTGCCTTTTCCAGAATGTCATATAACTGAATGGCGGTGTGCAGCCTTTTCAGATCGGCTTCTTTTTCTTAGTGATATGTGTGTATCCTCCATGTCTTTTCATTATTTGATAGCTCATTTCTTTTTAGCACCAAATAATCATTCCATTGTCTGGACCTACGTCAGCTTATTTATCCGTTCATCTACTGAAAGGCATCTCAATTGCTTCTAAGTTTTGGCAATTATGAATAAAGCTGCCCTAAATATTCATGTAAAAACTCATAATTGTTATAACTTTTTATTTATTCATTTTTTTATAAAATCACAGCTGTGTACATTAATGCAATTATGAGGTACAATGTGCTGGTTTTATATACAATTTGAAATTCTTTCATCAAACTGGTTGACATAGACTTCACTGCCTGTATTTGTCAGTCTGTATGTGAACTTTTATGTATGATAATAAATACGTCTAGCATCTGAAAATACAAACCAGTAATAGTGGAATATTTTATCTGCATAAAAATATTTCATAAGCAAATCCAGGTATTTTAAACTTCTAGATATTCATATATCCTCCTTCAGTCATGGAGTAAAATTTTGGCAGTTCTCCCCAGGACTGTATGGCAAAAGATCTCAAAGTATAAATTGCACCAGCACTGCTGGAAAACAATCATGGTAGTTGTATTCTTATGAAAAATAAAAGACTCATTTCAGTTAGATAATAAGCTTCAAATTTTAATTTATAAATTGGAATAATTGAATGGAAAAGCCAAGGCCAACTGAGCTCTCTTTCAAGGTCTCTTGACCATACTATTCCCTCTTCAGCCATTTGATCAATGTTTCAGCTACAGGCTGGCAGTTCCAGGTCTCCTTTCTTTCTTTTTTTTTTTTTTTTTTGCCATTTTGGCTGGGGCTGGGTTTGAACCCACCACCTCCAGCATGTGGGGCCAGTGCCCTACTCCTTTGAGCCACAGGTGCCACCCCAGGTCTCATTTTCACCTATCATCCTTGGTAAATTCCCTCTGGGTTTTGACACCCTCATATAAAGTCACTTCACCAAGTGGGACATTACCATCCCTCAGTTGTGTGTTGGAACAAGTATACTTTCTTCTTGAAAATGCTGTGAGTCTTCATGTCTCTTTCAAATATGGAAGACCTGGAACCGTAATCTTATATCTAATCCTAGTTTGCTACTGGCTAATAATTACTATGTGTTACTCAGAGCTCTATCTATGAAATCCAGCTTCTTTGCATGACTTTAAGGAAACAGAGCTGTTTTGATATTTAGAAAGGAAAAGACAAAGGCAACCTTTGCTCTCTGTTTCTTGTGATCACCGTTAGCCACTGTTAAAATGTCACTGAGTCAGGCTGGAAGACCTTGTGATCACAGAGGTTCCTTTCCACTCAAGAACAAACTCATTATGCTTGAATTCAAACAATGAGTTTCTCCTGGACCAAGTCAAACTACATTTCTCTGGATGGAATTCTACTCCTGATTGATATTTTTGAGAAATTCTTCTCAATTTCTCATAGACGCATGAAGTTCTGAACTACCAAGAGATTGAGAAGTTAACATCTGTTCGAGCAAAGAAATATGAAAAATCCTCCAAACAGGATATTTCCATCAGGAGCAATGGAGGACCTCAACTGGTTTTAAAGGCTAAATAATATCCTCTTTATAAGCATAAACAGGATTTTTAAGACTAAGGGTATTAGAGATCTTTTTTGCTTTAGTCTTAACATTTTCCTGTTCTGTGAGGAAAGTTAATCTTTATCAAGACCATTGGTATAAGAGACACTTATGTATGGAAGTGACCATCATCTAAAGAAGCACTTCTCACTTCTTTATGTTTTGATACCATTCTTGCCTTCATTGGTTTTGAAGTGAATTGCAAGTAACGTGTTATTTATAAGATTCAAATTATCCCTATAATAATTTTACTCCACTTGCATTCCAATCTCCTTTACTTGAGTTACTAATAACTTCACCAATCTACAAAATTGATTGGAATTGAGCACATCACAAACCTATGTTATAGCCAGTAGTGACTACAATTCATCATTTATTTTCCTTCATATCTATATTCATTGCTTTCATCAAGCTTTGGCTACACCAATGAGAATGTTGTGGGATGAATTCCCACATAAACTAGCTAAATGAAATGTGCTCTTTTAATTCCAGAAACTGAGTAAAAACTCGTAAGTATTGTGGTATTGTGTGTTTTTGTCAAGGCCTAGCAATCTGGGAGAGCATGGCAGGGCCTGCAGGCAAGGCATAACAACCTCCTGCATGGAACCCTGACTATGCAATCAGTCAGCCTGCCAGGGAAGGGCTGATGGCCCATCTGTGCAGGAAACATGGCTCAAATGTTGATGTGAGTGAAGAAAAACTCCATCATAATAGCGAGGGGCCTCCAAAGCACAAGAAAACAGAGTCATTGAGCCTGTTTCTCGGATACTTAATTGAGTACATGGAAGAAAAAAAAAGTTTTACTCCCCTGTTTGTCCTGACCTTTAACTTTGACAATGGAAGTCAGATAATGTAGGGTTGTTTTAGGTCTTTAGAGAGGAGTATCCTGAGGCTAGTCATAAGATGGTTATCTTACGTTCCTGGACTTTCTGTCTTTTCCATAGTTTAAGATAGGAATAGAGAATGTTAAGATTAATGGTCAATGTGGTGTATATGACTAGCTTACTATAAAGAGTCACAAATAAAGACAATTTGCTACTGCCACTCCGAGTAGTAGTCGTTTCTTGCTTTCATACAATTCCAGGAGCAAGCTTGCACCTGCTGCCAAGCCGTCCTCTCCTGGCAAGAAAGTACCACCCAACAAATGGCATAGTCAACAGAATGTGCTTTCCATGTGTACAGCATCTGTCCTATTATCTCTTTGTCTTCCTCTGATTCAAAATACCACTTCCTTATGCTTTCTGAAGAACCTCATTTATTACTACTTTGCAATCTCAATTAGATTTTTCTCCTAAGTACTAAAACACAGCAAAGTGTCTCCTACTAAGAGAAAAAATAATGTATCAACAACAACAAAAGGATATTCTCTTAATTCTATTTATGGATTCTTCACTCCTTCTTCCTTCTCTTTCTCTCCAAAGACATTTTTGAAAGACCTTGATTCATACTTCACTCTTTATTTTTTTTTTACCTGCTATTTACTTTGCAAAACATTCCAGCCTGGCTTCCACGGCTTTCTTGAAATAGCTTTCCCTAGGGTCACCAAGCGCCACCACATCACTGAACAAAATAGTCATCGTCGAGTTCCTGTGTAATGTACCGTAACTCTTGGCAGTAGTTAGTGTGATCACTAAGTACTTTCTAAGTAGAAACTCTCTTTTCCCTGGACTTCCTTGACACAGCACACTCCTGAGTTAGCCTCCGCATTTCTTGTCATATTTTTTCTGTCTTATATGCCCAAATTGTCCAATAAATATTCAGAGTTCTTCAAAACTTATTTAAATGTTTTTTTTCCTCTCATACTAAAAATTTTCCCTAGGAAATTTAGTTTGGCTACTACATATGTGCAGATGACTTTTGAAGCAATGTCTTCATCCTAGACCTCTTTATAAACGTTTCATCTCTGCTTGGATATATTCATAACAAATATTATAATCTTACCCTCACTCTACCACATACCTTGCATACTGTATTCTCTCCTACCTCAGTGGAAGGCCACACCATGCATTTTGTTATGTGTCATTTCCAATTCATCATCAAACCCTGTCTAGTTTACCTTGTAAATCTTACTTAAGTCCATCCTGTATGATTTCCAAGGCTACTGAAGCCACTCAAATCTCTGCAAACAAATAAGCAAATATCAAAACCTCTGCCTTATTTCTCCATCATCCATTGTGGTACTCACCTAATGAGTCATCCTCGCTGCAGATAGATTAACTTTATATAACAAATTTTACCATCTTACCTATATTCTTAAAAGAATTCACTATCTTTCTACTTCATTTTGTATAACAGACAAAACTTTATGTGGTCTGCAGAGAGTTATGTGATCTAGCCCCTACCTACCTTTTTAGCCCCAACTTACAATTTTTGGGGAGGCACACTGCACACAGCATGTATAAATTTCTCTTTTG
>NW_003852455.1:5139909-5150506 GCF_000181295.1 Otolemur garnettii | reverse complement strand
ATGTTTGTGCTGCAATCATCTCACATCAGCCTTGTACTGTATACAAATGTCAAAACTACTTTTACCTTTACTTGTGAAGACTGATCACCTGGTAATTTACTTATTTTAGATCTCTACACAGTGTTTATGTAAGAAGCTTGGCTTTAGCATCATTTGTTCATTTATAAACCCATGTGTATAACAGGTGTTCATTAAGCACCAATTATTCAGAATGTTTTGGGGGATCTGTTACAAGGGGAAGAAAGTCAAGGGGTAGCACCAAGCTGGAAATTTCATCTTGTAAATAGGTTGGAGATGGAGGAAGCCCATGATATGGAACTGCCCATGATCACATGTTCTATACATTCCATGGCCCAACCATTCATGTTCTAAAATCATACTAAGCAGAAAGATGTGAACTTTCACTTTGCTTCCTCTATTATTTTTCCATCAGAACTTACTATTATAAATCAACATAGTATCTTTAAAATATTTGAGAAAGATCACTTTTGGAAAATGTGGTTAAGAGAAGCATTTGCTTTTCCCATACTATTTCTACTGCCAATATAGCTAGCATAAAGTATAAATAAAATAGAATCTCTCCTTTAAAGCTCTCATATTCTATCCAAAAATCACCTTTTTAAAAAACCACTAAAAATCTTGTCAATTATACTTAGAAAATTTGTTTTATAACTTTCTGTTCCTCTTATTATTAATTTAGTGATGATACCCTATTCTAGTTTCATATTTTATCTCACTTGCATTTTTCTGTTCTTTTTTTTTTCTTTTCTTTCTTTTTTTTTGCAGTTTTTGGCTGGGAGCTAGGTTTGAACCTGCTACCTCCAGCATATGGGGTCGGGGCCCTACTTCTTGAGCCATAGACACCACCTCACTTGTATTTTTCCCTGATCTCTTCTCTTGGCCTGCTGTTTCTCTTCTCTTCAGTATGTTCTGCACACTGATGTTGTCAGCATTATCTCATGTTTCTTTCTAACAAAAAAACAAACTCTACTTTGCTGTCCTCTCAGTGTGTCATCTTTATTCACAAATTGCTACCTCTGAACATCATGTTCCCTCTTTCTGAATACATTCCTTCCTCTTTCTTATTCACTTGTCAAATTACTACCCCCACTTCAATAGTAAGAGCCCAAAGGTCACCAGCTGTGTCATGCTTTCCCTATACCTTCAGGCAGAGTTACTCATTCTTTCAAGATGTTTTCCAGAATATACAATTATTTACTTTGCTTAGCACAGCCATTTAGCTTTTGGTGTTATTTTATGAGTTTGTGAGCTTTTTAAAGTCAAGAACTGTGTCTTATTTATCTTCACACAGAAAGCAAACTGTCTTCATGCAGCAGTTACTCTCTTGATATAAGTTGACTTAGTGTAAGATGGAATATAACAAAATGACTTAAAACCATATATAACTCTCCCAAAAGAGAAAAAAATTCTTTCCAAAGCAGAAAATTAATTAACAACAGAAATCTCAGATAAAAACTGCAAAATATCCATCCAATAAAGTTGGTTACAGTGTTTACTATCAAGAAACTGCCTAATGAGAAAAGATTGGACATAAATACTTCTCATGGAAATATAGTTGGTTGGAGAGACATCTGCTAAAATACCATTTTTCATTTTGGGAAAATGACAAGTAAACTTTACCTATTTTGTTTTCAGATGCTTATTTGAGCCTTGAATAACACAGCTAATCAGTATCCCAATAAATTCACCTATTTTCTTACCAACACATTCAAGTTTTCCATTTCAAAGATGACCAATCAATTTAATCAGATAGTATTAGATCTTTTTTCAACTAAGGAAGAACATACTTACAACATCAAATATGATGTAGGTCTCAGTGAATGGAAATACATCCATGCTGAAATAAATATACTTTGATTTTGTTTATATGTAAACAATGTATTATTTGCACCAGGGGAAAACATGCTGGAACTGAGTTGCCTATAGAGTGCTCAGAGGCTCACTGTCCCTCCTCCACTTCAGTATGTGTCCTACTCTGAGGAAATGTCCAGAGGACAGCAGCAAGAGGACACCTACCTTTTCTACTGGGCTCTAAGCCTCTTGGGGCAGGAATCCCTGGGTCTGCTGTAGGCCTTCAGAGGAAAGGCATGAACCCCACTGTCTGTGGAATCCTCAGGGTGGTGGGCACACTAGTGCTGGGCAAGCATTTACTCTGAGAGCTGCAGATCAGTTGTCCCTAGTGGTATCCATGGTGACTCATGTGGGAACTGCCACAACTGACTTGGCAGCTGTGTGTTGGGGAGGGGAGAAAGAGAAGAGAAGTTTGGATGGAAGAGAGCTAGCACTCCAGGCCCTTTGTCACAAGGGGCTGTGTGGCTTGCTGCCCTCTCCTCTGCCCTGACAGCAGCCCATACTGAGTGTCCAGGCTCTGGGATTACAAAGTTCCCTGCAAACCCACAAGCCCGCTATCACCACCACAGTCTGGGCCAGAGTTTGAAATGTTGGAGTGGGGTGACACAAAAACTGAAGGCTGAAGCTCCCTGGGGAAGACAAAGTCACACCGTAGGTGGGGAAGCAGCATGGTATCACCAACTCAACTCAGGTCTGTGGTGACTGGGAGCGATCCTGAGGGGTTTGGTGGCTTGGTGCCTGTTCTTAGGGAACTCCCAGCTCACTGGCAGCAGTAGCAGCTTTTGGTCTCCTGAGGATAGAGAACTTCTCCAGCAGTTTGGGAACCCACAGTCTTCCAGAGGTGTGAGGGGAGGAAAAACAAACATTCCCACGTATCTTTTCCACTGGGCTCTAAGCCTCTAGGGGTTTGATCTCTGCCGCAATCTCATTCCTTTTTGTTCTTTTCCATAACTTCTTCCAAGGAAATTTCCAGGAGGTTCTGGCACATTGCCCTCACAATTACAACTGGGGTGTTTTTTTCATCTAAAACTTTGCCTCCTTTCTGAGATGATCTGATGACCAATACCTCAAGTCAGCCATCTTCAGAATATCTAAAAATTTATTTTGGGAGGGACTTTTGTGGTAAAATTTTTCCTATTTTTCTAAAAAGTGTCTACTTCACCTTCAACTTTGAAGGAGATATACTTAAGGCATATAATTCTAGTTTGGCAATTACTTTCTTTGAAAACTTTATAATTTTTATTGGATAGTATTCATTCATCCAATTGTTATTGCTATGAAATAACCTTTAAATGTAATTGAAGTTTCTTTAAAGAAATATCTTCTACTAGGACTGCTTTAGGAACTTCTTTTTATATCTAGTGTTCTGAAATTATACTGTCATGTGTACATATTATCTTATTATCATGCATAGGATTGGTTAGATACTTAACTCTGTGGATTAGATTCTTTCATCAGTTTTTAAAATTTTTTAACCATTAGCAACGCGTATGTTTTAGATCTCTCAGTCTTTCTTTTTTCTTTTTTTTTTTTGAGACAGAGCCTCAAGCTGCCCCCCATGGGTAGAATGCCCTGGCATCACAGCTCACAGCAACCTCCAACTCCTGGGCTCAAGTGAGTCTTCTGCCTCAGCCTCCTAAGTAGCTGAGACCACAGGCTCCAGCCACAATGCCTGGCTATTTTTTTGGTTGCAGCCGTCATTGTTGTTTTGGCAGGCCCGGGCTGGATTCGAACCCACCACCTTAGGTGTATGTGGCTGGCACCTTAGCCACTTGAGCCACAGGTGCTGAGCCAGATCTCTCAGTCTTAACCTCTCATTTCTTTCCTTTAAATGCTAGCTATGCTAACTTATTCTCTAATACCTTTTTAGCTGTGTCTAATCATACAGTGAGTTTTTATTTGGGGTACTTGATGTTTTTATTTTTGGAAATTCTAGTTTTTCACTGATATTTAAATAATTTTCTATAAATTTATCATTGTTTCTATATTCTTAAGCTTAGTAAATGCGGATATATCATTATCTGTGCATAACTATGTGAAGCATTTTTTTGCATCTGTTTCTCCTCGTTTTATTTGTGGTGCATGTTTTCTTATGTGTCTTTATCTTGAGCTTCTTATTCTGCCTTAAAATATTTGTGGGACTACCTGTGGACCTAGTAAGTGTCAGAGATGACCACAGTTTGCTTCTTTAAGTGGCCTATGCCCTCTAGTAGTTCCTCCTTCACATTAAAACATTGATTTTCTTGAGGGGAACCATCCAAGTAATACAATTTTGAGTTGCAATTCAGCTCGATGCCTGACTTAATATTTGCAGCATTCCAGAAAAGGGTACATTAGCTTTATTCTTTCACCTTGGTCTATCAAGTGCCAAAGTAATTTATTTTGCATTCTGTTATAATTTTGCAGGGGGAAGGTAGTAGTTGACTGCTATTTTATTTTGCATTCTGTTATGAATTTGCAGTAGGTAGGTGGTAGTTGACTGCTACTTTAGCCTTTGGAGTCCCAGCTTTATATAACAAATTGCACTTATCCTTCTCTATCTTGGACTTAAGGTTTAAGCATGTACTCTTCAGTATTCTGTCTACCTCTAACTTTACATCTTCACTTACATTTCTCTAATAGTTCGTTTACTAACATAGGGCACCTTCCCACTTGAAGAGTTTGTAATTCTATAATTCACCATGAACACTACTATAAACCTCTACCTTTGTAAGGCATAGAAACTTGGGCCATAAGAGTCAAAGAGGACTTTACTGTTCTTTTATTAAAATGACCATTTCATATTTTTAAAGTTTTGATGTTTCAGGCATGCATGTCTTATTTCTCCACATAAGTCATAAGGTAACTCAAAGGTAGAAAGATTTTCTCTTATACCACTGTTCTCATCTATAGACTGCTTGGTGCTTAGACTAGACATGTTTTGATTTAGTAAAATTTGGCAGTCTTATTTTTCTAAAGATGTATTTCCATTCCTTGAGTATCTGACAACATCAGAATAAATTTCAAAGCCCTGAATATAACCTAATTAACTTTTAGAAAGTTTGCTTTACTTATCAAAAATGCAAAGGTAACTTGACATTTACTTTAATCAGAGAAAATGTTACTCTTCTAAAGTTGGTTGCAAATTTTTCTCTAACATTTAGAAAGGACTCATCTGAATATTTCCTGACTTCCACTGTGTAAGTGAGGCTTATATTTACATTTATGGGTCTCTCCTCCACATATCCCACTACCACCCTGTAACATAACAACACAACCCAAATCACAGTCACACACAGATGCACAAAAAACACAAAACCAGGCTATTTTCTACTTAAAATCAAGAAAAGTATCTTATCTGGATCAAATTTGTTTCAGAGAAAATGAAAACTTCCAAAATATGATAATGTAAATGATAGACTTCATAGGTAAGCAAACTTTATAGTTTAGAGACTAAAAATTTTAATGCTAGTTTTTGTGTCCCCTAATGTTACTAGATGAAGGGGGTCTGGCCACTTGTCACTGTCAGCCCATATGCAGAAATGGCAGGCCAGCAATTCTGCAGAAGAGTGAGAGTAGCCTCTCCAAGACTGTGCTTCCATTTTTAAAACCACATTTTAACACATAAGAGTTAATAAACAATAATTGATGTAACCCATGACTTAGGCAACAACATTCCAATTCAAAAGTTAATGCCTTAAATCAATCACCCTAAACTATTCCAATATACACCTTCAGGTTAAAGCTGAATTTACAAAACAACAAGAATGGGAGATATGAGGTCAAAGTCACTAGGACCTAAACCGCCCAGACCAGCTGTGTCATGTTGGCCCCAGTCTCACTGATTCCATTTTGTTCTCACCACATGCGCTCTCATCAAGATAAATGACTATTCTGCCTCTAATAGCAGGAAGTTGAAATACCATGATGTGTTTCAGGAATACTAAATAAAAATTGGAAAGTAATTCACCTTTGCAAGTATAAGTATGCAAAT
Source organism: Otolemur garnettii (assembly GCF_000181295.1). NCBI lineage: Eukaryota > Metazoa > Chordata > Mammalia > Primates > Galagidae > Otolemur > Otolemur garnettii. The sequence continues at coordinate 5,144,661 of NW_003852455.1, read as the reverse complement.
ATAGAGATCATCTGAAGAGACCATATAGTACACATTTAATGATAGGCTGTAATTTTTTTCTTCCCAATTTATGAATTTTTGTCTCCAAGCTAAATCAATTAACATAAGAATTTCCACTGGTCAACTTCAGAAGAGGAATCTTACTATAGAGAATATTTTTGGAAATTACCAGTTTGAATTGTGTTGACTTTCAAGAGTTGGGAGAAAAGCCTGACCTTTGAAGAGCTAGAACTTATCCTAACAGAACATTTAGAGGGACACACGTGGAGTTCAGTAAAAATCAATGCCAAACTCCATTGCAGTTCTCTTTTTTCCCAGGACAACCTATTTCTAAATGTGGGAAAAAGATAAAATGTTCCATTTACCCAATTATTAAACTATTTTGAATGATCAAGAAACACTTCAAATCTTTTTTCCCCCTTGCTTTAGAGCATTTTAGTCCACCAAGAATACCAGTGATCCTTGCTGCTTTGTAGCAGATTCAGAGGATGAATCCTCTTGGCTTGTTGGCAACTGAAAGTTGCTGGTAAATTTAGTGCCTAAAAGAGGATTATATTTTGTGAGAAGTATAAGACATCAGCTAAAACCATTTAAAATAAAGTTTGATTAGATTTGAATTAACTTTTGTGTTCTAATTGTCATTGTTTAGTTAAATGTTTTGTTTTCTGTGTCCAAAAACATCAATAATAATAAAATATATCTACAATAACCATCTGACCTTCAGATAATGAATGAATGATCAGAATAATTCATAAAATACTCTTCTAAATGAAAATATAAAACTTGTATGTTAGTGTTTCCTTTCTTTATTTCCTTGTTTTTTAAATTTTCATCCAGATAAGTACAATAACCTTACTCAATTAAGTGTCTTGTCTTCATTTTCCTCTATGAATTCAATGAATCAAATGTGTTTAGTCTTATACAAATCTTTGGGAGGGACATTTAGACAAACTGTCTGTGAGGCACTCCAAGTCTAATAGAGAGAAGGGGTATATGTACAATAATTATCACATATAGATGGCAGTGAAAATGACTGCAAAAAAGGTTCTGTAAACATTTTGAGAATTCAAAGATGATGGCTTACTTCTAGGTTTCTCCTAAAGGTTTCAAACATTAAAAAAAGAAATGTATAGATTAGATTGTTCTGTAAATAGAAAAAGGAACCTGAAAAAAATCACAGAACTGGACAAATGTAGTTTGTAAAGACCAAACATATCCTCTAGTTTTGGGTGGAGAGCAGTGGCCAGTTAAAAATGGTGGAATATTAGGTCAAAAAGAGAAATCTTTCACTACTCTGATAAATTGATGAATGCTATTTCATTCCTATGTTTCAAATTCTATTTCTTCTTCCTCCTCCCCTTTTCCACATCCTCCTCCACCTCCTTCCTCTTCCTCGTCTTCTTTTTTGATCATGGCTTTGTTGTGGTATCAATAACACAGTATTTTATAACACAGGTACTCTGCCATTGTCTAGTAATGACCATTTCAGAATTATTTTGTGCTTTTTTATTCATTTACTTTTACTTCACATTAATATGAGAGAGTATATACAATTGTGCCACATTGCTTGTGTTTGTAAAGCAATGTCTAAATTGTAGCTATGTCCCTCACACAGGAAGTATGCCATACACCCTCACATTGTTCCTGCTGGGAAAGAACCTGCTCTCTCCTCCCCCACCTTCTTAGATTCAATTCTGTTTTTCTTTCATGTGAGCACCATTGTTGTTAAACAGTCACCGATGAGGGTCAGGGATAGTTTGTTTTCACCTGTCCTGACTCCCTCCCGTTGGGTTATGACTTAAGAAATAAAGTCTATGGACTTCAACTCATTAGATACAAATCATAGTAGACTTGTTCTTTCTTTTTAAGGATAGCCTTGCAGGAAAATACAATTCATTATTTTTGATATCTCAGTTTTCAGGACTTTCTTCAGCAAAAGAAGGGAAACGCTTATTTTAGTATCAATCAAAATATGAAATAAAAATGGGGAATATTGTACAGCTCAGAAATCTCCCAGGAGAAGACCACTGGAAAGGGAAAGAGTCCGTGAATATCTGTTCTAAGCTTCAGGATAGACATTGGCATCAAAGAGAATATTTATAATTGATTTTCTCAGGCAAATTATTCAGGAAAATCCCATTCTGATACAATTATGTCAAAACTGGCCTGCTTTGAGTTTGCAACAACCTGAGACAGCCAGATGTATCAGTATCTTTATTTCCTCCATGTGAAAGTGTGTGGGGTAAGACTGCATGACAAAGCACAAGGAGGTGAGAAAGTTACCAGTAAGTAATTGTTGACAACTAACTTCACACTTTTATGGTGGAAGGAAAGAATGTTGAACTTGTAATGAAGAAAAAAATAGGCATAAATTTCAACCTAAGTTTAAGTCATGTGAATTTGAAAACCTCTTTTGAAAATTACCCTATTTGTACGGTTGTGATGTGGGCAACTTTCTGAATGATCATGCTACAGTTTCTTCATATGTAAAATTTGAATAATAATTGTCCATGTTGAAAAGAAGCCATACTCTGTAAAATAATGTAAGGAGGTTTATTCTGAGCCAAATTTGAGGACCATGACCCAGAGCCATACCAAATAAGCCTTGAGCAGGTGGATTCGAGATGGTGGGGTTACAGTTATGTTTTATACATTTTAGGGAGATAGGTATTACATGGGAGGTCAATGAACTGTAGTATATATACACCATGGAATACTAGCCCTAAAGAAAGATGGAGACTTTACCTCCTTCATATTTACATGGATGGAACTGGAAAATGTTCTTCTTAGCAAGGTATCACAAGAATGGAAGAAAAAGTATTCAATGTACACAGCCCTATTATGAAACTAATTTATAGATCTCAAATGAAAGCTACAACCTAATTCTAGCCTAAGAATATGAGGAGGGGGTGGGAGAGGAGAGGGGATAAGGGTAGATGGGTGGTGGGAGGGTGACTGGAAAGATCACCTATATGATCTGTCTAACAAGGGTACAAGTGAACTTTTCTAGAATTAGAGTATAAATGTTTTAACACAATAACTAAGTAAATGACACAAAGTCTATGTTAACCAGTTTGATGAAAATATTTCAAATTGTATATGAAAACACTACACTGTACCCCATGTTTGCATTAATGTATACAGCTATCATTTAGTAATAATAATAATAAAGAAAAAAAAAGAAAGAAAGACGAACCTTTAAAAAAAAAAAGAAAATATACATCAGTTTGGCACTAAAAGGTAGGACATCTGGAACAGGAGCTTATAGGTTATAGGTAGCTGACAATAGGCTTAGAGTTAGGTTCTGTCTAAAAGACCAAGAGGCAGTGAAAAGGAATGCTTAAGATAAAGCATCTGTTAGAGACAAAGTACTTGACAGACTCAGGTTTGTTATGTATATTGAGGACCTGTAGGTAGGTCTGGAATAGGCTTAGGCCTCTTAGTGAGTCACAAAGGACCTGTCACTACACACTGTAAGAAGGAGAAGGGGCATGATGAGGCCTATCTGATCTCCTTTCTCATGGCAAGTAACTCAGTTTTAGGGATCCTCTTGGCCAAGAGGGGATCCAGTCAGTCACTAAAGGGGGAGACTTAAGTATTTATTTTAGTTTATATAATGGTATGTACCTCTGATACAGGATTCCACTACTCAGGGCTAGACAGGAAGTCCCCCATTCTTTAGGCCCAGACCTCAGAGGTCAGACCCCCATTTCCACAGGCAAGCAGACTGCCTTCTTGTGATGGCTTTTTTGAATGGCTCCACCTTGGGTAAGACCACATACCATATCCCTTCTCAAGGACAAAGACTGTAAAGGACATGATAACTACATTCATTCATTTGTTAATGCACCCATTTCCACCTACCAACTGCCAGCCAGATGTAATCCTCTAGACCTAATTCCCCTAGACAGAGTCCACTGGAGACTCCTGGAAGAGTTCTTCAGTTCTTTTCCCTTTCTAGAAGCTCTGGTGCTTTTTACTTTTTCTATATTCCTTTCTAACTTCTAATAAAAGTCCTATCTTACCACTGATGTGTGGTCTGTGGGTTCATTCTTCAAATTCCTGACACCAAAGATCTACTGAAGAGCGAAATTGTGGTATCACCTCTAGGGTTGTTATGAGAATTATATTAAGTAGAAGTTATATAGTGCTTAGAGCAGTACTAGATATACAATAAACTCCATTTAAGTATCAGTTATACTAATTAATTAATTATCAATCTAAGTGCATATTAAGGTGACCAGATTTTAAGATTGGTAAAGTGGAACACCATGGGGGGGGCGGGGCCTGACAACAATGCAAACTTTGATAAGCAGTTCTCAACAATTATTTGTTATTATTAAAGTATAACATTATAAAATTAACAAAAATAATATAAAACGCATATCCTGGCAAAATAACCACATGGCAGCCGAAAACCATATATTCCCTTCCTATTCTCGCATGTTCCCTCGCTTGCTGTGCATTCTTTCCAAAAATCGGGGCTTTTTTAAAACGCTGCAGGATGCAGGACAAATTGTTAAAAATTGGGACTGTCCCACCAAAAGCAGGACGTCTGGTCACCTTACTCTGGGGGTGGGGCTACTTGTTTGTTCGGACAGTTTGGCTCCTTTTGATCTAATTGTCCTTGCCTAGAAGTAAGGGAGGGAGCCAGTCTCCTTCTGATACCTTGCCCAGGAGGGGAGTAGGAAGTTTACATTAGCCTTTTCATTTCCAAATGAAGTTACATTAACCTCTTCATTCCCAAATGGA